>NC_132787.1:112083980-112425933 GCF_048418805.1 Vulpes vulpes
CGTGGGACTCTGAGCCTGCGTCTCCAGGACCACGCCCGGGGCTGAAGCTGGACCTCGACCGCCGGGCCACCCGGCCGTTCCCGCAAGTTGGCCTTTTTTTTTCTTTTCTTTTCTTGGAAGGTTTGTTTGTTTGGATGTTTGGATGTTTGGATGTTTGGATGTTTGGATGGGTGGATGGATGGATGGATGGATGGATGGACTTGCTTATTTGCTTATTTGCTTACTTTTTATTCGTTCATTCATTCATTATTCATTGTTCTTTCTTTCTTTCTTTCTTTCTTTCTTTCTTTCTTTCTTACTTTCTTTCTTTAGTCAGAGACGGAGAGACGGAGTATCAGGCTCCATCCAGGACGCCCGACGTGGGACTCTGAGCCCGCATCTCCAGGACCACGCCCTGGGCTGAAGGCGGAGCTCGACTGCCCGGGCCACCCGCCGTTGCCGCAAGTTGGCCTTTTTTATTTATTTATTTTTTTTTTAGTTTTTCTTTTTCTTTCTTTTTTTCTTTCTTTCTTTCTTTCTTTCTTTTCTTCTTTCTTTTTTTTTGTTTTTAGATTTCTATTTATTTATGATAGTCACTCACACACACACACACACACACACACACACACACACAGAGAGACAGACACAGAGACAGAGACACACGCAGAGGGAGAAGCAGGCTCCATACACTGGGAGCCCGATGTGGGATTCGATCCCGGGCGTCTCTAACGCACCCCTCTTACTCCCCATTGCTTCCCCCAAGGCCTTGCGTGTTCCTCTGCTCCCCGCACGCGACCTCGTGCTCTACGTCTATGTCTAGACGACACCCTACCGTATCCACCTAGGGAATAAGCTAAGACGGGGCCGATTCTCATGGGACCGTTCTTGTGCTGAGGACGTGTTCTTGTCTGCTGTAGCAGTGGCGACAAAGCGGAGGGCCCCTCTCCCTGCGCACACGGTGCCGGGGCGTGGGGACGTGAGGCAGGAAGGACAGCTTTGGGGTTGTGGACATTTTTTTTTTTAAAGAATTATTTATTTATTTATTTATTTATTTATTTATTTATTTATTTATGATAGAGAAAGAGAGAGAGAGAGAGAGAGAGAGAGGCAGAGACACAGGAGGAGGGAGAAGCAGGTTCCATGCCGGGAGCCCGACGTGGGACTCGATCCCGGGACTCCAGGATCGCGCTCTGGGCCAAAAGCAGGCGCTAAACCGCTGAGCCACCCAGGGATCCCCTTGCGGACATTTCTACAACCGATCGGGAACGACGCCCGCCGTCCGGTGTCCCGGATCTTTGGGGGTGAGGGCTCCAGGACGCCTCGGATGACGTTTCCAAGTGCGCCCTTCCCGGGGGCTGGAACCGGAACCGGAACCGGAACCAGGGCGGCATGGGTAGTTCGGAAGACGCTGCCGCCGCCGCCGGCGGCCGGTGCGCCCCCTAGCGGTGCAGATGTCCCCGTCCCGGGGAGGGGGAGGGGGAGCGAAACATCCCTAAGGAAGGCCCCGCTTGGGCGCCCGACGTTTTCCTGAGTCGGGAAACGCTACTGGACCTGGGTGGATCCGGACCAGGCTGTGTCCCAGCTGCCCTGCGATCCCATAAGACTAACACCTGGACTCCCCGGGCGGGCGAGCCAGCTTTCTGGCCCTGCCTGCCTGAGCCTACCTCTCTATCTCTGGCATCCAACTTGCAACTTCAAGTCCCTGAGGTCGAGACCTTCGGCTCTCTGGGTCCTGCTAGTAACCCAAACAGACAGACACGTTTGCCATGCCATGCCATGCCATGCCATGCCATGCCATGCCATTCCATTCCATTCCATTCCATTCCATACCATACCACTTGCAATCAGGCATCTGCGAAATGAATATTGAGCAAGGGAATTCTCAGCCTTGAACGTTTCTGGGCCCCGCTCCCTTGGCTTTCGCACCGGCCAAAGGTCCAAAGGGCTCCGAGAAACCTCAGCACACGGGCTCTGTTTCCGTCCCTCTGAACACACGTTGCCTGTCTGTCTCCCTTATAATACAGAAACGGGGACGCTTGGGTGGCTCCGTGTGGAGCATCTGCCTTAGGGGCACGTCGTGATCACAGGATCCGGGGATCCAGGCCCACATCGAGCTCCTTGCATTGGAGCCTGCTTCTCCCTCTGCCTAGGTCTCTGCCCCTTTCTCTCTCTCTCTCTCTCTCTCTCTCTCAAAATCCAGTAAAAATAGAAAGGAAAGAAAGAAAGAAAGAAGAAAGAAAGAAATAAAGAAAGAAAGAAAGAAAGAAAGAAAGAAAGAAAGAAAAGAAAATTCCCTACGTTCGGACTTCCAGGTCACCCCATCAGAAAGATGCCTCGTGGGATGGGACCCAAGAGGTGGTCCAGAGAAATAAGGACCCGACTCCCCCCCCACACACACACACACTTCCCATGAGTCCAAATCATGAAGAAGACGGGGAAAGCAGGCCAGGCAGGCAGGCACCAGAAATCCGAAGTCCGCACGCACGCACACACGCACGAGCACCAGAACCGATGCCCAACCCACTGCCTGCGTCTCCACCTCTCTCAGAGGGCTGAAAGGCAACCACGGACAAGGCCTGTTTTCCAGGAGGAAGCCGACATGAAGGAACAGGCGGCGTTGGAGGCGGAAGGCTGGAAGGTTGACGGATAGAGAAAGGAAAAGAGGGACAAGAGGGACGGGTGGACACCTGGGTGGCTCAGTGGTTGGGCGGCTGCCTTCCTCTCAGGGTGTGATGCGGGGGGGCGGGGGGTTGGGGAGGTGGAAGGGATACCCTGGGGCCCTGTGCCCGCATCCGGTTCCCTGCCTGCGTGGAGCCTGCTTCTCCCTCTGCCTGTGTCTCTGTCTGCCTCTCTCTGTGTCTCTCAGGAGTAAATAAAGAAATCCTTAAAAAAAAAAAGGAATAAAATAAAAACCTTTAAATCTGTCTCAGTCCTGGCGGGGGCGGGGACTGCCTTGCCGCCTCTGCGCCTCAGCCTCCCCCGCGGCCCCCGCACCCCCCCCCCCCCCGGTTCTGCAACACTCCTGTGGATGGAGTGGTCAACTCCTCTGCCATCATCCCGGGTGCCTCCAACGCCATCGCCGCCCCCCCTCCTCATCCCGCCGCCCCCTGTAAGGAGCAAAAATCACCCGAGCCATTGGGCCACCACGGGAGCCTGACAGTGGGAGTGGGGAACACATAGATTGAGTTTTTAGAGGACGCGGGGCGGCGGGGCGGAGGGGCCGCGGGGGGGGGGGGGCTGGGGCGACATCTACGCCTTTGGAGCCAATGCATGGTTGTTGGTTTCCTTTATTTTTTGGAGGGGGGGTGCGGTGGAGTTTGAAGATATTTCTTTATTAGGATGCTCACCAGAATGACAGGCTGGCACTGTCCGTCTGATGTGATAAAGGATACATACATCTGATCCGATTCTGGCAGGAAACAGGCGTAAGGCCTCTCAGACCTGGTACCGAGCGTCCGTGAAAGACGACTCCATTCACCAGAGAGCATGTTTCCTTGATTCCGAGGTCTCTGCTGTAGCTTCCGGTCACGTCCCGTGACTTGCTCAGACTTCATTCCGGCATCATCAGTGGACCCTCTCTTTCTTTCTTTCTTTCTTTCTTTCTTTCTTTCTTTCTTTCTTTTTCTTTTCTTTTCTTTTTTTTCCCTAGCCACTTCTCAACTCCTTACGTCAGCTGCCGCCTGTCTGACTCACCCAGGTAGCCTCGAATTCTGCAGCACATCTCTTTGGTAGGCTGCTGCCCTGCCACCCTCAGGGGCATGGGTTGGGATTTGGGGGGGGAAGGGGAACGACGTCACGTTACCGAAGCAGACGGCAGGAGCGTATTGGCAAATGACACTAGGACACCCGGACACCCCGCAGGCCCGCCCGAGGGCCTGCTTGGAGCGCACGAACACACGTAGGGCACGTTCTTCTCTTCACGCGGCGCGGCGCGGCAGGCAGCGGAAGGTGCGGGATGACCTCCAGGGGCTCGGCGTCTGCAGCCAGCCATCAGGATGAACTCAGGGATGCCTCCGTGGAGGGTTTTGGTGGCTCCGTGAGCTCCTTTCCGAAGCTGCTTGTAGTTACAGGACTGCTGAACAAGCGTCCAGGAGTTTCTTGGTGAGGTGGGCATCTGCCACGGGGTAGGCCTTCGGATTTACATCGGCCTCAGTCATCTCTGCGTATCCGCGGTCCCTGTGGGTTTCCTGTAAAAAGACGTGTCCTGGGAGCTATCACCGTCACACTTCATACGGATGACCAGCTTTGCCCCCACCCACCCCCACCCCCGCCGACCTTGGGGTTGGGGTGGGCGGTGGGATGCGCTGTGCTCCCGTCACAGTTTGTGGGCCCTGGAATGGTGGTGATCGAGATACACCCCTCCGCCACCTCATTACAAAGAAACAAGACACTGTGGTGTCTTGCTAGACCCCACAGGCACAGCAAAGAAAAGGAGAACTACTTATCCCCTTGTTCCACCGGGACCGACCCGGATGGATGCCCGAGGGTCCAGGCCCCGAGGGACGGGCGTACTCAACTTTTGCTGTAAACTCAACGGATTAGTTAAGTTGTGCCTCTGAGGATTTGTCCACGGAAACTACTCCAAATGATCGATTTTGTCTGTCTCGTGTACTTTTCCTTGTTACGAGCAAGCAGGTAAAAGAAAGAAAGAAAGAAAGAAAGAAAGAAAGAAAGAAAGAAAGAGAGAAAGAAAGAAAGAAAAAGATGAAAAAAGGTCTATAGGTTAAACTTTTACAATACCTTCCCAACTCTTTGGTGACCTGGAACTTTGAAGGTGTAACTAGCTTAATTGATAAATTGGGTTCAGTTCACCGGATACCTGGCATCTGTCTTTCCAACAGAAGGTAAAATACTAGAGTGTGAGTCAATGAGACACCCAAGGTGGTTTTTTTTGTTCGGTGGTGTTGTGTTTTCCTCCTCCACCCCTTGCCCTTTTCTTCCTTCCCCCCCTCCCCCCACCTCAGTTTTTGTGTTTCTCTTTTGTCTGATTCAGGAAACCTGCCGATACCTGGGTGTGTTAGTAAACGTGTTTCAGGTTTGTTTGTTTCTTTTTTCCTTCCTCTTTTTTTTAAATTTTAATTCACAATTCATGAGACATACATATACACACACACACACACACACACACAGGAAGAGACACAGGCAGAGGGAGAAGCGGGCTCCCTGCAGGAACCCCCGATGTAGGACTCGATCCCGGGACTCCAGGATCGCGCTCTGGGCCAAAAGCAGGCGCTAAACCGCTGAGCCACCCAGGGATCCCCTTGCGGACATTTCTACAACCGATCGGGAACGACGCCCGCCGTCCGGTGTCCCGGATCTTTGGGGGTGAGGGCTCCAGGACGCCTCGGATGACGTTTCCAAGTGCGCCCTTCCCGGGGGCTGGAACCGGAACCGGAACCGGAACCGGGGCGGCATGGGTAGTTCGGAAGACGCTGCCGCCGGCGGCGGCGGCCGGTGCGCCCCCTAGCGGTGCAGATGTCCCCGTCCCGGGGAGGGGGAGGGGGAGCGAAACATCCCTAAGGAAGGCCCCGCTTGGGCGCCCGACGTTTTCCTGAGTCGGGAAACGCTACTGGACCTGGGTGGATCCGGACCAGGCTGTGTCCCAGCTGCCCTGCGATCCCATAAGACTAACACCTGGACTCCCCGGGCGGGCGAGCCAGCTTTCTGGCCCTGCCTGCCTGAGCCTACCTCTCTATCTCTGGCATCCAACTTGCAACTTCAAGTCCCTGAGGTCGAGACCTTCGGCTCTCTGGGTCCTGCTAGTAACCCAAACAGACAGACACGTTTGCCATGCCATGCCATGCCATGCCATGCCATGCCATGCCATGCCATTCCATTCCATTCCATTCCATTCCATACCATACCACTTGCAATCAGGCATCTGCGAAATGAATATTGAGCAAGGGAATTCTCAGCCTTGAACGTTTCTGGGCCCCGCTCCCTTGGCTTTCGCACCGGCCAAAGGTCCAAAGGGCTCCGAGAAACCTCAGCACACGGGCTCTGTTTCCGTCCCTCTGAACACACGTTGCCTGTCTGTCTCCCTTATAATACAGAAACGGGGACGCTTGGGTGGCTCCGTGTGGAGCATCTGCCTTAGGGGCACGTCGTGATCACAGGATCCGGGGATCCAGGCCCACATCGAGCTCCTTGCATTGGAGCCTGCTTCTCCCTCTGCCTAGGTCTCTGCCCCTTTCTCTCTCTCTCTCTCTCTCTCAAAATCCGGTAAAAATAGAAAGGAAAGAAAGAAAGAAAGAAAGAAAGAAAGAAAGAAAGAAAGAAAGAAAGAAGAAAGAAAGAAAGAAAGAAAGAAAGAAAGAAAGAAAGAAAGAAAAGAAAATTCCCTACGTTCGGACTTCCAGGTCACCCCATCAGAAAGATGCCTCGTGGGATGGGACCCAAGAGGTGGTCCAGAGAAATAAGGACCCGACTCCCCCCCCACACACACACACACTTCCCATGAGTCCAAATCATGAAGAAGACGGGGAAAGCAGGCCAGGCAGGCAGGCACCAGAAATCCGAAGTCCGCACGCACGCACACACGCACGAGCACCAGAACCGATGCCCAACCCACTGCCTGCGTCTCCACCTCTCTCAGAGGGCTGAAAGGCAACCACGGACAAGGCCTGTTTTCCAGGAGGAAGCCGACAACAGGCGGCGTTGGAGGCGGAAGGCTGGAAGGTTGACGGATAGAGAAAGGAAAAGAGGGACAAGAGGGACGGGTGGACACCTGGGTGGCTCAGTGGTTGGGCGGCTGCCTTCCTCTCAGGGTGTGATGCGGGGGGGCGGGGGGTTGGGGAGGTGGAAGGGATACCCTGGGGCCCTGTGCCCGCATCCGGTTCCCTGCCTGCGTGGAGCCTGCTTCTCCCTCTGCCTGTGTCTCTGTCTGCCTCTCTCTGTGTCTCTCAGGAGTAAATAAAGAAATCCTTAAAAAAAAAAGGAATAAAATAAAAACCTTTAAATCTGTCTCAGTCCTGGCGGGGGCGGGGACTGCCTTGCCGCCTCTGCGCCTCAGCCTCCCCCGCGGCCCCCGCACCCCCCCCCCCCCGGTTCTGCAACACTCCTGTGGATGGAGTGGTCAACTCCTCTGCCATCATCCCGGGTGCCTCCAACGCCATCGCCGCCCCCCCTCCTCATCCCGCCGCCCCCCTGTAAGGAGCAAAAATCACCCGAGCCATTGGGCCACCACGGGAGCCTGACAGTGGGAGTGGGGAACACATAGATTGAGTTTTTAGAGGACGCGGGGCGGCGGGGCGGAGGGGCCGCGGGGGGGGGGGCTGGGGCGACATCTACGCCTTTGGAGCCAATGCATGGTTGTTGGTTTCCTTTATTTTTTGGAGGGGGGGTGCGGTGGAGTTTGAAGATATTTCTTTATTAGGATGCTCACCAGAATGACAGGCTGGCACTGTCCGTCTGATGTGATAAAGGATACATACATCTGATCCGATTCTGGCAGGAAACAGGCGTAAGGCCTCTCAGACCTGGTACCGAGCGTCCGTGAAAGACGACTCCATTCACCAGAGAGCATGTTTCCTTGATTCCGAGGTCTCTGCTGTAGCTTCCGGTCACGTCCCGTGACTTGCTCAGACTTCATTCCGGCATCATCAGTGGACCCTCTCTTTCTTTCTTTCTTTCTTTCTTTCTTTCTTTCTTTCTTTCTTTCTTTTTCTTTTCTTTTCTTTTTTTTCCCTAGCCTCTTCTCAACTCCTTACGTCAGCTGCCGCCTGTCTGACTCACCCAGGTAGCCTCGAATTCTGCAGCACATCTCTTTGGTAGGCTGCTGCCCTGCCACCCTCAGGGGCATGGGTTGGGATTTGGGGGGGGAAGGGGAACGACGTCACGTTACCGAAGCAGACGGCAGGAGCGTATTGGCAAATGACACTAGGACACCCGGACACCCCGCAGGCCCGCCCGAGGGCCTGCTTGGAGCGCACGAACACACGTAGGGCACGTTCTTCTCTTCACGCGGCGCGGCGCGGCAGGCAGCGGAAGGTGCGGGATGACCTCCAGGGGCTCGGCGTCTGCAGCCAGCCATCAGGATGAACTCAGGGATGCCTCCGTGGAGGGTTTTGGTGGCTCCGTGAGCTCCTTTCCGAAGCTGCTTGTAGTTACAGGACTGCTGAACAAGCGTCCAGGAGTTTCTTGGTGAGGTGGGCATCTGCCACGGGGTAGGCCTTCGGATTTACATCGGCCTCAGTCATCTCTGCGTATCCGCAGTCCCTGTGGGTTTCCTGTAAAAAGACGTGTCCTGGGAGCTATCACCGTCACACTTCATACGGATGACCAGCTTTGCCCCCACCCACCCCCACCCCCGCCGACCTTGGGGTTGGGGTGGGCGGTGGGATGCGCTGTGCTCCCGTCACAGTTTGTGGGCCCTGGAATGGTGGTGATCGAGATACACCCCTCCGCCACCTCATTACAAAGAAACAAGACACTGTGGTGTCTTGCTAGACCCCACAGGCACAGCAAAGAAAAGGAGAACTACTTATCCCCTTGTTCCACCGGGACCGACCCGGATGGATGCCCGAGGGTCCAGGCCCCGAGGGACGGGCGTACTCAACTTTTGCTGTAAACTCAACGGATTAGTTAAGTTGTGCCTCTGAGGATTTGTCCACGGAAACTACTCCAAATGATCGATTTTGTCTGTCTCGTGTACTTTTCCTTGTTACGAGCAAGCAGGTAAAAGAAAGAAAGAAAGAAAGAAAGAAAGAAAGAAAGAAAGAAAGAAAGAAAGAAAGAAAGAAAAAGATGAAAAAAGGTCTATAGGTTAAACTTTTACAATACCTTCCCAACTCTTTGGTGACCTGGAACTTTGAAGGTGTAACTAGCTTAATTGATAAATTGGGTTCAGTTCACCGGATACCTGGCATCTGTCTTTCCAACAGAAGGTAAAATACTAGAGTGTGAGTCAATGAGACACCCAAGGTGGTTTTTTTTGTTCGGTGGTGTTGTGTTTTCCTCCTCCACCCCTTGCCCTTTTCTTCCTTCCCCCCCTCCCCCCACCTCAGTTTTTGTGTTTCTCTTTTGTCTGATTCAGGAAACCTGCCGATACCTGGGTGTGTTAGTAAACGTGTTTCAGGTTTGTTTGTTTCTTTTTTCCTTCCTCTTTTTTTTAAATTTTAATTCACAATTCATGAGACATACATATACACACACACACACACACACACAGGAAGAGACACAGGCAGAGGGAGAAGCGGGCTCCCTGCAGGAACCCCCGATGTAGGACTCGATCCCGGGACTCCAGGATCGCGCTCTGGGCCAAAAGCAGGCGCTAAACCGCTGAGCCACCCAGGGATCCCCTTGCGGACATTTCTACAACCGATCGGGAACGACGCCCGCCGTCCGGTGTCCCGGATCTTTGGGGGTGAGGGCTCCAGGACGCCTCGGATGACGTTTCCAAGTGCGCCCTTCCCGGGGGCTGGAACCGGAACCGGAACCGGAACCGGGGCGGCATGGGTAGTTCGGAAGACGCTGCCGCCGCCGGCGTCGGCCGGTGCGCCCCCTAGCGGTGCAGATGTCCCCGTCCCGGGGAGGGGGAGGGGGATGGGGAGCGAAACATCCCTAAGGAAGGCCCCGCTTGGGCGCCCGACGTTTTCCTGAGTCGGGAAACGCTACTGGACCTGGGTGGATCCGGACCAGGCTGTGTCCCAGCTGCCCTGCGATCCCATATGCCTCACACCTGGACTCCCCGGGCGGGCGAGCCAGCTTTCTGGCCCTGCCTGCCTGAGCCTACCTCTCTATCTCTGGCATCCAACTTGCAACTTCAAGTCCCTGAGGTCGAGACCTTCGGCTCCCTGGGTCCTGCTAGTAACCCAAACAGACAGACACGTTTGCCATGCCATGCCATGCCATGCCATGCCATGCCATTCCATTCCATTCCATTCCATTCCATTCCATTCCATTCCATACCATACCACTTGCAATCAGGCATCTGCGAAATGAATATTGAGCAAGGGAATTCTCAGCCTTGAACGTTTCTGGGCCCCGCTCCCTTGGCTTTCGCACCGGCCAAAGGTCCAAAGGGCTCCGAGAAACCTCAGCACACGGGCTCTGTTTCCGTCCCTCTGAACACACGTTGCCTGTCTGTCTCCCTTATAATACAGAAACGGGGACGCTTGGGTGGCTCCGTGTGGAGCATCTGCCTTAGGGGCACGTCGTGATCACAGGATCCGGGGATCCAGGCCCACATCGAGCTCCTTGCATTGGAGCCTGCTTCTCCCTCTGCCTAGGTCTCTGCCCCTTTCTCTCTCTCTCTCTCTCTCTCTCAAAATCCGGTAAAAATAGAAAGGAAAGAAAGAAAGAAAGAAAGAAAGAAAGAAAGAAAGAAGAAAGAAAGAAAGAAAGAAAGAAAGAAAGAAAGAAAGAAAGAAAGAAAGAAAGAAAGAAAGAAAAGAAAATTCCCTACGTTCGGACTTCCAGGTCACCCCATCAGAAAGATGCCTCGTGGGATGGGACCCAAGAGGTGGTTCAGAGAAATAAGGACCCGACTCCCCCCCCACACACACACACTTCCCATGAGTCCAAATCATGAAGAAGACGGGGAAAGCAGGCCAGGCAGGCAGACACCAGAAATCCGAAGTCCGCACGCACGCACGCACGCACGCACGCAGGAGCACCAGAACCGATGCCCAACCCACTGCCTGCGTCTCCACCTCTCTCAGAGGGCTGAAAGGCAACCACGGACAAGGCCTGTTTTCCAGGAGGAAGCCGACATGAAGGAACAGGCGGCGTTGGAGGCGGAAGGCTGGAAGGTTGACGGATAGAGAAAGGAAAAGAGGGACAAGAGGGACGGGTGGACACCTGGGTGGCTCAGTGGTTGGGCGGCTGCCTTCCTCTCAGGGTGTGATGCGGGGGGGGCGGGGGGTTGGGGAGGTGGAAGGGATACCCTGGGGTCCTGTGCCCGCATCCGGTTCCCTGCCTGCGTGGAGCCTGCTTCTCCCTCTGCCTGTGTCTCTGTCTGCCTCTCTCTGTGTCTCTCAGGAGTAAATAAAGAAATCCTTAAAAAAAAAAAGGAATAAAATAAAAACCTTTAAATCTGTCTCAGTCCTGGCGGGGGCGGGGACTGCCTTGCCGCCTCTGCGCCTCAGCCTCCCGCGCGGCCCCCGCACCCCCCCCCCGTTTCTGCAACACTCCTGTGGATGGAGTGGTCAACTCCTCTGCCATCATCCCGGGTGCCTCCAACGCCATCGCCGCCCCCCCTCCTCATCCCGTCGCCCCCCTGTAAGGAGCAAAAATCACCCGAGCCATTGAGCCACCACGGGAGCCTGACAGTGGGAGTGGGGAACACATAGATTGAGTTTTTAGAGGACGCGGGGCGGCGGGGCAGAGGGGCGGCGGGGGGGGGCGGCTGGGGCGACATCTACGCCTTTGGAGCCAATGCATGGTTGTTGGTTTCCTTTATTTTTTGGAGGGGGGGTGCGGTGGAGTTTGAAGATATTTCTTTATTAGGATGCTCACCAGAATGACAGGCTGGCACTGTCCGTCTGATGTGATAAAGGATACATACATCTGATCCGATTCTGGCAGGAAACAGGCGTAAGGCCTCTCAGACCTGGTACCGAGCGTCCGTGAAAGACGACTCCATTCACCAGAGAGCATGTTTCCTTGATTCCGAGGTCTCTGCTGTAGCTTCCGGTCACGTCCCGTGACTTGCTCAGACTTCATTCCGGCATCATCAGTGGACCCTCTCTTTCTTTCTTTCTTTCTTTCTTTCTTTCTTTCTTTCTTTCTTTCTTTTTCTTTTCTTTTCTTTTTTTTCCCTAGCCACTTCTCAACTCCTTACGTCAGCTGCCGCCTGTCTGACTCACCCAGGTAGCCTCGAATTCTGCAGCACATCTCTTTGGTAGGCTGCTGCCCTGCCACCCTCAGGGGCATGGGTTGGGATTTGGGGGGGGAAGGGGAACGACGTCACGTTACCGAAGCAGACGGCAGGAGCGTATTGGCAAATGACACTAGGACACCCGGACACCCCGCAGGCCCGCCCGAGGGCCTGCTTGGAGCGCACGAACACACGTAGGGCACGTTCTTCTCTTCACGCGGCGCGGCGCGGCAGGCAGCGGAAGGTGCGGGATGACCTCCAGGGGCTCGGCGTCTGCAGCCAGCCATCAGGATGAACTCAGGGATGCCTCCGTGGAGGGTTTTGGTGGCTCCGTGAGCTCCTTTCCGAAGCTGCTTGTAGTTACAGGACTGCTGAACAAGCGTCCAGGAGTTTCTTGGTGAGGTGGGCATCTGCCACGGGGTAGGCCTTCGGATTTACATCGGCCTCAGTCATCTCTGCGTATCCGCGGTCCCTGTGGGTTTCCTGTAAAAAGACGTGTCCTGGGAGCTATCACCGTCACACTTCATACGGATGACCAGCTTTGCCCCCACCCACCCCCACCCCCGCCGACCTTGGGGTTGGGGTGGGCGGTGGGATGCGCTGTGCTCCCGTCACAGTTTGTGGGCCCTGGAATGGTGGTGATCGAGATACACCCCTCCGCCACCTCATTACAAAGAAACAAGACACTGTGGTGTCTTGCTAGACCCCACAGGCACAGCAAAGAAAAGGAGAACTACTTATCCCCTTGTTCCACCGGGACCGACCCGGATGGATGCCCGAGGGTCCAGGCCCCGAGGGACGGGCGTACTCAACTTTTGCTGTAAACTCAACGGATTAGTTAAGTTGTGCCTCTGAGGATTTGTCCACGGAAACTACTCCAAATGATCGATTTTGTCTGTCTCGTGTACTTTTCCTTGTTACGAGCAAGCAGGTGAAAGAAAGAAAGAAAGAAAGAAAGAAAGAAAGAAAGAGAGAAAGAAAGAGAGAAAGAAAGAAAGAAAAAGATGAAAAAAGGTCTATAGGTTAAACTTTTACAATACCTTCCCAACTCTTTGGTGACCTGGAACTTTGAAGGTGTAACTAGCTTAATTGATAAATTGGGTTCAGTTCACCGGATACCTGGCATCTGTCTTTCCAACAGAAGGTAAAATACTAGAGTGTGAGTCAATGAGACACCCAAGGTGGTTTTTTTTGTTCGGTGGTGTTGTGTTTTCCTCCTCCACCCCTTGCCCTTTTCTTCCTTCCCCCCCTCCCCCCACCTCAGTTTTTGTGTTTCTCTTTTGTCTGATTCAGGAAACCTGCCGATACCTGGGTGTGTTAGTAAACGTGTTTCAGGTTTGTTTGTTTCTTTTTTCCTTCCTCTTTTTTTTAAATTTTAATTCACAATTCATGAGACATACATATACACACACACACACACACACACAGGAAGAGACACAGGCAGAGGGAGAAGCGGGCTCCCTGCAGGAACCCCCGATGTAGGACTCGATCCCGGGACTCCAGGATCGCGCTCTGGGCCAAAAGCAGGCGCTAAACCGCTGAGCCACCCAGGGATCCCCTTGCGGACATTTCTACAACCGATCGGGAACGACGCCCGCCGTCCGGTGTCCCGGATCTTTGGGGGTGAGGGCTCCAGGACGCCTCGGATGACGTTTCCAAGTGCGCCCTTCCCGGGGGCTGGAACCGGAACCGGAACCGGAACCGGGGCGGCATGGGTAGTTCGGAAGACGCTGCCGCCGGCGGCGGCGGCCGGTGCGCCCCCTAGCGGTGCAGATGTCCCCGTCCCGGGGAGGGGGAGGGGGAGCGAAACATCCCTAAGGAAGGCCCCGCTTGGGCGCCCGACGTTTTCCTGAGTCGGGAAACGCTACTGGACCTGGGTGGATCCGGACCAGGCTGTGTCCCAGCTGCCCTGCGATCCCATAAGACTCACACCTGGACTCCCCGGGCGGGCGAGCCAGCTTTCTGGCCCTGCCTGCCTGAGCCTACCTCTCTATCTCTGGCATCCAACTTGCAACTTCAAGTCCCTGAGGTCGAGACCTTCGGCTCTCTGGGTCCTGCTAGTAACCCAAACAGACAGACACGTTTGCCATGCCATGCCATGCCATGCCATGCCATGCCATGCCATTCCATTCCATTCCATTCCATTCCATACCATACCACTTGCAATCAGGCATCTGCGAAATGAATATTGAGCAAGGGAATTCTCAGCCTTGAACGTTTCTGGGCCCCGCTCCCTTGGCTTTCGCACCGGCCAAAGGTCCAAAGGGCTCCGAGAAACCTCAGCACACGGGCTCTGTTTCCGTCCCTCTGAACACACGTTGCCTGTCTGTCTCCCTTATAATACAGAAACGGGGACGCTTGGGTGGCTCCGTGTGGAGCATCTGCCTTAGGGGCACGTCGTGATCACAGGATCCGGGGATCCAGGCCCACATCGAGCTCCTTGCATTGGAGCCTGCTTCTCCCTCTGCCTAGGTCTCTGCCCCTTTCTCTCTCTCTCTCTCTCTCTCTCTCTCTCTCTCTCTCAAAATCCAGTAAAAATAGAAAGGAAAGAAAGAAAGAAAGAAGAAAGAAAGAAAGAAAGAAAGAAAGAAAGAAAGAAAGAAAGAAAAGAAAATTCCCTACGTTCGGACTTCCAGGTCACCCCATCAGAAAGATGCCTCGTGGGATGGGACCCAAGAGGTGGTCCAGAGAAATAAGGACCCGACTCCCCCCCACACACACACACACTTCCCATGAGTCCAAATCATGAAGAAGACGGGGAAAGCAGGCCAGGCAGGCAGACACCAGAAATCCGAAGTCCGCACGCACGCACGCACGCACGAGCACCAGAACCGATGCCCAACCCACTGCCTGCGTCTCCACCTCTCTCAGAGGGCTGAAAGGCAACCACGGACAAGGCCTGTTTTCCAGGAGGAAGCCGACATGAAGGAACAGGCGGCGTTGGAGGCGGAAGGCTGGAAGGTTGACGGATAGAGAAAGGAAAAGAGGGACAAGAGGGACGGGTGGACACCTGGGTGGCTCAGTGGTTGGGCGGCTGCTTTCCTCTCAGGGTGTGATGCGGGAGGGGGCGGGGGGTTGGGGAGGTGGAAGGGATACCCTGGGGTCCTGTGCCCGCATCCGGTTCCCTGCCTGCGTGGAGCCTGCTTCTCCCTCTGCCTGTGTCTCTGTCTGCCTCTCTCTGTGTCTCTCAGGAGTAAATAAAGAAATCCTTAAAAAAAAAAAGGAATAAAATAAAAACCTTTAAATCTGTCTCAGTCCTGGCGGGGGCGGGGACTGCCTTGCCGCCTCTGCGCCTCAGCCTCCCCCGCGGCCCCCGCACCCCCCCCCGTTTCTGCAACACTCCTGTGGATGGAGTGGTCAACTCCTCTGCCATCATCCCGGGTGCCTCCAACACCATCGCCGCCCCCCCTCCTCATCCCGCCGCCCCCCTGTAAGGAGCAAAAATCACCCGAGCCATTGGGCCACCACGGGAGCCTGACAGTGGGAGTGGGGAACACATAGATTGAGTTTTTAGAGGACGCGGGGCGGCGGGGCGGAGGGGCGGCGGGGGGGGGGCGGCTGGGGCGACATCTACGCCTTTGGAGCCAATGCATGGTTGTTGGTTTCCTTTATTTTTTGGAGGGGGGGTGCGGTGGAGTTTGAAGATATTTCTTTATTAGGATGCTCACCAGAATGACAGTTCCTCCTGGCACTGTCCGTCTGATGTGATAAAGGATACATACATCTGATCCGATTCTGGCAGGAAACAGGCGTAAGGCCTCTCAGACCTGGTACCGAGCGTCCGTGAAAGACGACTCCATTCACCAGAGAGCATGTTTCCTTGATTCCGAGGTCTCTGCTGTAGCTTCCGGTCACGTCCCGTGACTTGCTCAGACTTCATTCCGGCATCATCAGTGGACCCTCTCTTTCTTTCTTTCTTTCTTTCTTTCTTTCTTTCTTTCTTTTTCTTTTCTTTTCTTTTTTTTCCCTAGCCACTTCTCAACTCCTTACGTCAGCTGCCGCCTGTCTGACTCACCCAGGTAGCCTCGAATTCTGCAGCACATCTCTTTGGTAGGCTGCTGCCCTGCCACCCTCAGGGGCATGGGTTGGGATTTGGGGGGGGAAGGGGAACGACGTCACGTTACCGAAGCAGACGGCAGGAGCGTATTGGCAAATGACACTAGGACACCCGGACACCCCGCAGGCCCGCCCGAGGGCCTGCTTGGAGCGCAGGAACACACGTAGGGCACGTTCTTCTCTTCACGCGGCGCGGCGCGGCAGGCAGCGGAAGGTGCGGGATGACCTCCAGGGGCTCGGCGTCTGCAGCCAGCCATCAGGATGAACTCAGGGATGCCTCCGTGGAGGGTTTTGGTGGCTCCGTGAGCTCCTTTCCGAAGCTGCTTGTAGTTACAGGACTGCTGAACAAGCGTCCAGGAGTTTCTTGGTGAGGTGGGCATCTGCCACGGGGTAGGCCTTCGGATTTACATCGGCCTCAGTCATCTCTGCGTATCCGCGGTCCCTGTGGGTTTCCTGTAAAAAGACGTGTCCTGGGAGCTATCACCGTCACACTTCATACGGATGACCAGCTTTGCCCCCACCCACCCCCACCCCCGCCGACCTTGGGGTTGGGGTGGGCGGTGGGATGCGCTGTGCTCCCGTCACAGTTTGTGGGCCCTGGAATGGTGGTGATCGAGATACACCCCTCCGCCACCTCATTACAAAGAAACAAGACACTGTGGTGTCTTGCTAGACCCCACAGGCACAGCAAAGAAAAGGAGAACTACTTATCCCCTTGTTCCACCGGGACCGACCCGGATGGATGCCCGAGGGTCCAGGCCCCGAGGGACGGGCGTACTCAACTTTTGCTGTAAACTCAACGGATTAGTTAAGTTGTGCCTCTGAGGATTTGTCCACGGAAACTACTCCAAATGATCGATTTTGTCTGTCTCGTGTACTTTTCCTTGTTACGAGCAAGCAGGTGAAAGAAAGAAAGAAAGAAAGAAAGAAAGAAAGAAAGAGAGAAAGAAAGAGAGAAAGAAAGAAAGAAAAAGATGAAAAAAGGTCTATAGGTTAAACTTTTACAATACCTTCCCAACTCTTTGGTGACCTGGAACTTTGAAGGTGTAACTAGCTTAATTGATAAATTGGGTTCAGTTCACCGGATACCTGGCATCTGTCTTTCCAACAGAAGGTAAAATACTAGAGTGTGAGTCAATGAGACACCCAAGGTGGTTTTTTTTGTTCGGTGGTGTTGTGTTTTCCTCCTCCACCCCTTGCCCTTTTCTTCCTTCCCCCCCTCCCCCCACCTCAGTTTTTGTGTTTCTCTTTTGTCTGATTCAGGAAACCTGCCGATACCTGGGTGTGTTAGTAAACGTGTTTCAGGTTTGTTTGTTTCTTTTTTCCTTCCTCTTTTTTTTAAATTTTAATTCACAATTCATGAGACATACATATACACACACACACACACACACACAGGAAGAGACACAGGCAGAGGGAGAAGCGGGCTCCCTGCAGGAACCCCCGATGTAGGACTCGATCCCGGGACTCCAGGATCGCGCTCTGGGCCAAAAGCAGGCGCTAAACCGCTGAGCCACCCAGGGATCCCCTTGCGGACATTTCTACAACCGATCGGGAACGACGCCCGCCGTCCGGTGTCCCGGATCTTTGGGGGTGAGGGCTCCAGGACGCCTCGGATGACGTTTCCAAGTGCGCCCTTCCCGGGGGCTGGAACCGGAACCGGAACCGGAACCGGGGCGGCATGGGTAGTTCGGAAGACGCTGCCGCCGGCGGCGGCGGCCGGTGCGCCCCCTAGCGGTGCAGATGTCCCCGTCCCGGGGAGGGGGAGGGGGAGCGAAACATCCCTAAGGAAGGCCCCGCTTGGGCGCCCGACGTTTTCCTGAGTCGGGAAACGCTACTGGACCTGGGTGGATCCGGACCAGGCTGTGTCCCAGCTGCCCTGCGATCCCATAAGACTCACACCTGGACTCCCCGGGCGGGCGAGCCAGCTTTCTGGCCCTGCCTGCCTGAGCCTACCTCTCTATCTCTGGCATCCAACTTGCAACTTCAAGTCCCTGAGGTCGAGACCTTCGGCTCTCTGGGTCCTGCTAGTAACCCAAACAGACAGACACGTTTGCCATGCCATGCCATGCCATGCCATGCCATGCCATGCCATTCCATTCCATTCCATTCCATTCCATACCATACCACTTGCAATCAGGCATCTGCGAAATGAATATTGAGCAAGGGAATTCTCAGCCTTGAACGTTTCTGGGCCCCGCTCCCTTGGCTTTCGCACCGGCCAAAGGTCCAAAGGGCTCCGAGAAACCTCAGCACACGGGCTCTGTTTCCGTCCCTCTGAACACACGTTGCCTGTCTGTCTCCCTTATAATACAGAAACGGGGACGCTTGGGTGGCTCCGTGTGGAGCATCTGCCTTAGGGGCACGTCGTGATCACAGGATCCGGGGATCCAGGCCCACATCGAGCTCCTTGCATTGGAGCCTGCTTCTCCCTCTGCCTAGGTCTCTGCCCCTTTCTCTCTCTCTCTCTCTCTCTCTCTCTCTCTCTCTCAAAATCCAGTAAAAATAGAAAGGAAAGAAAGAAAGAAAGAAGAAAGAAAGAAAGAAAGAAAGAAAGAAAGAAAGAAAGAAAGAAAGAAAGAAAAGAAAATTCCCTACGTTCGGACTTCCAGGTCACCCCATCAGAAAGATGCCTCGTGGGATGGGACCCAAGAGGTGGTCCAGAGAAATAAGGACCCGACTCCCCCCCACACACACACACACTTCCCATGAGTCCAAATCATGAAGAAGACGGGGAAAGCAGGCCAGGCAGGCAGACACCAGAAATCCGAAGTCCGCACGCACGCACGCACGCACGAGCACCAGAACCGATGCCCAACCCACTGCCTGCGTCTCCACCTCTCTCAGAGGGCTGAAAGGCAACCACGGACAAGGCCTGTTTTCCAGGAGGAAGCCGACATGAAGGAACAGGCGGCGTTGGAGGCGGAAGGCTGGAAGGTTGACGGATAGAGAAAGGAAAAGAGGGACAAGAGGGACGGGTGGACACCTGGGTGGCTCAGTGGTTGGGCGGCTGCTTTCCTCTCAGGGTGTGATGCGGGAGGGGGCGGGGGGTTGGGGAGGTGGAAGGGATACCCTGGGGTCCTGTGCCCGCATCCGGTTCCCTGCCTGCGTGGAGCCTGCTTCTCCCTCTGCCTGTGTCTCTGTCTGCCTCTCTCTGTGTCTCTCAGGAGTAAATAAAGAAATCCTTAAAAAAAAAAAGGAATAAAATAAAAACCTTTAAATCTGTCTCAGTCCTGGCGGGGGCGGGGACTGCCTTGCCGCCTCTGCGCCTCAGCCTCCCCCGCGGCCCCCGCACCCCCCCCCGTTTCTGCAACACTCCTGTGGATGGAGTGGTCAACTCCTCTGCCATCATCCCGGGTGCCTCCAACACCATCGCCGCCCCCCCTCCTCATCCCGCCGCCCCCCTGTAAGGAGCAAAAATCACCCGAGCCATTGGGCCACCACGGGAGCCTGACAGTGGGAGTGGGGAACACATAGATTGAGTTTTTAGAGGACGCGGGGCGGCGGGGCGGAGGGGCGGCGGGGGGGGGGCGGCTGGGGCGACATCTACGCCTTTGGAGCCAATGCATGGTTGTTGGTTTCCTTTATTTTTTGGAGGGGGGGTGCGGTGGAGTTTGAAGATATTTCTTTATTAGGATGCTCACCAGAATGACAGTTCCTCCTGGCACTGTCCGTCTGATGTGATAAAGGATACATACATCTGATCCGATTCTGGCAGGAAACAGGCGTAAGGCCTCTCAGACCTGGTACCGAGCGTCCGTGAAAGACGACTCCATTCACCAGAGAGCATGTTTCCTTGATTCCGAGGTCTCTGCTGTAGCTTCCGGTCACGTCCCGTGACTTGCTCAGACTTCATTCCGGCATCATCAGTGGACCCTCTCTTTCTTTCTTTCTTTCTTTCTTTCTTTCTTTCTTTCTTTCTTTTTCTTTTCTTTTCTTTTTTTTCCCTAGCCACTTCTCAACTCCTTACGTCAGCTGCCGCCTGTCTGACTCACCCAGGTAGCCTCGAATTCTGCAGCACATCTCTTTGGTAGGCTGCTGCCCTGCCACCCTCAGGGGCATGGGTTGGGATTTGGGGGGGGAAGGGGAACGACGTCACGTTACCGAAGCAGACGGCAGGAGCGTATTGGCAAATGACACTAGGACACCCGGACACCCCGCAGGCCCGCCCGAGGGCCTGCTTGGAGCGCAGGAACACACGTAGGGCACGTTCTTCTCTTCACGCGGCGCGGCGCGGCAGGCAGCGGAAGGTGCGGGATGACCTCCAGGGGCTCGGCGTCTGCAGCCAGCCATCAGGATGAACTCAGGGATGCCTCCGTGGAGGGTTTTGGTGGCTCCGTGAGCTCCTTTCCGAAGCTGCTTGTAGTTACAGGACTGCTGAACAAGCGTCCAGGAGTTTCTTGGTGAGGTGGGCATCTGCCACGGGGTAGGCCTTCGGATTTACATCGGCCTCAGTCATCTCTGCGTATCCGCGGTCCCTGTGGGTTTCCTGTAAAAAGACGTGTCCTGGGAGCTATCACCGTCACACTTCATACGGATGACCAGCTTTGCCCCCACCCACCCCCACCCCCGCCGACCTTGGGGTTGGGGTGGGCGGTGGGATGCGCTGTGCTCCCGTCACAGTTTGTGGGCCCTGGAATGGTGGTGATCGAGATACACCCCTCCGCCACCTCATTACAAAGAAACAAGACACTGTGGTGTCTTGCTAGACCCCACAGGCACAGCAAAGAAAAGGAGAACTACTTATCCCCTTGTTCCACCGGGACCGACCCGGATGGATGCCCGAGGGTCCAGGCCCCGAGGGACGGGCGTACTCAACTTTTGCTGTAAACTCAACGGATTAGTTAAGTTGTGCCTCTGAGGATTTGTCCACGGAAACTACTCCAAATGATCGATTTTGTCTGTCTCGTGTACTTTTCCTTGTTACGAGCAAGCAGGTGAAAGAAAGAAAGAAAGAAAGAAAGAAAGAAAGAAAGAGAGAAAGAAAGAGAGAAAGAAAGAAAGAAAAAGATGAAAAAAGGTCTATAGGTTAAACTTTTACAATACCTTCCCAACTCTTTGGTGACCTGGAACTTTGAAGGTGTAACTAGCTTAATTGATAAATTGGGTTCAGTTCACCGGATACCTGGCATCTGTCTTTCCAACAGAAGGTAAAATACTAGAGTGTGAGTCAATGAGACACCCAAGGTGGTTTTTTTTGTTCGGTGGTGTTGTGTTTTCCTCCTCCACCCCTTGCCCTTTTCTTCCTTCCCCCCCTCCCCCCACCTCAGTTTTTGTGTTTCTCTTTTGTCTGATTCAGGAAACCTGCCGATACCTGGGTGTGTTAGTAAACGTGTTTCAGGTTTGTTTGTTTCTTTTTTCCTTCCTCTTTTTTTTAAATTTTAATTCACAATTCATGAGACATACATACACACACACACACACACACACACAGGAAGAGACACAGGCAGAGGGAGAAGCGGGCTCCCTGCAGGAACCCCCGATGTAGGACTCGATCCCGGGACTCCAGGATCGCGCTCTGGGCCAAAAGCAGGCGCTAAACCGCTGAGCCACCCAGGGATCCCCTTGCGGACATTTCTACAACCGATCGGGAACGACGCCCGCCGTCCGGTGTCCCGGATCTTTGGGGGTGAGGGCTCCAGGACGCCTCGGATGACGTTTCCAAGTGCGCCCTTCCCGGGGGCTGGAACCGGAACCGGAACCGGAACCGGGGCGGCATGGGTAGTTCGGAAGACGCTGCCGCCGGCGGCGGCGGCCGGTGCGCCCCCTAGCGGTGCAGATGTCCCCGTCCCGGGGAGGGGGAGGGGGAGCGAAACATCCCTAAGGAAGGCCCCGCTTGGGCGCCCGACGTTTTCCTGAGTCGGGAAACGCTACTGGACCTGGGTGGATCCGGACCAGGCTGTGTCCCAGCTGCCCTGCGATCCCATAAGACTCACACCTGGACTCCCCGGGCGGGCGAGCCAGCTTTCTGGCCCTGCCTGCCTGAGCCTACCTCTCTATCTCTGGCATCCAACTTGCAACTTCAAGTCCCTGAGGTCGAGACCTTCGGCTCTCTGGGTCCTGCTAGTAACCCAAACAGACAGACACGTTTGCCATGCCATGCCATGCCATGCCATGCCATGCCATGCCATTCCATTCCATTCCATTCCATTCCATACCATACCACTTGCAATCAGGCATCTGCGAAATGAATATTGAGCAAGGGAATTCTCAGCCTTGAACGTTTCTGGGCCCCGCTCCCTTGGCTTTCGCACCGGCCAAAGGTCCAAAGGGCTCCGAGAAACCTCAGCACACGGGCTCTGTTTCCGTCCCTCTGAACACACGTTGCCTGTCTGTCTCCCTTATAATACAGAAACGGGGACGCTTGGGTGGCTCCGTGTGGAGCATCTGCCTTAGGGGCACGTCGTGATCACAGGATCCGGGGATCCAGGCCCACATCGAGCTCCTTGCATTGGAGCCTGCTTCTCCCTCTGCCTAGGTCTCTGCCCCTTTCTCTCTCTCTCTCTCTCTCTCTCTCTCTCTCTCTCTCAAAATCCAGTAAAAATAGAAAGGAAAGAAAGAAAGAAAGAAGAAAGAAGAAAGAAAGAAAGAAAGAAAGAAAGAAAGAAAGAAAGAAAGAAAGAAAGAAAGAAAGAAAGAAAAGAAAATTCCCTACGTTCGGACTTCCAGGTCACCCCATCAGAAAGATGCCTCGTGGGATGGGACCCAAGAGGTGGTCCAGAGAAATAAGGACCCGACTCCCCCCCACACACACACACACTTCCCATGAGTCCAAATCATGAAGAAGACGGGGAAAGCAGGCCAGGCAGGCAGACACCAGAAATCCGAAGTCCGCACGCACGCACGCACGCACGAGCACCAGAACCGATGCCCAACCCACTGCCTGCGTCTCCACCTCTCTCAGAGGGCTGAAAGGCAACCACGGACAAGGCCTGTTTTCCAGGAGGAAGCCGACATGAAGGAACAGGCGGCGTTGGAGGCGGAAGGCTGGAAGGTTGACGGATAGAGAAAGGAAAAGAGGGACAAGAGGGACGGGTGGACACCTGGGTGGCTCAGTGGTTGGGCGGCTGCTTTCCTCTCAGGGTGTGATGCGGGAGGGGGCGGGGGGTTGGGGAGGTGGAAGGGATACCCTGGGGTCCTGTGCCCGCATCCGGTTCCCTGCCTGCGTGGAGCCTGCTTCTCCCTCTGCCTGTGTCTCTGTCTGCCTCTCTCTGTGTCTCTCAGGAGTAAATAAAGAAATCCTTAAAAAAAAAAAGGAATAAAATAAAAACCTTTAAATCTGTCTCAGTCCTGGCGGGGGCGGGGACTGCCTTGCCGCCTCTGCGCCTCAGCCTCCCCCGCGGCCCCCGCACCCCCCCCCGTTTCTGCAACACTCCTGTGGATGGAGTGGTCAACTCCTCTGCCATCATCCCGGGTGCCTCCAACACCATCGCCGCCCCCCCTCCTCATCCCGCCGCCCCCCTGTAAGGAGCAAAAATCACCCGAGCCATTGGGCCACCACGGGAGCCTGACAGTGGGAGTGGGGAACACATAGATTGAGTTTTTAGAGGACGCGGGGCGGCGGGGCGGAGGGGCGGCGGGGGGGGGGCGGCTGGGGCGACATCTACGCCTTTGGAGCCAATGCATGGTTGTTGGTTTCCTTTATTTTTTGGAGGGGGGGTGCGGTGGAGTTTGAAGATATTTCTTTATTAGGATGCTCACCAGAATGACAGGCTGGCACTGTCCGTCTGATGTGATAAAGGATACATACATCTGATCCGATTCTGGCAGGAAACAGGCGTAAGGCCTCTCAGACCTGGTACCGAGCGTCCGTGAAAGACGACTCCATTCACCAGAGAGCATGTTTCCTTGATTCCGAGGTCTCTGCTGTAGCTTCCGGTCACGTCCCGTGACTTGCTCAGACTTCATTCCGGCATCATCAGTGGACCCTCTCTTTCTTTCTTTCTTTCTTTCTTTCTTTCTTTCTTTCTTTCTTTCTTTCTTTTTCTTTTCTTTTCTTTTTTTTCCCTAGCCACTTCTCAACTCCTTACGTCAGCTGCCGCCTGTCTGACTCACCCAGGTAGCCTCGAATTCTGCAGCACATCTCTTTGGTAGGCTGCTGCCCTGCCACCCTCAGGGGCATGGGTTGGGATTTGGGGGGGGAAGGGGAACGACGTCACGTTACCGAAGCAGACGGCAGGAGCGTATTGGTAAATGACACTAGGACACCCGGACACCCCGCAGGCCCGCCCGAGGGCCTGCTTGGAGCGCACGAACACACGTAGGGCACGTTCTTCTCTTCACGCGGCGCGGCGCGGCAGGCAGCGGAAGGTGCGGGATGACCTCCAGGGGCTCGGCGTCTGCAGCCAGCCATCAGGATGAACTCAGGGATGCCTCCGTGGAGGGTTTTGGTGGCTCCGTGAGCTCCTTTCCGAAGCTGCTTGTAGTTACAGGACTGCTGAACAAGCGTCCAGGAGTTTCTTGGTGAGGTGGGCATCTGCCACGGGGTAGGCCTTCGGATTTACATCGGCCTCAGTCATCTCTGCGTATCCGCGGTCCCTGTGGGTTTCCTGTCAAAAGACGTGTCCTGGGAGCTATCACCGTCACACTTCATACGGATGACCAGCTTTGCCCCCACCCACCCCCACCCCCGCCGACCTTGGGGTTGGGGTGGGCGGTGGGATGCGCTGTGCTCCCGTCACAGTTTGTGGGCCCTGGAATGGTGGTGATCGAGATACACCCCTCCGCCACCTCATTACAAAGAAACAAGACACTGTGGTGTCTTGCTAGACCCCACAGGCACAGCAAAGAAAAGGAGAACTACTTATCCCCTTGTTCCACCGGGACCGACCCGGATGGATGCCCGAGGGTCCAGGCCCCGAGGGACGGGCGTACTCAACTTTTGCTGTAAACTCAACGGATTAGTTAAGTTGTGCCTCTGAGGATTTGTCCACGGAAACTACTCCAAATGATCGATTTTGTCTGTCTCGTGTACTTTTCCTTGTTACGAGCAAGCAGGTAAAAGAAAGAAAGAAAGAAAGAAAGAAAGAAAGAAAGAAAGAGAGAAAGAAAGAAAGAAAAAGATGAAAAAAGGTCTATAGGTTAAACTTTTACAATACCTTCCCAAATCTTTGGTGACCTGGAACTTTGAAGGTGTAACTAGCTTAATTGATAAATTGGGTTCAGTTCACCGGATACCTGGCATCTGTCTTTCCAACAGAAGGTAAAATACTAGAGTGTGAGTCAATGAGACACCCAAGGTGGTTTTTTTTGTTCGGTGGTGTTGTGTTTTCCTCCTCCACCCCTTGCCCTTTTCTTCCTTCCCCCCCTCCCCCCACCTCAGTTTTTGTGTTTCTCTTTTGTCTGATTCAGGAAACCTGCCGATACCTGGGTGTGTTAGTAAACGTGTTTCAGGTTTGTTTGTTTCTTTTTTCCTTCCTCTTTTTTTTAAATTTTAATTCACAATTCATGAGACATACATATATACACACACACACACACCCACAGGAAGAGACACAGGCAGAGGGAGAAGCGGGCTCCCTGCAGGAACCCCCGATGTAGGACTCGATCCCGGGACTCCAGGATCGCGCTCTGGGCCAAAAGCAGGCGCTAAACCGCTGAGCCACCCAGGGATCCCCTTGCGGACATTTCTACAACCGATCGGGAACGACGCCCGCCGTCCGGTGTCCCGGATCTTTGGGGGTGAGGGCTCCAGGACGCCTCGGATGACGTTTCCAAGTGCGCCCTTCCCGGGGGCTGGAACCGGAACCGGAACCGGAACCGGGGCGGCATGGGTAGTTCGGAAGACGCTGCCGCCGGCGGCGGCGGCCGGTGCGCCCCCTAGCGGTGCAGATGTCCCCGTCCCGGGGAGGGGGAGGGGGAGCGAAACATCCCTAAGGAAGGCCCCGCTTGGGCGCCCGACGTTTTCCTGAGTCGGGAAACGCTACTGGACCTGGGTGGATCCGGACCAGGCTGTGTCCCAGCTGCCCTGCGATCCCATATGCCTCACACCTGGACTCCCCGGGCGGGCGAGCCAGCTTTCTGGCCCTGCCTGCCTGAGCCTACCTCTCTATCTCTGGCATCCAACTTGCAACTTCAAGTCCCTGAGGTCGAGACCTTCGGCTCTCTGGGTCCTGCTAGTAACCCAAACAGACAGACACGTTTGCCATGCCATGCCATGCCATGCCATGCCATGCCATGCCATTCCATTCCATTCCATTCCATTCCATACCATACCACTTGCAATCAGGCATCTGCGAAATGAATATTGAGCAAGGGAATTCTCAGCCTTGAACGTTTCTGGGCCCCGCTCCCTTGGCTTTCGCACCGGCCAAAGGTCCAAAGGGCTCCGAGAAACCTCAGCACACGGGCTCTGTTTCCGTCCCTCTGAACACACGTTGCCTGTCTGTCTCCCTTATAATACAGAAACGGGGACGCTTGGGTGGCTCCGTGTGGAGCATCTGCCTTAGGGGCACGTCGTGATCACAGGATCCGGGGATCCAGGCCCACATCGAGCTCCTTGCATTGGAGCCTGCTTCTCCCTCTGCCTAGGTCTCTGCCCCTTTCTCTCTCTCTCTCTCTCTCTCTCTCTCAAAATCCGGAAAAAATAGAAAGGAAAGAAAGAAAGAAAGAAAGAAAGAAAGAAGGAAAGAAAGAAGAAAGAAAGAAAGAAAGAAAGAAAGAAAGAAAGAAAGAAAGAAAGAAAGAAAGAAAGAAAGAAAAGAAAATTCCCTACGTTCGGACTTCCAGGTCACCCCATCAGAAAGATGCCTCGTGGGATGGGACCCAAGAGGTGGTTCAGAGAAATAAGGACCCGACTCCCCCCACACACACACACACTTCCCATGAGTCCAAATCATGAAGAAGACGGGGAAAGCAGGCCAGGCAGGCAGACACCAGAAATCCGAAGTCCGCACGCACGCACGCACGCACGAGCACCAGAACCGATGCCCAACCCACTGCCTGCGTCTCCACCTCTCTCAGAGGGCTGAAAGGCAACCACGGACAAGGCCTGTTTTCCAGGAGGAAGCCGACATGAAGGAACAGGCGGCGTTGGAGGCGGAAGGCTGGAAGGTTGACGGATAGAGAAAGGAAAAGAGGGACAAGAGGGACGGGTGGACACCTGGGTGGCTCAGTGGTTGGGCGGCTGCCTTCCTCTCAGGGTGTGATGCGGGGGGGGCGGGGGGTTGGGGAGGTGGAAGGGATACCCTGGGGTCCTGTGCCCGCATCCGGTTCCCTGCCTGCGTGGAGCCTGCTTCTCCCTCTGCCTGTGTCTCTGTCTGCCTCTCTCTGTGTCTCTCAGGAGTAAATAAAGAAATCCTTAAAAAAAAAAAGGAATAAAATAAAAACCTTTAAATCTGTCTCAGTCCTGGCGGGGGCGGGGACTGCCTTGCCGCCTCTGCGCCTCAGCCTCCCGCGCGGCCCCCGCACCCCCCCCCCCCGTTTCTGCAACACTCCTGTGGATGGAGTGGTCAACTCCTCTGCCATCATCCCGGGTGCCTCCAACGCCATCGCCGCCCCCCCTCCTCATCCCGCCGCCCCCCTGTAAGGAGCAAAAATCACCCGAGCCATTGAGCCACCACGGGAGCCTGACAGTGGGAGTGGGGAACACATAGATTGAGTTTTTAGAGGACGCGGGGCGGCGGGGCAGAGGGGCGGCGGGGGGGGGCGGCTGGGGCGACATCTACGCCTTTGGAGCCAATGCATGGTTGTTGGTTTCCTTTATTTTTTGGAGGGGGGGTGCGGTGGAGTTTGAAGATATTTCTTTATTAGGATGCTCACCAGAATGACAGGCTGGCACTGTCCGTCTGATGTGATAAAGGATACATACATCTGATCCGATTCTGGCAGGAAACAGGCGTAAGGCCTCTCAGACCTGGTACCGAGCGTCCGTGAAAGACGACTCCATTCACCAGAGAGCATGTTTCCTTGATTCCGAGGTCTCTGCTGTAGCTTCCGGTCACGTCCCGTGACTTGCTCAGACTTCATTCCGGCATCATCAGTGGACCCTCTCTTTCTTTCTTTCTTTCTTTCTTTCTTTCTTTCTTTCTTTCTTTCTTTTTCTTTTCTTTTCTTTTTTTTCCCTAGCCACTTCTCAACTCCTTACGTCAGCTGCCGCCTGTCTGACTCACCCAGGTAGCCTCGAATTCTGCAGCACATCTCTTTGGTAGGCTGCTGCCCTGCCACCCTCAGGGGCATGGGTTGGGATTTGGGGGGGGAAGGGGAACGACGTCACGTTACCGAAGCAGACGGCAGGAGCGTATTGGCAAATGACACTAGGACACCCGGACACCCCGCAGGCCCGCCCGAGGGCCTGCTTGGAGCGCACGAACACACGTAGGGCACGTTCTTCTCTTCACGCGGCGCGGCGCGGCAGGCAGCGGAAGGTGCGGGATGACCTCCAGGGGCTCGGCGTCTGCAGCCAGCCATCAGGATGAACTCAGGGATGCCTCCGTGGAGGGTTTTGGTGGCTCCGTGAGCTCCTTTCCGAAGCTGCTTGTAGTTACAGGACTGCTGAACAAGCGTCCAGGAGTTTCTTGGTGAGGTGGGCATCTGCCACGGGGTAGGCCTTCGGATTTACATCGGCCTCAGTCATCTCTGCGTATCCGCGGTCCCTGTGGGTTTCCTGTAAAAAGACGTGTCCTGGGAGCTATCACCGTCACACTTCATACGGATGACCAGCTTTGCCCCCACCCACCCCCACCCCCGCCGACCTTGGGGTTGGGGTGGGCGGTGGGATGCGCTGTGCTCCCGTCACAGTTTGTGGGCCCTGGAATGGTGGTGATCGAGATACACCCCTCCGCCACCTCATTACAAAGAAACAAGACACTGTGGTGTCTTGCTAGACCCCACAGGCACAGCAAAGAAAAGGAGAACTACTTATCCCCTTGTTCCACCGGGACCGACCCGGATGGATGCCCGAGGGTCCAGGCCCCGAGGGACGGGCGTACTCAACTTTTGCTGTAAACTCAACGGATTAGTTAAGTTGTGCCTCTGAGGATTTGTCCACGGAAACTACTCCAAATGATCGATTTTGTCTGTCTCGTGTACTTTTCCTTGTTACGAGCAAGCAGGTAAAAGAAAGAAAGAAAGAAAGAAAGAAAGAAAGAAAGAGAGAGAGAAAGAAAGAAAGAAAAAGATGAAAAAAGGTCTATAGGTTAAACTTTTACAATACCTTCCCAACTCTTTGGTGACCTGGAACTTTGAAGGTGTAACTAGCTTAATTGATAAATTGGGTTCAGTTCACCGGATACCTGGCATCTGTCTTTCCAACAGAAGGTAAAATACTAGAGTGTGAGTCAATGAGACACCCAAGGTGGTTTTTTTTGTTCGGTGGTGTTGTGTTTTCCTCCTCCACCCCTTGCCCTTTTCTTCCTTCCCCCCCTCCCCCCACCTCAGTTTTTGTGTTTCTCTTTTGTCTGATTCAGGAAACCTGCCGATACCTGGGTGTGTTAGTAAACGTGTTTCAGGTTTGTTTGTTTCTTTTTTCCTTCCTCTTTTTTTTAAATTTTAATTCACAATTCATGAGACATACATACACACACACACACACACACACACAGGAAGAGACACAGGCAGAGGGAGAAGCGGGCTCCCTGCAGGAACCCCCGATGTAGGACTCGATCCCGGGACTCCAGGATCGCGCTCTGGGCCAAAAGCAGGCGCTAAACCGCTGAGCCACCCAGGGATCCCCTTGCGGACATTTCTACAACCGATCGGGAACGACGCCCGCCGTCCGGTGTCCCGGATCTTTGGGGGTGAGGGCTCCAGGACGCCTCGGATGACGTTTCCAAGTGCGCCCTTCCCGGGGGCTGGAACCGGAACCGGAACCGGAACCGGGGCTGCATGGGTAGTTCGGAAGACGCTGCCGCCGCCGGCGGCGGCCGGTGCGCCGCCTAGCGGTGCAGATGTCCCCGTCCCGGGGAGGGGGAGGGGGAGCGAAACATCCCTAAGGAAGGCCCCGCTTGGGCGCCCGACGTTTTCCTGAGTCGGGAAACGCTACTGGACCTGGGTGGATCCGGACCAGGCTGTGTCCCAGCTGCCCTGCGATCCCATAAGACTCACACCTGGACTCCCCGGGCGGGCGAGCCAGCTTTCTGGCCCTGCCTGCCTGAGCCTACCTCTCTATCTCTGGCATCCAACTTGCAACTTCAAGTCCCTGAGGTCGAGACCTTCGGCTCTCTGGGTCCTGCTAGTAACCCAAACAGACAGACACGTTTGCCATGCCATGCCATGCCATGCCATGCCATGCCATGCCATGCCATTCCATTCCATTCCATTCCATTCCATACCATACCACTTGCAATCAGGCATCTGCGAAATGAATATTGAGCAAGGGAATTCTCAGCCTTGAACGTTTCTGGGCCCCGCTCCCTTGGCTTTCGCACCGGCCAAAGGTCCAAAGGGCTCCGAGAAACCTCAGCACACGGGCTCTGTTTCCGTCCCTCTGAACACACGTTGCCTGTCTGTCTCCCTTATAATACAGAAACGGGGACGCTTGGGTGGCTCCGTGTGGAGCATCTGCCTTAGGGGCACGTCGTGATCACAGGATCCAGGGATCCAGGCCCACATCGAGCTCCTTGCATTGGAGCCTGCTTCTCCCTCTGCCTAGGTCTCTGCCCCTTTCTCTCTCTCTCTCTCTCTCTCTCTCTCTCTCTCAAAATCCAGTAAAAATAGAAAGGAAAGAAAGAAAGAAAGAAGAAAGAAAGAAAGAAAGAAAGAAAGAAAGAAAGAAAGAAAGAAAAGAAAATTCCCTACGTTCGGACTTCCAGGTCACCCCATCAGAAAGATGCCTCGTGGGATGGGACCCAAGAGGTGGTCCAGAGAAATAAGGACCCGACTCCCCCCACACACACACACACACTTCCCATGAGTCCAAATCATGAAGAAGACGGGGAAAGCAGGCCAGGCAGGCAGGCACCAGAAATCCGAAGTCCGCACGCACGCACACACGCACGAGCACCAGAACCGATGCCCAACCCACTGCCTGCGTCTCCACCTCTCTCAGAGGGCTGAAAGGCAACCACGGACAAGGCCTGTTTTCCAGGAGGAAGCCGACATGAAGGAACAGGCGGCGTTGGAGGCGGAAGGCTGGAAGGTTGACGGATAGAGAAAGGAAAAGAGGGACAAGAGGGACGGGTGGACACCTGGGTGGCTCAGTGGTTGGGCGGCTGCCTTCCTCTCAGGGTGTGATGCGGGGGGGCGGGGGGTTGGGGAGGTGGAAGGGATACCCTGGGGCCCTGTGCCCGCATCCGGTTCCCTGCCTGCGTGGAGCCTGCTTCTCCCTCTGCCTGTGTCTCTGTCTGCCTCTCTCTGTGTCTCTCAGGAGTAAATAAAGAAATCCTTAAAAAAAAAAAGGAATAAAATAAAAACCTTTAAATCTGTCTCAGTCCTGGCGGGGGCGGGGACTGCCTTGCCGCCTCTGCGCCTCAGCCTCCCCCGCGGCCCCCGCACCCCCCCCCCCTTTTCTGCAACACTCCTGTGGATGGAGTGGTCAACTCCTCTGCCATCATCCCGGGTGCCTCCAACGCCATCGCCGCCCCCCCTCCTCATCCCGCCGCCCCCCTGTAAGGAGCAAAAATCACCCGAGCCATTGAGCCACCACGGGAGCCTGACAGTGGGAGTGGGGAACACATAGATTGAGTTTTTAGAGGACGCGGGGCGGCGGGGCAGAGGGGCGGCGGGGGGGGGCGGCTGGGGCGACATCTACGCCTTTGGAGCCAATGCATGGTTGTTGGTTTCCTTTATTTTTTGGAGGGGGGGTGCGGTGGAGTTTGAAGATATTTCTTTATTAGGATGCTCACCAGAATGACAGGCTGGCACTGTCCGTCTGATGTGATAAAGGATACATACATCTGATCCGATTCTGGCAGGAAACAGGCGTAAGGCCTCTCAGACCTGGTACCGAGCGTCCGTGAAAGACGACTCCATTCACCAGAGAGCATGTTTCCTTGATTCCGAGGTCTCTGCTGTAGCTTCCGGTCACGTCCCGTGACTTGCTCAGACTTCATTCCGGCATCATCAGTGGACCCTCTCTTTCTTTCTTTCTTTCTTTCTTTCTTTCTTTCTTTCTTTTTCTTTTCTTTTCTTTTTTTTCCCTAGCCACTTCTCAACTCCTTACGTCAGCTGCCGCCTGTCTGACTCACCCAGGTAGCCTCGAATTCTGCAGCACATCTCTTTGGTAGGCTGCTGCCCTGCCACCCTCAGGGGCATGGGTTGGGATTTGGGGGGGGAAGGGGAACGACGTCACGTTACCGAAGCAGACGGCAGGAGCGTATTGGCAAATGACACTAGGACACCCGGACACCCCGCAGGCCCGCCCGAGGGCCTGCTTGGAGCGCACGAACACACGTAGGGCACGTTCTTCTCTTCACGCGGCGCGGCGCGGCAGGCAGCGGAAGGTGCGGGATGACCTCCAGGGGCTCGGCGTCTGCAGCCAGCCATCAGGATGAACTCAGGGATGCCTCCGTGGAGGGTTTTGGTGGCTCCGTGAGCTCCTTTCCGAAGCTGCTTGTAGTTACAGGACTGCTGAACAAGCGTCCAGGAGTTTCTTGGTGAGGTGGGCATCTGCCACGGGGTAGGCCTTCGGATTTACATCGGCCTCAGTCATCTCTGCGTATCCGCGGTCCCTGTGGGTTTCCTGTAAAAAGACGTGTCCTGGGAGCTATCACCGTCACACTTCATACGGATGACCAGCTTTGCCCCCACCCACCCCCACCCCCGCCGACCTTGGGGTTGGGGTGGGCGGTGGGATGCGCTGTGCTCCCGTCACAGTTTGTGGGCCCTGGAATGGTGGTGATCGAGATACACCCCTCCGCCACCTCATTACAAAGAAACAAGACACTGTGGTGTCTTGCTAGACCCCACAGGCACAGCAAAGAAAAGGAGAACTACTTATCCCCTTGTTCCACCGGGACCGACCCGGATGGATGCCCGAGGGTCCAGGCCCCGAGGGACGGGCGTACTCAACTTTTGCTGTAAACTCAACGGATTAGTTAAGTTGTGCCTCTGAGGATTTGTCCACGGAAACTACTCCAAATGATCGATTTTGTCTGTCTCGTGTACTTTTCCTTGTTACGAGCAAGCAGGTAAAAGAAAGAAAGAAAGAAAGAAAGAAAGAAAGAAAGAAAGAAAGAAAGAAAGAGAGAGAGAAAGAAAGAAAGAAAAAGATGAAAAAAGGTCTATAGGTTAAACTTTTACAATACCTTCCCAACTCTTTGGTGACCTGGAACTTTGAAGGTGTAACTAGCTTAATTGATAAATTGGGTTCAGTTCACCGGATACCTGGCATCTGTCTTTCCAACAGAAGGTAAAATACTAGAGTGTGAGTCAATGAGACACCCAAGGTGGTTTTTTTTGTTCGGTGGTGTTGTGTTTTCCTCCTCCACCCCTTGCCCTTTTCTTCCTTCCCCCCCTCCCCCCACCTCAGTTTTTGTGTTTCTCTTTTGTCTGATTCAGGAAACCTGCCGATACCTGGGTGTGTTAGTAAACGTGTTTCAGGTTTGTTTGTTTCTTTTTTCCTTCCTCTTTTTTTTAAATTTTAATTCACAATTCATGAGACATACATATACACACACACACACACACACACAGGAAGAGACACAGGCAGAGGGAGAAGCGGGCTCCCTGCAGGAACCCCCGATGTAGGACTCGATCCCGGGACTCCAGGATCGCGCTCTGGGCCAAAAGCAGGCGCTAAACCGCTGAGCCACCCAGGGATCCCCTTGCGGACATTTCTACAACCGATCGGGAACGACGCCCGCCGTCCGGTGTCCCGGATCTTTGGGGGTGAGGGCTCCAGGACGCCTCGGATGACGTTTCCAAGTGCGCCCTTCCCGGGGGCTGGAACCGGAACCGGAACCGGAACCGGGGCGGCATGGGTAGTTCGGAAGACGCTGCCGCCGCCGGCGTCGGCCGGTGCGCCCCCTAGCGGTGCAGATGTCCCCGTCCCGGGGAGGGGGAGGGGGAGCGAAACATCCCTAAGGAAGGCCCCGCTTGGGCGCCCGACGTTTTCCTGAGTCGGGAAACGCTACTGGACCTGGGTGGATCCGGACCAGGCTGTGTCCCAGCTGCCCTGCGATCCCATAAGACTCACACCTGGACTCCCCGGGCGGGCGAGCCAGCTTTCTGGCCCTGCCTGCCTGAGCCTACCTCTCTATCTCTGGCATCCAACTTGCAACTTCAAGTCCCTGAGGTCGAGACCTTCGGCTCTCTGGGTCCTGCTAGTAACCCAAACAGACAGACACGTTTGCCATGCCATGCCATGCCATGCCATGCCATGCCATGCCATGCCATTCCATTCCATTCCATTCCATTCCATACCATACCACTTGCAATCAGGCATCTGCGAAATGAATATTGAGCAAGGGAATTCTCAGCCTTGAACGTTTCTGGGCCCCGCTCCCTTGGCTTTCGCACCGGCCAAAGGTCCAAAGGGCTCCGAGAAACCTCAGCACACGGGCTCTGTTTCCGTCCCTCTGAACACACGTTGCCTGTCTGTCTCCCTTATAATACAGAAACGGGGACGCTTGGGTGGCTCCGTGTGGAGCATCTGCCTTAGGGGCACGTCGTGATCACAGGATCCGGGGATCCAGGCCCACATCGAGCTCCTTGCATTGGAGCCTGCTTCTCCCTCTGCCTAGGTCTCTGCCCCTTTCTCTCTCTCTCTCTCTCTCTCTCTCTCTCTCAAAATCCAGTAAAAATAGAAAGGAAAGAAAGAAAGAAAGAAGAAAGAAAGAAAGAAAGAAAGAAAGAAAGAAAGAAAGAAAGAAAGAAAGAAAAGAAAATTCCCTACGTTCGGACTTCCAGGTCACCCCATCAGAAAGATGCCTCGTGGGATGGGACCCAAGAGGTGGTCCAGAGAAATAAGGACCCGACTCCCCCCCCACACACACACACACTTCCCATGAGTCCAAATCATGAAGAAGACGGGGAAAGCAGGCCAGGCAGGCAGGCACCAGAAATCCGAAGTCCGCACGCACGCACACACGCACGAGCACCAGAACCGATGCCCAACCCACTGCCTGCGTCTCCACCTCTCTCAGAGGGCTGAAAGGCAACCACGGACAAGGCCTGTTTTCCAGGAGGAAGCCGACATGAAGGAACAGGCGGCGTTGGAGGCGGAAGGCTGGAAGGTTGACGGATAGAGAAAGGAAAAGAGGGACAAGAGGGACGGGTGGACACCTGGGTGGCTCAGTGGTTGGGCGGCTGCCTTCCTCTCAGGGTGTGATGCGGGGGGGCGGGGGGTTGGGGAGGTGGAAGGGATACCCTGGGGCCCTGTGCCCGCATCCGGTTCCCTGCCTGCGTGGAGCCTGCTTCTCCCTCTGCCTGTGTCTCTGTCTGCCTCTCTCTGTGTCTCTCAGGAGTAAATAAAGAAATCCTTAAAAAAAAAAAGGAATAAAATAAAAACCTTTAAATCTGTCTCAGTCCTGGCGGGGGCGGGGACTGCCTTGCCGCCTCTGCGCCTCAGCCTCCCCCGCGGCCCCCGCACCCCCCCCCCCCCGGTTCTGCAACACTCCTGTGGATGGAGTGGTCAACTCCTCTGCCATCATCCCGGGTGCCTCCAACGCCATCGCCGCCCCCCCTCCTCATCCCGCCGCCCCCCTGTAAGGAGCAAAAATCACCCGAGCCATTGGGCCACCACGGGAGCCTGACAGTGGGAGTGGGGAACACATAGATTGAGTTTTTAGAGGACGCGGGGCGGCGGGGCGGAGGGGCCGCGGGGGGGGGGGGGCTGGGGCGACATCTACGCCTTTGGAGCCAATGCATGGTTGTTGGTTTCCTTTATTTTTTGGAGGGGGGGTGCGGTGGAGTTTGAAGATATTTCTTTATTAGGATGCTCACCAGAATGACAGGCTGGCACTGTCCGTCTGATGTGATAAAGGATACATACATCTGATCCGATTCTGGCAGGAAACAGGCGTAAGGCCTCTCAGACCTGGTACCGAGCGTCCGTGAAAGACGACTCCATTCACCAGAGAGCATGTTTCCTTGATTCCGAGGTCTCTGCTGTAGCTTCCGGTCACGTCCCGTGACTTGCTCAGACTTCATTCCGGCATCATCAGTGGACCCTCTCTTTCTTTCTTTCTTTCTTTCTTTCTTTCTTTCTTTCTTTCTTTCTTTCTTTTTCTTTTCTTTTCTTTTTTTTCCCTAGCCTCTTCTCAACTCCTTACGTCAGCTGCCGCCTGTCTGACTCACCCAGGTAGCCTCGAATTCTGCAGCACATCTCTTTGGTAGGCTGCTGCCCTGCCACCCTCAGGGGCATGGGTTGGGATTTGGGGGGGGAAGGGGAACGACGTCACGTTACCGAAGCAGACGGCAGGAGCGTATTGGCAAATGACACTAGGACACCCGGACACCCCGCAGGCCCGCCCGAGGGCCTGCTTGGAGCGCACGAACACACGTAGGGCACGTTCTTCTCTTCACGCGGCGCGGCGCGGCAGGCAGCGGAAGGTGCGGGATGACCTCCAGGGGCTCGGCGTCTGCAGCCAGCCATCAGGATGAACTCAGGGATGCCTCCGTGGAGGGTTTTGGTGGCTCCGTGAGCTCCTTTCCGAAGCTGCTTGTAGTTACAGGACTGCTGAACAAGCGTCCAGGAGTTTCTTGGTGAGGTGGGCATCTGCCACGGGGTAGGCCTTCGGATTTACATCGGCCTCAGTCATCTCTGCGTATCCGCAGTCCCTGTGGGTTTCCTGTAAAAAGACGTGTCCTGGGAGCTATCACCGTCACACTTCATACGGATGACCAGCTTTGCCCCCACCCACCCCCACCCCCGCCGACCTTGGGGTTGGGGTGGGCGGTGGGATGCGCTGTGCTCCCGTCACAGTTTGTGGGCCCTGGAATGGTGGTGATCGAGATACACCCCTCCGCCACCTCATTACAAAGAAACAAGACACTGTGGTGTCTTGCTAGACCCCACAGGCACAGCAAAGAAAAGGAGAACTACTTATCCCCTTGTTCCACCGGGACCGACCCGGATGGATGCCCGAGGGTCCAGGCCCCGAGGGACGGGCGTACTCAACTTTTGCTGTAAACTCAACGGATTAGTTAAGTTGTGCCTCTGAGGATTTGTCCACGGAAACTACTCCAAATGATCGATTTTGTCTGTCTCGTGTACTTTTCCTTGTTACGAGCAAGCAGGTAAAAGAAAGAAAGAAAGAAAGAAAGAAAGAAAGAAAGAAAGAAAGAAAGAAAGAAAGAGAGAAAGAAAGAAAGAAAAAGATGAAAAAAGGTCTATAGGTTAAACTTTTACAATACCTTCCCAACTCTTTGGTGACCTGGAACTTTGAAGGTGTAACTAGCTTAATTGATAAATTGGGTTCAGTTCACCGGATACCTGGCATCTGTCTTTCCAACAGAAGGTAAAATACTAGAGTGTGAGTCAATGAGACACCCAAGGTGGTTTTTTTTGTTCGGTGGTGTTGTGTTTTCCTCCTCCACCCCTTGCCCTTTTCTTCCTTCCCCCCCTCCCCCCACCTCAGTTTTTGTGTTTCTCTTTTGTCTGATTCAGGAAACCTGCCGATACCTGGGTGTGTTAGTAAACGTGTTTCAGGTTTGTTTGTTTCTTTTTTCCTTCCTCTTTTTTTTAAATTTTAATTCACAATTCATGAGACATACATATACACACACACACACACACACACAGGAAGAGACACAGGCAGAGGGAGAAGCGGGCTCCCTGCAGGAACCCCCGATGTAGGACTCGATCCCGGGACTCCAGGATCGCGCTCTGGGCCAAAAGCAGGCGCTAAACCGCTGAGCCACCCAGGGATCCCCTTGCGGACATTTCTACAACCGATCGGGAACGACGCCCGCCGTCCGGTGTCCCGGATCTTTGGGGGTGAGGGCTCCAGGACGCCTCGGATGACGTTTCCAAGTGCGCCCTTCCCGGGGGCTGGAACCGGAACCGGAACCGGAACCGGGGCGGCATGGGTAGTTCGGAAGACGCTGCCGCCCGCGGCGGCGGCCGGTGCGCCCCCTAGCGGTGCAGATGTCCCCGTCCCGGGGAGGGGGAGGGGGAGCGAAACATCCCTAAGGAAGGCCCCGCTTGGGCGCCCGACGTTTTCCTGAGTCGGGAAACGCTACTGGACCTGGGTGGATCCGGACCAGGCTGTGTCCCAGCTGCCCTGCGATCCCATATGCCTCACACCTGGACTCCCCGGGCGGGCGAGCCAGCTTTCTGGCCCTGCCTGCCTGAGCCTACCTCTCTATCTCTGGCATCCAACTTGCAACTTCAAGTCCCTGAGGTCGAGACCTTCGGCTCCCTGGGTCCTGCTAGTAACCCAAACAGACAGACACGTTTGCCATGCCATGCCATGCCATGCCATGCCATGCCATTCCATTCCATTCCATTCCATTCCATTCCATTCCATACCATACCACTTGCAATCAGGCATCTGCGAAATGAATATTGAGCAAGGGAATTCTCAGCCTTGAACGTTTCTGGGCCCCGCTCCCTTGGCTTTCGCACCGGCCAAAGGTCCAAAGGGCTCCGAGAAACCTCAGCACACGGGCTCTGTTTCCGTCCCTCTGAACACACGTTGCCTGTCTGTCTCCCTTATAATACAGAAACGGGGACGCTTGGGTGGCTCCGTGTGGAGCATCTGCCTTAGGGGCACGTCGTGATCACAGGATCCGGGGATCCAGGCCCACATCGAGCTCCTTGCATTGGAGCCTGCTTCTCCCTCTGCCTAGGTCTCTGCCCCTTTCTCTCTCTCTCTCTCTCTCTCTCTCTCAAAATCCGGTAAAAATAGAAAGGAAAGAAAGAAAGAAAGAAAGAAAGAAAGAAAGAAAGAAAGAAAGAAGAAAGAAAGAAAGAAAGAAAGAAAGAAAGAAAGAAAGAAAGAAAAGAAAATTCCCTACGTTCGGACTTCCAGGTCACCCCATCAGAAAGATGCCTCGTGGGATGGGACCCAAGAGGTGGTTCAGAGAAATAAGGACCCGACTCCCCCCACACACACACACACTTCCCATGAGTCCAAATCATGAAGAAGACGGGGAAAGCAGGCCAGGCAGGCAGACACCAGAAATCCGAAGTCCGCACGCACGCACGCACGCACGCACGCAGGAGCACCAGAACCGATGCCCAACCCACTGCCTGCGTCTCCACCTCTCTCAGAGGGCTGAAAGGCAACCACGGACAAGGCGTGTTTTCCAGGAGGAAGCCGACATGAAGGAACAGGCGGCGTTGGAGGCGGAAGGCTGGAAGGTTGACGGATAGAGAAAGGAAAAGAGGGACAAGAGGGACGGGTGGACACCTGGGTGGCTCAGTGGTTGGGCGGCTGCCTTCCTCTCAGGGTGTGATGCGGGGGGGGCGGGGGGTTGGGGAGGTGGAAGGGATACCCTGGGGTCCTGTGCCCGCATCCGGTTCCCTGCCTGCGTGGAGCCTGCTTCTCCCTCTGCCTGTGTCTCTGTCTGCCTCTCTCTGTGTCTCTCAGGAGTAAATAAAGAAATCCTTAAAAAAAAAAGGAATAAAATAAAAACCTTTAAATCTGTCTCAGTCCTGGCGGGGGCGGGGACTGCCTTGCCGCCTCTGCGCCTCAGCCTCCCGCGCGGCCCCCGCACCCCCCCCCCCGTTTCTGCAACACTCCTGTGGATGGAGTGGTCAACTCCTCTGCCATCATCCCGGGTGCCTCCAACGCCATCGCCGTCCCCCCTCCTCATCCCGCCGCCCCCCTGTAAGGAGCAAAAATCACCCGAGCCATTGAGCCACCACGGGAGCCTGACAGTGGGAGTGGGGAACACATAGATTGAGTTTTTAGAGGACGCGGGGCGGCGGGGCAGAGGGGCGGCGGGGGGGGGCGGCTGGGGCGACATCTACGCCTTTGGAGCCAATGCATGGTTGTTGGTTTCCTTTATTTTTTGGAGGGGGGGTGCGGTGGAGTTTGAAGATATTTCTTTATTAGGATGCTCACCAGAATGACAGGCTGGCACTGTCCGTCTGATGTGATAAAGGATACATACATCTGATCCGATTCTGGCAGGAAACAGGCGTAAGGCCTCTCAGACCTGGTACCGAGCGTCCGTGAAAGACGACTCCATTCACCAGAGAGCATGTTTCCTTGATTCCGAGGTCTCTGCTGTAGCTTCCGGTCACGTCCCGTGACTTGCTCAGACTTCATTCCGGCATCATCAGTGGACCCTCTCTTTCTTTCTTTCTTTCTTTCTTTCTTTCTTTCTTTCTTTCTTTTTCTTTTCTTTTCTTTTTTTTCCCTAGCCACTTCTCAACTCCTTACGTCAGCTGCCGCCTGTCTGACTCACCCAGGTAGCCTCGAATTCTGCAGCACATCTCTTTGGTAGGCTGCTGCCCTGCCACCCTCAGGGGCATGGGTTGGGATTTGGGGGGGGAAGGAAAACGACGTCACGTTACCGAAGCAGACGGCAGGAGCGTATTGGCAAATGACACTAGGACACCCGGACACCCCGCAGGCCCGCCCGAGGGCCTGCTTGGAGCGCACGAACACACGTAGGGCACGTTCTTCTCTTCACGCGGCGCGGCGCGGCAGGCAGCGGAAGGTGCGGGATGACCTCCAGGGGCTCGGCGTCTGCAGCCAGCCATCAGGATGAACTCAGGGATGCCTCCGTGGAGGGTTTTGGTGGCTCCGTGAGCTCCTTTCCGAAGCTGCTTGTAGTTACAGGACTGCTGAACAAGCGTCCAGGAGTTTCTTGGTGAGGTGGGCATCTGCCACGGGGTAGGCCTTCGGATTTACATCGGCCTCAGTCATCTCTGCGTATCCGCGGTCCCTGTGGGTTTCCTGTAAAAAGACGTGTCCTGGGAGCTATCACCGTCACACTTCATACGGATGACCAGCTTTGCCCCCACCCACCCCCACCCCCGCCGACCTTGGGGTTGGGGTGGGCGGTGGGATGCGCTGTGCTCCCGTCACAGTTTGTGGGCCCTGGAATGGTGGTGATCGAGATACACCCCTCCGCCACCTCATTACAAAGAAACAAGACACTGTGGTGTCTTGCTAGACCCCACAGGCACAGCAAAGAAAAGGAGAACTACTTATCCCCTTGTTCCACCGGGACCGACCCGGATGGATGCCCGAGGGTCCAGGCCCCGAGGGACGGGCGTACTCAACTTTTGCTGTAAACTCAACGGATTAGTTAAGTTGTGCCTCTGAGGATTTGTCCACGGAAACTACTCCAAATGATCGATTTTGTCTGTCTCGTGTACTTTTCCTTGTTACGAGCAAGCAGGTAAAAGAAAGAAAGAAAGAAAGAAAGAAAGAAAGAAAGAAAGAAAGAAAGAAAGAGAGAAAGAAAGAAAGAAAAAGATGAAAAAAGGTCTATAGGTTAAACTTTTACAATACCTTCCCAAATCTTTGGTGACCTGGAACTTTGAAGGTGTAACTAGCTTAATTGATAAATTGGGTTCAGTTCACCGGATACCTGGCATCTGTCTTTCCAACAGAAGGTAAAATACTAGAGTGTGAGTCAATGAGACACCCAAGGTGGTTTTTTTTGTTCGGTGGTGTTGTGTTTTCTTCCTCCACCCCTTGCCCTTTTCTTCCTTCCCCCCCTCCCCCCACCTCAGTTTTTGTGTTTCTCTTTTGTCTGATTCAGGAAACCTGCCGATACCTGGGTGTGTTAGTAAACGTGTTTCAGGTTTGTTTGTTTCTTTTTTCCTTCCTCTTTTTTTTAAATTTTAATTCACAATTCATGAGACATACATATACACACACACACACACACACACAGGAAGAGACACAGGCAGAGGGAGAAGCGGGCTCCCTGCAGGAACCCCCGATGTAGGACTCGATCCCGGGACTCCAGGATCGCGCTCTGGGCCAAAAGCAGGCGCTAAACCGCTGAGCCACCCAGGGATCCCCTTGCGGACATTTCTACAACCGATCGGGAACGACGCCCGCCGTCCGGTGTCCCGGATCTTTGGGGGTGAGGGCTCCAGGACGCCTCGGATGACGTTTCCAAGTGCGCCCTTCCCGGGGGCTGGAACCGGAACCGGAACCGGAACCGGGGCGGCATGGGTAGTTCGGAAGACGCTGCCGCCCGCGGCGGCGGCCGGTGCGCCCCCTAGCGGTGCAGATGTCCCCGTCCCGGGGAGGGGGAGGGGGAGCGAAACATCCCTAAGGAAGGCCCCGCTTGGGCGCCCGACGTTTTCCTGAGTCGGGAAACGCTACTGGACCTGGGTGGATCCGGACCAGGCTGTGTCCCAGCTGCCCTGCGATCCCATAAGACTCACACCTGGACTCCCCGGGCGGGCGAGCCAGCTTTCTGGCCCTGCCTGCCTGAGCCTACCTCTCTATCTCTGGCATCCAACTTGCAACTTCAAGTCCCTGAGGTCGAGACCTTCGGCTCTCTGGGTCCTGCTAGTAACCCAAACAGACAGACACGTTTGCCATGCCATGCCATGCCATGCCATGCCATGCCATGCCATTCCATTCCATTCCATTCCATTCCATACCATACCACTTGCAATCAGGCATCTGCGAAATGAATATTGAGCAAGGGAATTCTCAGCCTTGAACGTTTCTGGGCCCCGCTCCCTTGGCTTTCGCACCGGCCAAAGGTCCAAAGGGCTCCGAGAAACCTCAGCACACGGGCTCTGTTTCCGTCCCTCTGAACACACGTTGCCTGTCTGTCTCCCTTATAATACAGAAACGGGGACGCTTGGGTGGCTCCGTGTGGAGCATCTGCCTTAGGGGCACGTCGTGATCACAGGATCCGGGGATCCAGGCCCACATCGAGCTCCTTGCATTGGAGCCTGCTTCTCCCTCTGCCTAGGTCTCTGCCCCTTTCTCTCTCTCTCTCTCTCTCTCTCTCTCTCTCTCAAAATCCAGTAAAAATAGAAAGGAAAGAAAGAAAGAAAGAAGAAAGAAAGAAAGAAAGAAAGAAAGAAAGAAAGAAAGAAAGAAAGAAAAGAAAATTCCCTACGTTCGGACTTCCAGGTCACCCCATCAGAAAGATGCCTCGTGGGATGGGACCCAAGAGGTGGTCCAGAGAAATAAGGACCCGACTCCCCCCCCACACACACACACACTTCCCATGAGTCCAAATCATGAAGAAGACGGGGAAAGCAGGCCAGGCAGGCAGGCACCAGAAATCCGAAGTCCGCACGCACGCACACACGCACGAGCACCAGAACCGATGCCCAACCCACTGCCTACGTCTCCACCTCTCTCAGAGGGCTGAAAGGCAACCACGGACAAGGCCTGTTTTCCAGGAGGAAGCCGACATGAAGGAACAGGCGGCGTTGGAGGCGGAAGGCTGGAAGGTTGACGGATAGAGAAAGGAAAAGAGGGACAAGAGGGACGGGTGGACACCTGGGTGGCTCAGTGGTTGGGCGGCTGCCTTCCTCTCAGGGTGTGATGCGGGGGGGCGGGGGGTTGGGGAGGTGGAAGGGATACCCTGGGGCCCTGTGCCCGCATCCGGTTCCCTGCCTGCGTGGAGCCTGCTTCTCCCTCTGCCTGTGTCTCTGTCTGCCTCTCTCTGTGTCTCTCAGGAGTAAATAAAGAAATCCTTAAAAAAAAAAAGGAATAAAATAAAAACCTTTAAATCTGTCTCAGTCCTGGCGGGGGCGGGGACTGCCTGGCCGCCTCTGCGCCTCAGCCTCCCCCGCGGCCCCCGCACCCCCCCCCCGTTTCTGCAACACTCCTGTGGATGGAGTGGTCAACTCCTCTGCCATCATCCCGGGTGCCTCCAACGCCATCGCCGCCCCCCCTCCTCATCCCGCCGCCCCCCTGTAAGGAGCAAAAATCACCCGAGCCATTGGGCCACCACGGGAGCCTGACAGTGGGAGTGGGGAACACATAGATTGAGTTTTTAGAGGACGCGGGGCGGCGGGGCGGAGGGGCGGCGGGGGGGGGGGCGGCTGGGGCGACATCTACGCCTTTGGAGCCAATGCATGGTTGTTGGTTTCCTTTATTTTTTGGAGGGGGGGTGCGGTGGAGTTTGAAGATATTTCTTTATTAGGATGCTCACCAGAATGACAGGCTGGCACTGTCCGTCTGATGTGATAAAGGATACATACATCTGATCCGATTCTGGCAGGAAACAGGCGTAAGGCCTCTCAGACCTGGTACCGAGCGTCCGTGAAAGACGACTCCATTCACCAGAGAGCATGTTTCCTTGATTCCGAGGTCTCTGCTGTAGCTTCTGGTCACGTCCCGTGACTTGCTCAGACTTCATTCCGGCATCATCAGTGGACCCTCTCTTTCTTTCTTTCTTTCTTTCTTTCTTTCTTTCTTTCTTTCTTTTTCTTTTCTTTTTTTTCCCTAGCCACTTCTCAACTCCTTACGTCAGCTGCCGCCTGTCTGACTCACCCAGGTAGCCTCGAATTCTGCAGCACATCTCTTTGGTAGGCTGCTGCCCTGCCACCCTCAGGGGCATGGGTTGGGATTTGGGGGGGGAAGGGGAACGACGTCACGTTACCGAAGCAGACGGCAGGAGCGTATTGGCAAATGACACTAGGACACCCGGACACCCCGCAGGCCCGCCCGAGGGCCTGCTTGGAGCGCACGAACACACGTAGGGCACGTTCTTCTCTTCACGCGGCGCGGCGCGGCAGGCAGCGGAAGGTGCGGGATGACCTCCAGGGGCTCGGCGTCTGCAGCCAGCCATCAGGATGAACTCAGGGATGCCTCCGTGGAGGGTTTTGGTGGCTCCGTGAGCTCCTTTCCGAAGCTGCTTGTAGTTACAGGACTGCTGAACAAGCGTCCAGGAGTTTCTTGGTGAGGTGGGCATCTGCCACGGGGTAGGCCTTCGGATTTACATCGGCCTCAGTCATCTCTGCGTATCCGCGGTCCCTGTGGGTTTCCTGTAAAAAGACGTGTCCTGGGAGCTATCACCGTCACACTTCATACGGATGACCAGCTTTGCCCCCACCCACCCCCACCCCCGCCGACCTTGGGGTTGGGGTGGGCGGTGGGATGCGCTGTGCTCCCGTCACAGTTTGTGGGCCCTGGAATGGTGGTGATCGAGATACACCCCTCCGCCACCTCATTACAAAGAAACAAGACACTGTGGTGTCTTGCTAGACCCCACAGGCACAGCAAAGAAAAGGAGAACTACTTATCCCCTTGTTCCACCGGGACCGACCCGGATGGATGCCCGAGGGTCCAGGCCCCGAGGGACGGGCGTACTCAACTTTTGCTGTAAACTCAACGGATTAGTTAAGTTGTGCCTCTGAGGATTTGTCCACGGAAACTACTCCAAATGATCGATTTTGTCTGTCTCGTGTACTTTTCCTTGTTACGAGCAAGCAGGTAAAAGAAAGAAAGAAAGAAAGAAAGAAAGAAAGAAAGAAAGAAAGAGAGAAAGAAAGAAAGAAAGAGAGAGAGAGAAAGAAAGAAAGAAAAAGATGAAAAAAAGTCTATAGGTTAAACTTTTACAATACCTTCCCAAATCTTTGGTGACCTGGAACTTTGAAGGTGTAACTAGCTTAATTGATAAATTGGGTTCAGTTCACCGGATACCTGGCATCTGTCTTTCCAACAGAAGGTAAAATACTAGAGTGTGAGTCAATGAGACACCCAAGGTGGTTTTTTTTGTTCGGTGGTGTTGTGTTTTCCTCCTCCACCCCTTGCCCTTTTCTTCCTTCCCCCCCTCCCCCCACCTCAGTTTTTGTGTTTCTCTTTTGTCTGATTCAGGAAACCTGCCGATACCTGGGTGTGTTAGTAAACGTGTTTCAGGTTTGTTTGTTTCTTTTTTCCTTCCTCTTTTTTTTAAATTTTAATTCACAGTTCATGAGACATACATACACACACACACACACACACACACACACACAGGAAGAGACACAGGCAGAGGGAGAAGCGGGCTCCCTGCAGGCACCCCCGATGTAGGACTCGATCCCGGGACTCCAGGATCGCGCTCTGGGCCAAAAGCAGGCGCTAAACCGCTGAGCCACCCAGGGATCCCCTTGCGGACATTTCTACAACGGATCGGGAACGACGCCCGCCGTCCGGTGTCCCGGATCTTTGGGGGTGAGGGCTCCAGGACGCCTCGGATGACGTTTCCAAGTGCGCCCTTCCCGGGGGCTGGAACCGGAACCGGAACCGGAACCGGGGCGGCATGGGTAGTTCGGAAGACGCTGCCGCCGCCGGCGGCGGCCGGTGCGCCCCCTAGCGGTGCAGATGTCCCCGTCCCGGGGAGGGGGAGGGGGAGCGAAACATCCCTAAGGAAGGCCCCGCTTGGGCGCCCGACGTTTTCCTGAGTCGGGAAACGCTACTGGACCTGGGTGGATCCGGACCAGGCTGTGTCCCAGCTGCCCTGCGATCCCATATGCCTCACACCTGGACTCCCCGGGCGGGCGAGCCAGCTTTCTGGCCCTGCCTGCCTGAGCCTACCTCTCTATCTCTGGCATCCAACTTGCAACTTCAAGTCCCTGAGGTCGAGACCTTCGGCTCTCTGGGTCCTGCTAGTAACCCAAACAGACAGAAACGTTTGCCATGCCATGCCATGACATGCCATGCCATTCCATTCCATTCCATTCCATTCCATTCCATTCCATTCCATACCATACCACTTGCAATCAGGCATCTGCGAAATGAATATTGAGCAAGGGAATTCTCAGCCTTGAACGTTTCTGGGCCCCGCTCCCTTGGCTTTCGCACCGGCCAAAGGTCCAAAGGGCTCCGAGAAACCTCAGCACACGGGCTCTGTTTCCGTCCCTCTGAACACACGTTGCCTGTCTTTCTCCCTTATAATACAGAAACGGGGACGCTTGGGTGGCTCCGTGTGGAGCATCTGCCTTAGGGGCACGTCGTGATCACAGGATCCGGGGATCCAGGCCCACATCGAGCTCCTTGCATTGGAGCCTGCTTCTCCCTCTGCCTAGGTCTCTGCCCCTTTCTCTCTCTCTCTCTCTCTCTCTCTCTCTCTCTTAAAATCCGGTAAAAATAGAAAGGAAAGAAAGAAAGAAAGAAAGAAAGAAGAAAGAAAGAAAGAAAGAAGAAAGAAAGAAAGAAAGAAAGAAAGAAAGAAAGAAAGAAAGAAAGAAAAGAAAAGAAAATTCCCTACGTTCGGACTTCCAGGTCACCCCATCAGAAAGATGCCTCGTGGGATGGGACCCAAGAGGTGGTCCAGAGAAATAAGGACCCGACTCCCCCCCCCACACACACACACTTCCCATGAGTCCAAATCATGAAGAAGACGGGGAAAGCAGGCCAGGCAGGCAGACACCAGAAATCCGAAGTCCGCACGCACGCACGCACGCACGAGCACCAGAACCGATGCCCAACCCACTGCCTGCGTCTCCACCTCTCTCAGAGGGCTGAAAGGCAACCACGGACAAGGCCTGTTTTCCAGGAGGAAGCCGACATGAAGGAACAGGCGGCGTTGGAGGCGGAAGGCTGGAAGGTTGACGGATAGAGAAAGGAAAAGAGGGACAAGAGGGACGGGTGGACACCTGGGTGGCTCAGTGGTTGGGCGGCTGCCTTCCTCTCAGGGTGTGATGCGGGGGGGGCGGGGGGTTGGGGATGTGGAAGGGATACCCTGGGGTCCTGTGCCCGCATCCGGTTCCCTGCCTGCGTGGAGCCTGCTTCTCCCTCTGCCTGTGTCTCTGTCTGCCTCTCTCTGTGTCTCTCAGGAGTAAATAAAGAAATCCTTAAAAAAAAAAAAGGAATAAAATAAAAACCTTTAAATCTGTCTCAGTCCTGGCGGGGGCGGGGACTGCCTTGCCGCCTCTGCGCCTTAGCCTCCCCCGTGACCCCCGGACCCCCCCCCCCCGTTTCTGCAACACTCCTGTGGATGGAGTGGTCAACTCCTCTGCCATCATCCCGGGTGCCTCCAACGCCATCGCCGCCCCCCCTCCTCATCCCGCCGCCCCCCTGTAAGGAGCAAAAACCACCCGAGCCTTTGGGCCACCACGGGAGCCTGACAGTGGGAGTGGGGAACACATAGATTGAGTTTTTAGAGGACGCGGGGCGGCGGGGCGGAGGGGCGGCGTGGGGGGGCGGCTGGGGTGACATCTACGCCTTTGGAGCCAATGCATGGTTGTTGGTTTCCTTTATTTTTTGGAGGGGGGGTGCGGTGGAGTTTGAAGATATTTCTTTATTAGGATGCTCACCAGAATGACAGGCTGGCACTGTCCGTCTGATGTGATAAAGGATACATACATCTGATCCGATTCTGGCAGGAAACAGGCATAAGGCCTCTCAGACCTGGTACCGAGCGTCCGTGAAAGACGACTCCATTCACCAGAGAGCATGTTTCCTTGATTCCGAGGTCTCTGCTGTAGCTTCCGGTCACGTCCCGTGACTTGCTCAGACTTCATTCCGGCATCATCAGTGGACCCTCTCTTTCTTTCTTTCTTTCTTTCTTTCTTTCTTTCTTTCTTTTTCTTTTCTTTTCTTTTTTTTCCCTAGCCACTTCTCAACTCCTTACGTCAGCTGCCGCCTGTCTGACTCACCCAGGTAGCCTCGAATTCTGCAGCACATCTCTTTGGTAGGCTGCTGCCCTGCCACCCTCAGGGGCATGGGTTGGGATTTGGGGGGGGAAGGGGAACGACGTCACGTTACCGAAGCAGACGGCAGGAGCGTATTGGCAAATGACACTAGGACACCCGGACACCCCGCAGGCCCGCCCGAGGGCCTGCTTGGAGCGCACGAACACACGTAGGGCACGTTCTTCTCTTCACGCGGCGCGGCGCGGCAGGCAGCGGAAGGTGCGGGATGACCTCCAGGGGCTCGGCGTCTGCAGCCAGCCATCAGGATGAACTCAGGGATGCCTCCGTGGAGGGTTTTGGTGGCTCCGTGAGCTCCTTTCCGAAGCTGCTTGTAGTTACAGGACTGCTGAACAAGCGTCCAGGAGTTTCTTGGTGAGGTGGGCATCTGCCACGGGGTAGGCCTTCGGATTTACATCGGCCTCAGTCATCTCTGCGTATCCGCGGTCCCTGTGGGTTTCCTGTCAAAAGACGTGTCCTGGGAGCTATCACCGTCACACTTCATACGGATGACCAGCTTTGCCCCCACCCACCCCCACCCCCGCCGACCTTGGGGTTGGGGTGGGCGGTGGGATGCGCTGTGCTCCCGTCACAGTTTGTGGGCCCTGGAATGGTGGTGATCGAGATACACCCCTCCGCCACCTCATTACAAAGAAACAAGACACTGTGGTGTCTTGCTAGACCCCACAGGCACAGCAAAGAAAAGGAGAACTACTTATCCCCTTGTTCCACCGGGACCGACCCGGATGGATGCCCGAGGGTCCAGGCCCCGAGGGACGGGCGTACTCAACTTTTGCTGTAAACTCAACGGATTAGTTAAGTTGTGCCTCTGAGGATTTGTCCACGGAAACTACTCCAAATGATCGATTTTGTCTGTCTCGTGTACTTTTCCTTGTTACGAGCAAGCAGGTAAAAGAAAGAAAGAAAGAAAGAAAGAAAGAAAGAAAGAAAGAAAGAAAGAGAGAAAGAAAGAAAGAAAAAGATGAAAAAAGGTCTATAGGTTAAACTTTTACAATACCTTCCCAAATCTTTGGTGACCTGGAACTTTGAAGGTGTAACTAGCTTAATTGATAAATTGGGTTCAGTTCACCGGATACCTGGCATCTGTCTTTCCAACAGAAGGTAAAATACTAGAGTGTGAGTCAATGAGACACCCAAGGTGGTTTTTTTTGTTCGGTGGTGTTGTGTTTTCTTCCTCCACCCCTTGCCCTTTTCTTCCTTCCCCCCCTCCCCCCACCTCAGTTTTTGTGTTTCTCTTTTGTCTGATTCAGGAAACCTGCCGATACCTGGGTGTGTTAGTAAACGTGTTTCAGGTTTGTTTGTTTCTTTTTTCCTTCCTCTTTTTTTTAAATTTTAATTCACAATTCATGAGACATACATATACACACACACACACACACACACAGGAAGAGACACAGGCAGAGGGAGAAGCGGGCTCCCTGCAGGAACCCCCGATGTAGGACTCGATCCCGGGACTCCAGGATCGCGCTCTGGGCCAAAAGCAGGCGCTAAACCGCTGAGCCACCCAGGGATCCCCTTGCGGACATTTCTACAACCGATCGGGAACGACGCCCGCCGTCCGGTGTCCCGGATCTTTGGGGGTGAGGGCTCCAGGACGCCTCGGATGACGTTTCCAAGTGCGCCCTTCCCGGGGGCTGGAACCGGAACCGGAACCGGAACCGGGGCGGCATGGGTAGTTCGGAAGACGCTGCCGCCCGCGGCGGCGGCCGGTGCGCCCCCTAGCGGTGCAGATGTCCCCGTCCCGGGGAGGGGGAGGGGGAGCGAAACATCCCTAAGGAAGGCCCCGCTTGGGCGCCCGACGTTTTCCTGAGTCGGGAAACGCTACTGGACCTGGGTGGATCCGGACCAGGCTGTGTCCCAGCTGCCCTGCGATCCCATAAGACTCACACCTGGACTCCCCGGGCGGGCGAGCCAGCTTTCTGGCCCTGCCTGCCTGAGCCTACCTCTCTATCTCTGGCATCCAACTTGCAACTTCAAGTCCCTGAGGTCGAGACCTTCGGCTCTCTGGGTCCTGCTAGTAACCCAAACAGACAGACACGTTTGCCATGCCATGCCATGCCATGCCATGCCATGCCATGCCATTCCATTCCATTCCATTCCATTCCATACCATACCACTTGCAATCAGGCATCTGCGAAATGAATATTGAGCAAGGGAATTCTCAGCCTTGAACGTTTCTGGGCCCCGCTCCCTTGGCTTTCGCACCGGCCAAAGGTCCAAAGGGCTCCGAGAAACCTCAGCACACGGGCTCTGTTTCCGTCCCTCTGAACACACGTTGCCTGTCTGTCTCCCTTATAATACAGAAACGGGGACGCTTGGGTGGCTCCGTGTGGAGCATCTGCCTTAGGGGCACGTCGTGATCACAGGATCCGGGGATCCAGGCCCACATCGAGCTCCTTGCATTGGAGCCTGCTTCTCCCTCTGCCTAGGTCTCTGCCCCTTTCTCTCTCTCTCTCTCTCTCTCTCTCTCTCTCTCAAAATCCAGTAAAAATAGAAAGGAAAGAAAGAAAGAAAGAAGAAAGAAAGAAAGAAAGAAAGAAAGAAAGAAAGAAAGAAAGAAAGAAAGAAAGAAAGAAAAGAAAATTCCCTACGTTCGGACTTCCAGGTCACCCCATCAGAAAGATGCCTCGTGGGATGGGACCCAAGAGGTGGTCCAGAGAAATAAGGACCCGACTCCCCCCCCACACACACACACACTTCCCATGAGTCCAAATCATGAAGAAGACGGGGAAAGCAGGCCAGGCAGGCAGGCACCAGAAATCCGAAGTCCGCACGCACGCACACACGCACGAGCACCAGAACCGATGCCCAACCCACTGCCTACGTCTCCACCTCTCTCAGAGGGCTGAAAGGCAACCACGGACAAGGCCTGTTTTCCAGGAGGAAGCCGACATGAAGGAACAGGCGGCGTTGGAGGCGGAAGGCTGGAAGGTTGACGGATAGAGAAAGGAAAAGAGGGACAAGAGGGACGGGTGGACACCTGGGTGGCTCAGTGGTTGGGCGGCTGCCTTCCTCTCAGGGTGTGATGCGGGGGGGCGGGGGGTTGGGGAGGTGGAAGGGATACCCTGGGGCCCTGTGCCCGCATCCGGTTCCCTGCCTGCGTGGAGCCTGCTTCTCCCTCTGCCTGTGTCTCTGTCTGCCTCTCTCTGTGTCTCTCAGGAGTAAATAAAGAAATCCTTAAAAAAAAAAAGGAATAAAATAAAAACCTTTAAATCTGTCTCAGTCCTGGCGGGGGCGGGGACTGCCTGGCCGCCTCTGCGCCTCAGCCTCCCCCGCGGCCCCCGCACCCCCCCCCCGTTTCTGCAACACTCCTGTGGATGGAGTGGTCAACTCCTCTGCCATCATCCCGGGTGCCTCCAACGCCATCGCCGCCCCCCCTCCTCATCCCGCCGCCCCCCTGTAAGGAGCAAAAATCACCCGAGCCATTGGGCCACCACGGGAGCCTGACAGTGGGAGTGGGGAACACATAGATTGAGTTTTTAGAGGACGCGGGGCGGCGGGGCGGAGGGGCGGCGGGGGGGGGGGGCGGCTGGGGCGACATCTACGCCTTTGGAGCCAATGCATGGTTGTTGGTTTCCTTTATTTTTTGGAGGGGGGGTGCGGTGGAGTTTGAAGATATTTCTTTATTAGGATGCTCACCAGAATGACAGGCTGGCACTGTCCGTCTGATGTGATAAAGGATACATACATCTGATCCGATTCTGGCAGGAAACAGGCGTAAGGCCTCTCAGACCTGGTACCGAGCGTCCGTGAAAGACGACTCCATTCACCAGAGAGCATGTTTCCTTGATTCCGAGGTCTCTGCTGTAGCTTCTGGTCACGTCCCGTGACTTGCTCAGACTTCATTCCGGCATCATCAGTGGACCCTCTCTTTCTTTCTTTCTTTCTTTCTTTCTTTCTTTCTTTCTTTCTTTTTCTTTTCTTTTTTTTCCCTAGCCACTTCTCAACTCCTTACGTCAGCTGCCGCCTGTCTGACTCACCCAGGTAGCCTCGAATTCTGCAGCACATCTCTTTGGTAGGCTGCTGCCCTGCCACCCTCAGGGGCATGGGTTGGGATTTGGGGGGGGAAGGGGAACGACGTCACGTTACCGAAGCAGACGGCAGGAGCGTATTGGCAAATGACACTAGGACACCCGGACACCCTGCAGGCCCGCCCGAGGGCCTGCTTGGAGCGCACGAACACACGTAGGGCACGTTCTTCTCTTCACGCGGCGCGGCGCGGCAGGCAGCGGAAGGTGCGGGATGACCTCCAGGGGCTCGGCGTCTGCAGCCAGCCATCAGGATGAACTCAGGGATGCCTCCGTGGAGGGTTTTGGTGGCTCCGTGAGCTCCTTTCCGAAGCTGCTTGTAGTTACAGGACTGCTGAACAAGCGTCCAGGAGTTTCTTGGTGAGGTGGGCATCTGCCACGGGGTAGGCCTTCGGATTTACATCGGCCTCAGTCATCTCTGCGTATCCGCGGTCCCTGTGGGTTTCCTGTAAAAAGACGTGTCCTGGGAGCTATCACCGTCACACTTCATACGGATGACCAGCTTTGCCCCCACCCACCCCCACCCCCGCCGACCTTGGGGTTGGGGTGGGCGGTGGGATGCGCTGTGCTCCCGTCACAGTTTGTGGGCCCTGGAATGGTGGTGATCGAGATACACCCCTCCGCCACCTCATTACAAAGAAACAAGACACTGTGGTGTCTTGCTAGACCCCACAGGCACAGCAAAGAAAAGGAGAACTACTTATCCCCTTGTTCCACCGGGACCGACCCGGATGGATGCCCGAGGGTCCAGGCCCCGAGGGACGGGCGTACTCAACTTTTGCTGTAAACTCAACGGATTAGTTAAGTTGTGCCTCTGAGGATTTGTCCACGGAAACTACTCCAAATGATCGATTTTGTCTGTCTCGTGTACTTTTCCTTGTTACGAGCAAGCAGGTAAAAGAAAGAAAGAAAGAAAGAAAGAAAGAAAGAAAGAAAGAGAGAAAGAAAGAAAGAAAGAGAGAGAGAGAAAGAAAGAAAGAAAAAGATGAAAAAAAGTCTATAGGTTAAACTTTTACAATACCTTCCCAAATCTTTGGTGACCTGGAACTTTGAAGGTGTAACTAGCTTAATTGATAAATTGGGTTCAGTTCACCGGATACCTGGCATCTGTCTTTCCAACAGAAGGTAAAATACTAGAGTGTGAGTCAATGAGACACCCAAGGTGGTTTTTTTTGTTCGGTGGTGTTGTGTTTTCCTCCTCCACCCCTTGCCCTTTTCTTCCTTCCCCCCCTCCCCCCACCTCAGTTTTTGTGTTTCTCTTTTGTCTGATTCAGGAAACCTGCCGATACCTGGGTGTGTTAGTAAACGTGTTTCAGGTTTGTTTGTTTCTTTTTTCCTTCCTCTTTTTTTTAAATTTTAATTCACAATTCATGAGACATACATACACACACACACACACACACACACACACACAGGAAGAGACACAGGCAGAGGGAGAAGCGGGCTCCCTGCAGGCACCCCCGATGTAGGACTCGATCCCGGGACTCCAGGATCGCGCTCTGGGCCAAAAGCAGGCGCTAAACCGCTGAGCCACCCAGGGATCCCCTTGCGGACATTTCTACAACGGATCGGGAACGACGCCCGCCGTCCGGTGTCCCGGATCTTTGGGGGTGAGGGCTCCAGGACGCCTCGGATGACGTTTCCAAGTGCGCCCTTCCCGGGGGCTGGAACCGGAACCGGAACCGGAACCGGGGCGGCATGGGTAGTTCGGAAGACGCTGCCGCCGCCGGCGGCGGCCGGTGCGCCCCCTAGCGGTGCAGATGTCCCCGTCCCGGGGAGGGGGAGGGGGAGCGAAACATCCCTAAGGAAGGCCCCGCTTGGGCGCCCGACGTTTTCCTGAGTCGGGAAACGCTACTGGACCTGGGTGGATCCGGACCAGGCTGTGTCCCAGCTGCCCTGCGATCCCATATGCCTCACACCTGGACTCCCCGGGCGGGCGAGCCAGCTTTCTGGCCCTGCCTGCCTGAGCCTACCTCTCTATCTCTGGCATCCAACTTGCAACTTCAAGTCCCTGAGGTCGAGACCTTCGGCTCTCTGGGTCCTGCTAGTAACCCAAACAGACAGAAACGTTTGCCATGCCATGCCATGACATGCCATGCCATTCCATTCCATTCCATTCCATTCCATTCCATTCCATTCCATACCATACCACTTGCAATCAGGCATCTGCGAAATGAATATTGAGCAAGGGAATTCTCAGCCTTGAACGTTTCTGGGCCCCGCTCCCTTGGCTTTCGCACCGGCCAAAGGTCCAAAGGGCTCCGAGAAACCTCAGCACACGGGCTCTGTTTCCGTCCCTCTGAACACACGTTGCCTGTCTTTCTCCCTTATAATACAGAAACGGGGACGCTTGGGTGGCTCCGTGTGGAGCATCTGCCTTAGGGGCACGTCGTGATCACAGGATCCGGGGATCCAGGCCCACATCGAGCTCCTTGCATTGGAGCCTGCTTCTCCCTCTGCCTAGGTCTCTGCCCCTTTCTCTCTCTCTCTCTCTCTCTCTCTCTCTCTCTTAAAATCCGGTAAAAATAGAAAGGAAAGAAAGAAAGAAAGAAAGAAAGAAGAAAGAAAGAAAGAAAGAAGAAAGAAAGAAAGAAAGAAAGAAAGAAAGAAAGAAAGAAAGAAAGAAAGAAAAGAAAAGAAAATTCCCTACGTTCGGACTTCCAGGTCACCCCATCAGAAAGATGCCTCGTGGGATGGGACCCAAGAGGTGGTCCAGAGAAATAAGGACCCGACTCCCCCCCCCACACACACACACTTCCCATGAGTCCAAATCATGAAGAAGACGGGGAAAGCAGGCCAGGCAGGCAGACACCAGAAATCCGAAGTCCGCACGCACGCACGCACGCACGAGCACCAGAACCGATGCCCAACCCACTGCCTGCGTCTCCACCTCTCTCAGAGGGCTGAAAGGCAACCACGGACAAGGCCTGTTTTCCAGGAGGAAGCCGACATGAAGGAACAGGCGGCGTTGGAGGCGGAAGGCTGGAAGGTTGACGGATAGAGAAAGGAAAAGAGGGACAAGAGGGACGGGTGGACACCTGGGTGGCTCAGTGGTTGGGCGGCTGCCTTCCTCTCAGGGTGTGATGCGGGGGGGGGCGGGGGGTTGGGGATGTGGAAGGGATACCCTGGGGTCCTGTGCCCGCATCCGGTTCCCTGCCTGCGTGGAGCCTGCTTCTCCCTCTGCCTGTGTCTCTGTCTGCCTCTCTCTGTGTCTCTCAGGAGTAAATAAAGAAATCCTTAAAAAAAAAAAAGGAATAAAATAAAAACCTTTAAATCTGTCTCAGTCCTGGCGGGGGCGGGGACTGCCTTGCCGCCTCTGCGCCTTAGCCTCCCCCGTGACCCCCGGACCCCCCCCCCCCGTTTCTGCAACACTCCTGTGGATGGAGTGGTCAACTCCTCTGCCATCATCCCGGGTGCCTCCAACGCCATCGCCGCCCCCCCTCCTCATCCCGCCGCCCCCCTGTAAGGAGCAAAAACCACCCGAGCCTTTGGGCCACCACGGGAGCCTGACAGTGGGAGTGGGGAACACATAGATTGAGTTTTTAGAGGACGCGGGGCGGCGGGGCGGAGGGGCGGCGTGGGGGGGCGGCTGGGGTGACATCTACGCCTTTGGAGCCAATGCATGGTTGTTGGTTTCCTTTATTTTTTGGAGGGGGGGTGCGGTGGAGTTTGAAGATATTTCTTTATTAGGATGCTCACCAGAATGACAGGCTGGCACTGTCCGTCTGATGTGATAAAGGATACATACATCTGATCCGATTCTGGCAGGAAACAGGCATAAGGCCTCTCAGACCTGGTACCGAGCGTCCGTGAAAGACGACTCCATTCACCAGAGAGCATGTTTCCTTGATTCCGAGGTCTCTGCTGTAGCTTCCGGTCACGTCCCGTGACTTGCTCAGACTTCATTCCGGCATCATCAGTGGACCCTCTCTTTCTTTCTTTCTTTCTTTCTTTCTTTCTTTCTTTCTTTCTTTCTTTTTCTTTTCTTTTCTTTTTTTTCCCTAGCCACTTCTCAACTCCTTACGTCAGCTGCCGCCTGTCTGACTCACCCAGGTAGCCTCGAATTCTGCAGCACATCTCTTTGGTAGGCTGCTGCCCTGCCACCCTCAGGGGCATGGGTTGGGATTTGGGGGGGGAAGGGGAACGACGTCACGTTACCGAAGCAGACGGCAGGAGCGTATTGGCAAATGACACTAGGACACCCGGACACCCCGCAGGCCCGCCCGAGGGCCTGCTTGGAGCGCACGAACACACGTAGGGCACGTTCTTCTCTTCACGCGGCGCGGCGCGGCAGGCAGCGGAAGGTGCGGGATGACCTCCAGGGGCTCGGCGTCTGCAGCCAGCCATCAGGATGAACTCAGGGATGCCTCCGTGGAGGGTTTTGGTGGCTCCGTGAGCTCCTTTCCGAAGCTGCTTGTAGTTACAGGACTGCTGAACAAGCGTCCAGGAGTTTCTTGGTGAGGTGGGCATCTGCCACGGGGTAGGCCTTCGGATTTACATCGGCCTCAGTCATCTCTGCGTATCCGCGGTCCCTGTGGGTTTCCTGTCAAAAGACGTGTCCTGGGAGCTATCACCGTCACACTTCATACGGATGACCAGCTTTGCCCCCACCCACCCCCACCCCCGCCGACCTTGGGGTTGGGGTGGGCGGTGGGATGCGCTGTGCTCCCGTCACAGTTTGTGGGCCCTGGAATGGTGGTGATCGAGATACACCCCTCCGCCACCTCATTACAAAGAAACAAGACACTGTGGTGTCTTGCTAGACCCCACAGGCACAGCAAAGAAAAGGAGAACTACTTATCCCCTTGTTCCACCGGGACCGACCCGGATGGATGCCCGAGGGTCCAGGCCCCGAGGGACGGGCGTACTCAACTTTTGCTGTAAACTCAACGGATTAGTTAAGTTGTGCCTCTGAGGATTTGTCCACGGAAACTACTCCAAATGATCGATTTTGTCTGTCTCGTGTACTTTTCCTTGTTACGAGCAAGCAGGTAAAAGAAAGAAAGAAAGAAAGAAAGAAAGAAAGAAAGAAAGAAAGAAAGAAAGAAAAAGATGGAAAAAGGTCTATAGGTTAAACTTTTACAATACCTTCCCAAATCTTTGGTGACCTGGAACTTTGAAGGTGTAACTAGCTTAATTGATAAATTGGGTTCAGTTCACCGGATACCTGGCATCTGTCTTTCCAACAGAAGGTAAAATACTAGAGTGTGAGTCAATGAGACACCCAAGGTGGTTTTTTTTGTTCGGTGGTGTTGTGTTTTCCTCCTCCACCCCTTGCCCTTTTCTTCCTTCCCCCCCTCCCCCCACCTCAGTTTTTGTGTTTCTCTTTTGTCTGATTCAGGAAACCTGCCGATACCTGGGTGTGTTAGTAAACGTGTTTCAGGTTTGTTTGTTTCTTTTTTCCTTCCTCTTTTTTTTAAATTTTAATTCACAATTCATGAGACATACATACACACACACACACACACACACACACAGGAAGAGACACAGGCAGAGGGAGAAGCGGGCTCCCTGCAGGAACCCCCGATGTAGGACTCGATCCCGGGACTCCAGGATCGCGCTCTGGGCCAAAAGCAGGCGCTAAACCGCTGAGCCACCCAGGGATCCCCTTGCGGACATTTCTACAACCGATCGGGAACGACGCCCGCCGTCCGGTGTCCCGGATCTTTGGGGGTGAGGGCTCCAGGACGCCTCGGATGACGTTTCCAAGTGCGCCCTTCCCGGGGGCTGGAACCGGAACCGGAACCGGAACCGGGGCGGCATGGGTAGTTCGGAAGACGCTGCTGCCGCCGGCGGCGGCCGGTGCGCCCCCTAGCGGTGCAGATGTCCCCGTCCCGGGGAGGGGGAGGGGGAGCGAAACATCCCTAAGGAAGGCCCCGCTTGGGCGCCCGACGTTTTCCTGAGTCGGGAAACGCTACTGGACCTGGGTGGATCCGGACCAGGCTGTGTCCCAGCTGCCCTGCAATCCCATATGCCTCACACCTGGACTCCCCGGGCGGGCGAGCCAGCTTTCTGGCCCTGCCTGCCTGAGCCTACCTCTCTATCTCTGGCATCCAACTTGCAACTTCAGGTCCCTGAGGTCGAGACCTTCGGCTCTCTGGGTCCTGCTAGTAACCCAAACAGACAGACACGTTTGCCATGCCATGCCATGCCATGCCATGCCATGCCATTCCATTCCATTCCATTCCATTCCATTCCATTCCATACCATACCACTTGCAATCAGGCATCTGCGAAATGAATATTGAGCAAGGAAATTCTCAGCCTTGAACGTTTCTGGGCCCCGCTCCCTTGGCTTTCGCACCGGCCAAAGGTCCAAAGGGCTCCGAGAAACCTCAGCACACAGGCTCTGTTTCCGTCCCTCTGAACACACGTTGCCTGTCTGTCTCCCTTATAATACAGAAACGGGGACGCTTGGGTGGCTCCGTGTGGAGCATCTGCCTTAGGGGCACGTCGTGATCACAGGATCCGGGGATCCAGGCCCACATCGAGCTCCTTGCATTGGAGCCTGCTTCTCCCTCTGCCTAGGTCTCTGCCCCTTTCTCTCTCTCTCTCTCTCTCTCTCAAAATCCGGTAAAAATAGAAAGGAAAGAAAGAAAGAAAGAAAGAAGAAAGAAAGAAAGAAAGAAAGAAAGAAAGAAAGAAAGAAAGAAAGAAAAGAAAATTCCCTACGTTCGGACTTCCAGGTCACCCCATCAGAAAGATGCCTCGTGGGATGGGACCCAAGAGGTGGTCCAGAGAAATAAGGACCCGACTCCCCCCCCCCCACACACACACTTCCCATGAGTCCAAATCATGAAGAAGACGGGGAAAGCAGGCCAGGCAGGCAGACACCAGAAATCCGAAGTCCGCACGCACGCACGCACGCACGAGCACCAGAACCGATGCCCAACCCACTGCCTGCGTCTCCACCTCTCTCAGAGGGCTGAAAGGCAACCACGGACAAGGCCTGTTTTCCAGGAGGAAGCCGACATGAAGGAACAGGCGGCGTTGGAGGCGGAAGGCTGGAAGGTTGACGGATAGAGAAAGGAAAAGAGGGACAAGAGGGACGGGTGGACACCTGGGTGGCTCAGTGGTTGGGCGGCTGCCTTCCTCTCAGGGTGTGATGCGGGGGGGGCGGGGGGTTGGGGAGGTGGAAGGGATACCCTGGGGTCCTGTGCCCGCATCCGGTTCCCTGCCTGCGTGGAGCCTGCTTCTCCCTCTGCCTGTGTCTCTGTCTGCCTCTCTCTGTGTCTCTCAGGAGTAAATAAAGAAATCCTTAAAAAAAAAAAAGGAATAAAATAAAAACCTTTAAATCTGTCTCAGTCCTGGCGGGGGCGGGGACTGCCTGGCCGCCTCTGCGCCTCAGCCTCCCCCGCGGCCCCCGCACCCCCCCCCCGTTTCTGCAACACTCCTGTGGATGGAGTGGTCAACTCCTCTGCCATCATCCCGGGTGCCTCCAACGCCATCGCCGCCCCCCCTCCTCATCCCGCCGCCCCCCTGTAAGGAGCAAAAATCACCCGAGCCATTGGGCCACCACGGGAGCCTGACAGTGGGAGTGGGGAACACATAGATTGAGTTTTTAGAGGACGCGGGGCGGCGGGGCGGAGGGGCGGCGGGGGGGGGGGGCGGCTGGGGCGACATCTACGCCTTTGGAGCCAATGCATGGTTGTTGGTTTCCTTTATTTTTTGGAGGGGGGGTGCGGTGGAGTTTGAAGATATTTCTTTATTAGGATGCTCACCAGAATGACAGGCTGGCACTGTCCGTCTGATGTGATAAAGGATACATACATCTGATCCGATTCTGGCAGGAAACAGGCGTAAGGCCTCTCAGACCTGGTACCGAGCGTCCGTGAAAGACGACTCCATTCACCAGAGAGCATGTTTCCTTGATTCCGAGGTCTCTGCTGTAGCTTCCGGTCACGTCCCGTGACTTGCTCAGACTTCATTCCGGCATCATCAGTGGACCCTCTCTTTCTTTCTTTCTTTCTTTCTTTCTTTCTTTCTTTCTTTCTTTCTTTTTCTTTTCTTTTTTTCCCTAGCCACTTCTCAACTCCTTACGTCAGCTGCCGCCTGTCTGACTCACCCAGGTAGCCTCGAATTCTGCAGCACATCTCTTTGGTAGGCTGCTGCCCTGCCACCCTCAGGGGCATGGGTTGGGATTTGGGGGGGGAAGGGGAACGACGTCACGTTACCGAAGCAGACGGCAGGAGCGTATTGGCAAATGACACTAGGACACCCGGACACCCCGCAGGCCCGCCCGAGGGCCTGCTTGGAGCGCAGGAACACACGTAGGGCACGTTCTTCTCTTCACGCGGCGGGGCGCGGCAGGCAGCGGAAGGTGCGGGATGACCTCCAGGGGCTCGGCGTCTGCAGCCAGCCATCAGGATGAACTCAGGGATGCCTCCGTGGAGGGTTTTGGTGGCTCGGTGAGCTCCTTTCCGAAGCTGCTTGTAGTTACAGGACTGCTGAACAAGCGTCCAGGAGTTTCTTGGTGAGGTGGGCATCTGCCACGGGGTAGGCCTTCGGATTTACATCGGCCTCAGTCATCTCTGCGTATCCGCGGTCCCTGTGGGTTTCCTGTAAAAAGACGTGTCCTGGGAGCTATCACCGTCACACTTCATATGGATGACCAGCTTTGCCCCCACCCACCCCCACCCCCGCCGAACTTGGGGTTGGGGTGGGCGGTGGGATGCGCTGTGCTCCCGTCACAGTTTGTGGGCCCTGGAATGGTGGTGATCGAGATACACCCCTCCGCCACCTCATTACAAAGAAACAAGACACTGTGGTGTCTTGCTAGACCCCACAGGCACAGCAAAGAAAAGGAGAACTACTTATCCCCTTGTTCCACCGGGACCGACCCGGATGGATGCCCGAGGGTCCAGGCCCCGAGGGACGGGCGTACTCAACTTTTGCTGTAAACTCAACGGATTAGTTAAGTTGTGCCTCTGAGGATTTGTCCACGGAAACTACTCCAAATGATCGATTTTGTCTGTCTCGTGTACTTTTCCTTGTTACGAGCAAGCAGGTAAAAGAAAGAAAGAAAGAAAGAAAGAAAGAAAGAAAGAAAGAAAGAAAGAAAGAGAGAAAGAGAGAAAGAAAGAAAGAAAAAGATGGAAAAAGGTCTATAGGTTAAACTTTTACAATACCTTCCCAACTCTTTGGTGACCTGGAACTTTGAAGGTGTAACTAGCTTAATTGATAAATTGGGTTCAGTTCACCGGATACCTGGCATCTGTCTTTCCAACAGAAGGTAAAATACTAGAGTGTGAGTCAATGAGACACCCAAGGTGGTTTTTTTTGTTCGGTGGTGTTGTGTTTTCCTCCTCCACCCCTTGCCCTTTTCTTCCTTCCCCCCCTCCCCCCACCTCAGTTTTTGTGTTTCTCTTTTGTCTGATTCAGGAAACCTGCCGATACCTGGGTGTGTTAGTAAACGTGTTTCAGGTTTGTTTGTTTCTTTTTTCCTTCCTCTTTTTTTTAAATTTTAATTCACAATTCAAGAGACATACATACACACACACACACACACACACACACAGGAAGAGACACAGGCAGAGGGAGAAGCGGGCTCCCTGCAGGAACCCCCGATGTAGGACTCGATCCCGGGACTCCAGGATCGCGCTCTGGGCCAAAAGCAGGTGCTAAACCGCTGAGCCACCCAGGGATCCCCTTGCGGACATTTCTACAACCGATCGGGAACGACGCCCGCCGTCCGGTGTCCCGGATCTTTGGGGGTGAGGGCTCCAGGACGCCTCGGATGACGTTTCCAAGTGCGCCCTTCCCGGGGGCTGGAACCGGAACCGGAACCGGAACCGGGGCGGCATGGGTAGTTCGGAAGACGCTGCCGCCGCCGGCGGCGGCCGGTGCGCCCCCTAGCGGTGCAGATGTCCCCGTCCCGGGGAGGGGGAGGGGGAGCGAAACATCCCTAAGGAAGGCCCCGCTTGGGCGCCCGACGTTTTCCTGAGTCGGGAAACGCTACTGGACCTGGGTGGATCCGGACCAGGCTGTGTCCCAGCTGCCCTGCGATCCCATATGCCTCACACCTGGACTCCCCGGGCGGGCGAGCCAGCTTTCTGGCCCTGCCTGCCTGAGCCTACCTCTCTATCTCTAGCATCCAACTTGCAACTTCAAGTCCCTGAGGTCGAGACCTACGGCTCTCTGGGTCCTGCTAGTAACCCAAACAGACAGACACGTTTGCCATGCCATGCCATGCCATGCCATGCCATGCCATGCCATTCCATTCCATTCCATTCCATTCCATACCATACCACTTGCAATCAGGCATCTGCGAAATGAATATTGAGCAAGGGAATTCTCAGCCTTGAACGTTTCTGGGCCCCGCTCCCTTGGCTTTCGCACCGGCCAAAGGTCCAAAGGGCTCCGAGAAACCTCAGCACACGGGCTCTGTTTCCGTCCCTCTGAACACATGTTGCCTGTCTGTCTCCCTTATAATACAGAAACGGGGACGCTTGGGTGGCTCCGTGTGGAGCATCTGCCTTAGGGGCACGTCGTGATCACAGGATCCGGGGATCCAGGCCCACATCGAGCTCCTTGCATTGGAGCCTGCTTCTCCCTCTGCCTAGGTCTCTGCCCCTTTCTCTCTCTCTCTCTCTCTCTCTCAAAATCCGGTAAAAATAGAAAGGAAAGAAAGAAAGAAAGAAAGAAGAAAGAAAGAAAGAAAGAAAGAAAGAAAGAAAGAAAGAAAGAAAGAAAGAAAAGAAAATTCCCTACGTTCGGACTTCCAGGTCACCCCATCAGAAAGATGCCTCGTGGGATGGGACCCAAGAGGTGGTCCAGAGAAATAAGGACCCGACTCCCCCCCCACACACACACACTTCCCATGAGTCCAAATCATGAAGAAGACGGGGAAAGCAGGCCAGGCAGGCAGACACCAGAAATCCGAAGTCCGCACGCACGCACGCACGCACGAGCACCAGAACCGATGCCCAACCCACTGCCTGCGTCTCCACCTCTCTCAGAGGGCTGAAAGGCAACCACGGACAAGGCCTGTTTTCCAGGAGGAAGCCGACATGAAGGAACAGGCGGCGTTGGAGGCGGAAGGCTGGAAGGTTGACGGATAGAGAAAGGAAAAGAGGGACAAGAGGGACGGGTGGACACCTGGGTGGCTCAGTGGTTGGGCGGCTGCCTTCCTCTCAGGGTGTGATGCGGGGGGGGCGGGGGGTTGGGGAGGTGGAAGGGATACCCTGGGGTCCTGTGCCCGCATCCGGTTCCCTGCCTGCGTGGAGCCTGCTTCTCCCTCTGCCTGTGTCTCTGTCTGCCTCTCTCTGTGTCTCTCAGGAGTAAATAAAGAAATCCTTAAAAAAAAAAAGGAATAAAATAAAAACCTTTAAATCTGTCTCAGTCCTGGCGGGGTCGGGGACTGCCTTGCCGCCTCTGCGCCTCAGCCTCCCCCGCGGCCCCCGCACCCCCCCCCCCCGTTTCTGCAACACTCCTGTGGATGGAGTGGTCAACTCCTCTGCCATCATCCCGGGTGCCTCCAACGCCATCGCCGCCCCCCCTCCTCATCCCGCCGCACCCCTGTAAGGAGCAAAAATCACCCGAGCCATTGGGCCACCACGGGAGCCTGACAGTGGGAGTGGGGAACACATAGATTGAGTTTTTAGAGGACGCGGGGCGGCGGGGCGGAGGGGCGGCGGGGGGGGGCGGCTGGGGCGACATCTACGCCTTTGGAGCCAATGCATGGTTGTTGGTTTCCTTTATTTTTTGGAGGGGGGGTGCGGTGGAGTTTGAAGATATTTCTTTATTAGGATGCTCACCAGAATGACAGGCTGGCACTGTCCGTCTGATGTGATAAAGGATACATACATCTGATCCGATTCTGGCAGGAAACAGGCGTAAGGCCTCTCAGACCTGGTACCGAGCGTCCGTGAAAGACGACTCCATTCACCAGAGAGCATGTTTCCTTGATTCCGAGGTCTCTGCTGTAGCTTCTGGTCACGTCCCGTGACTTGCTCAGACTTCATTCCGGCATCATCAGTGGACCCTCTCTTTCTTTCTTTCTTTCTTTCTTTCTTTCTTTCTTTCTTTGTTTCTTTTTCTTTTCTTTTTTTTCCCCAGCCACTTCTCAACTCCTTACGTCAGCTGCCGCCTGTCTGACTCACCCAGGTAGCCTCGAATTCTGCAGCACATCTCTTTGGTAGGCTGCTGCCCTGCCACCCTCAGGGGCATGGGTTGGGATTTGGTGGGGGAAGGGGAACGACGTCACGTTACCGAAGCAGACGGCAGGAGCGTATTGGCAAATGACACTAGGACACCCGGACACCCCGCAGGCCCGCCCGAGGGCCTGCTTGGAGCGCACGAACACACGTAGGGCACGTTCTTCTCTTCACGCGGCGCGGCGCGGCAGGCAGCGGAAGGTGCGGGATGACCTCCAGGGGCTCGGCGTCTGCAGCCAGCCTTCAGGATGAACTCAGGGATGCCTCCGTGGAGGGTTTTGGTGGCTCCGTGAGCTCCTTTCCGAAGCTGCTTGTAGTTACAGGACTGCTGAACAAGCGTCCAGGAGTTTCTTGGTGAGGTGGGCATCTGCCACGGGGTAGGCCTTCGGATTTACATCGGCCTCAGTCATCTCTGCGTATCCGCGGTCCCTGTGGGTTTCCTGTCAAAAGACGTGTCCTGGGAGCTATCACCGTCACACTTCATACGGATGACCAGCTTTGCCCCCACCCACCCCCACCCCCGCCGACCTTGGGGTTGGGGTGGGCGGTGGGATGCGCTGTGCTCCCGTCACAGTTTGTGGGCCCTGGAATGGTGGTGATCGAGATACACCCCTCCGCCACCTCATTACAAAGAAACAAGACACTGTGGTGTCTTGCTAGACCCCACAGGCACAGCAAAGAAAAGGAGAACTACTTATCCCCTTGTTCCACCGGGACCGACCCGGATGGATGCCCGAGGGTCCAGGCCCCGAGGGACGGGCGTACTCAACTTTTGCTGTAAACTCAACGGATTAGTTAAGTTGTGCCTCTGAGGATTTGTCCACGGAAACTACTCCAAATGATCGATTTTGTCTGTCTCGTGTACTTTTCCTTGTTACGAGCAAGCAGGTAAAAGAAAGAAAGAAAGAAAGAAAGAAAGAAAGAAAGAAAGAAAGAAAGAAAGAAAGAGAGAAAGAAAGAAAGAAAAAGATGGAAAAAGGTCTATAGGTTAAACTTTTACAATACCTTCCCAAATCTTTGGTGACCTGGAACTTTGAAGGTGTAACTAGCTTAATTGATAAATTGGGTTCAGTTCACCGGATACCTGGCATCTGTCTTTCCAACAGAAGGTAAAATACTAGAGTGTGAGTCAATGAGACACCCAAGGTGTTTTTTTTTGTTCGGTGGTGTTGTGTTTTCCTCCTCCACCCCTTGCCCTTTTCTTCCTTCCCCCCCTCCCCCCACCTCAGTTTTTGTGTTTCTCTTTTGTCTGATTCAGGAAACCTGCCGATACCTGGGTGTGTTAGTAAACGTGTTTCAGGTTTGTTTGTTTCTTTTTTCCTTCCTCTTTTTTTTAAATTTTAATTCACAATTCATGAGACATACATACACACACACACACACACACACACACAGGAAGAGACACAGGCAGAGGGAGAAGCGGGCTCCCTGCAGGAACCCCCGATGTAGGACTCGATCCCGGGACTCCAGGATCGCGCTCTGGGCTAAAAGCAGGCGCTAAACCGCTGAGCCACCCAGGGATCCCCTTGCGGACATTTCTACAACCGATCGGGAACGACGCCCGCCGTCCGGTGTCCCGGATCTTTGGGGGTGAGGGCTCCAGGACGCCTCGGATGACGTTTCCAAGTGCGCCCTTCCCGGGGGCTGGAACCGGAACCGGAACCGGAACCGGGGCGGCATGGGTAGTTCGGAAGACGCTGCCGCCGCCGCCGGCGGCCGGTGCGCCCCCTAGCGGTGCAGATGTCCCCGTCCCGGGGAGGGGGACGGGGAGCGAAACATCCCTAAGGAAGGCCCCGCTTGGGCGCCCGACGTTTTCCTGAGTCGGGAAACGCTACTGGACCTGGGTGGATCCGGACCAGGCTGTGTCCCAGCTGCCCTGCGATCCCATATGCCTCACACCTGGACTCCCCGGGCGGGCGAGCCAGCTTTCTGGCACTGCCTGCCTGAGCCTACCTCTCTATCTCTGGCATCCAACTTGCAACTTCAAGTCCCTGAGGTCGAGACCTTCGGCTCTCTGGGTCCTGCTAGTAACCCAAACAGACAGACACGTTTGCCATGCCATGCCATGCCATGCCATGCCATGCCATGCCATGCCATTCCATTCCATTCCATTCCATTCCTTACCATACCACTTGCAATCAGGCATCTGCGAAATGAATATTGAGCAAGGGAATTCTCAGCCTTGAACGTTTCTGGGCCCCGCTCCCTTGGCTTTCGCACCGGCCAAAGGTCCAAAGGGCTCCGAGAAACCTCAGCACACAGGCTCTGTTTCCGTCCCTCTGAACACACGTTGCCTGTCTGTCTCCCTTATAATACAGAAACGGGGACGCTTGGGTGGCTCCGTGTGGAGCATCTGCCTTAGGGGCACGTCGTGATCACAGGATCCGGGGATCCAGGCCCACATCGAGCTCCTTGCATTGGAGCCTGCTTCTCCCTCTGCCTAGGTCTCTGCCCCTTTCTCTCTCTCTCTCTCTCTCTCTCTCTCTCTCTCTCTCTCAAAATCCGGTAAAAATAGAAAGGAAAGAAAGAAAGAAAGAAAGAAGAAAGAAAGAAAGAAAGAAAGAAAGAAAGAAAGAAAGAAAGAAAGAAAGAAAAGAAAATTCCCTACGTTCGGACTTCCAGGTCACCCCATCAGAAAGATGCCTCGTGGGATGGGACCCAAGAGGTGGTCCAGAGAAATAAGGACCCGACTCCCCCCCCCACACACACACTTCCCATGAGTCCAAATCATGAAGAAGACGGGGAAAGCAGGCCAGGCAGGCAGACACCAGAAATCCGAAGTCCGCACGCACGCACGCACGCACGAGCACCAGAACCGATGCCCAACCCACTGCCTGCGTCTCCACCTCTCTCAGAGGGCTGAAAGGCAACCACGGACAAGGCCTGTTTTCCAGGAGGAAGCCGACATGAAGGAACAGGCGGCGTTGGAGGCGGAAGGCTGGAAGGTTGACGGATAGAGAAAGGAAAAGAGGGACAAGAGGGACGGGTGGACACCTGGGTGGCTCAGTGGTTGGGCGGCTGCCTTCCTCTCAGGGTGTGATGCGGGGGGGGCGGGGGGTTGGGGAGGTGGAAGGGATACCCTGGGGTCCTGTGCCCGCATCCGGTTCCCTGCCTGCGTGGAGCCTGCTTCTCCCTCTGCCTGTGTCTCTGTCTGCCTCTCTCTGTGTCTCTCAGGAGTAAATAAAGAAATCCTTAAAAAAAAAAAGGAATAAAATAAAAACCTTTAAATCTGTCTCAGTCCTGGCGGGGGCGGGGACTGCCTTGCCGCCTCTGCGCCTCAGCCTCCCCCGCGGCCCCCGCACCCCCCCCCCCCGTTTCTGCAACACACCTGTGGATGGAGTGGTCAACTACTCTGCCATCATCCCGGGTGCCTCCAACGACATCGCCGCCCCCCCTCCTCATCCCGCCGCCCCCCTGTAAGGAGCAAAAATCACCCGAGCCATTGGGCCACCACGGGAGCCTGACAGTGGGAGTGGGGAACACATAGATTGAGTTTTTAGAGGACGCGGGGCGGCGGGGCGGAGGGGCGGCGGGGGTGGGGCGGCTGGGGCGACATCTACGCCTTTGGAGCCAATGCATGGTTGTTGGTTTCCTTTATTTTTTGGAGGGGGGGTGCGGTGGAGTTTGAAGATATTTCTTTATTAGGATGCTCACCAGAATGACAGGCTGGCACTGTCCGTCTGATGTGATAAAGGATACATACATCTGATCCGATTCTGGCAGGAATCAGGCGTAAGGCCTCTCAGACCTGGTACCGAGCGTCCGTGAAAGACGACTCCATTCACCAGAGAGCATGTTTCCTTGATTCCGAGGTCTCTGCTGTAGCTTCCGGTCACGTCCCGTGACTTGCTCAGACTTCATTCCGGCATCATCAGTGGACCCTCTCTTTCTTTCTTTCTTTCTTTCTTTCTTTCTTTCTTTCTTTCTTTTTCTTTTCTTTTTTTTCCCTAGCCACTTCTCAACTCCTTACGTCAGCTGCCGCCTGTCTGACTCACCCAGGTAGCCTCGAATTCTGCAGCACATCTCTTTGGTAGGCTGCTGCCCTGCCACCCTCAGGGGCATGGGTTGGGATTTGGGGGGGGAAGGGGAACGACGTCACGTTACCGAAGCAGACGGCAGGAGCGTATTGGCAAATGACACTAGGACACCCGGACACCCCGCAGGCCCGCCCGAGGGCCTGCTTGGAGCGCACGAACACACGTAGGGCACGTTCTTCTCTTCACGCGGCGCGGCGCGGCAGGCAGCGGAAGGTGCGGGATGACCTCCAGGGGCTCGGCGTCTGCAGCCAGCCATCAGGATGAACTCAGGGATGCCTCCGTGGAGGGTTTTGGTGGCTCCGTGAGCTCCTTTCCGAAGCTGCTTGTAGTTACAGGACTGCTGAACAAGCGTCCAGGAGTTTCTTGGTGAGGTGGGCATCTGCCACGGGGTAGGCCTTCGGATTTACATCGGCCTCAGTCATCTCTGCGTATCCGCGGTCCCTGTGGGTTTCCTGTAAAAAGACGTGTCCTGGGAGCTATCACCGTCACACTTCATACGGATGACCAGCTTTGCCCCCACCCACCCCCACCCCCGCCGACCTTGGGGTTGGGGTGGGTGGTGGGATGCGCTGTGCTCCCGTCACAGTTTGTGGGCCCTGGAATGGTGGTGATCGAGATACACCCCTCCGCCACCTCATTACAAAGAAACAAGACACTGTGGTGTCTTGCTAGACCCCACAGGCACAGCAAAGAAAAGGAGAACTACTTATCCCCTTGTTCCACCGGGACCGACCCGGATGGATGCCCGAGGGTCCAGGCCCCGAGGGACGGGCGTACTCAACTTTTGCTGTAAACTCAACGGATTAGTTAAGTTGTGCCTCTGAGGATTTGTCCACGGAAACTACTCCAAATGATCGATTTTGTCTGTCTCGTGTACTTTTCCTTGTTACGAGCAAGCAGGTAAAAGAAAGAAAGAAAGAAAGAAAGAAAGAAAGAAAGAAAGAAAGAAAGAAAGAGAGAAAGAAAGAAAGAAAAAGATGAAAAAAGGTCTATAGGTTAAACTTTTACAATACCTTCCCAAATCTTTGGTGACCTGGAACTTTGAAGGTGTAACTAGCTTAATTGATAAATTGGGTTCAGTTCACCGGATACCTGGCATCTGTCTTTCCAACAGAAGGTAAAATACTAGAGTGTGAGTCAATGAGACACCCAAGGTGGTTTTTTTTGTTCGGTGGTGTTGTGTTTTCCTCCTCCACCCCTTGCCCTTTTCTTCCTTCCCCCCCTCCCCCCACCTCAGTTTTTGTGTTTCTCTTTTGTCTGATTCAGGAAACCTGCCGATACCTGGGTGTGTTAGTAAACGTGTTTCAGGTTTGTTTGTTTCTTTTTTCCTTCCTCTTTTTTTTAAATTTTAATTCACAATTCATGAGACATACATACACACACACACACACACACACACAGGAAGAGACACAGGCAGAGGGAGAAGCGGGCTCCCTGCAGGAACCCCCGATGTAGGACTCGATCCCGGGACTCCAGGATCGCGCTCTGGGCCAAAAGCAGGCGCTAAACCGCTGAGCCACCCAGGGATCCCCTTGCGGACATTTCTACAACCGATCGGGAACGACGCCCGCCGTCCGGTGTCCCGGATCTTTGGGGGTGAGGGCTCCAGGACGCCTCGGATGACGTTTCCAAGTGCGCCCTTCCCGGGGGCTGGAACCGGAACCGGAACCGGAACCGGGGCGGCATGGGTAGTTCGGAAGACGCTGCCGCCGCCGGCGGCGGCCGGTGCGCCCCCTAGCGGTGCAGATGTCCCCGTCCCGGGGAGGGGGAGGGGGAGCGAAACATCCCTAAGGAAGGCCCCGCTTGGGCGCCCGACGTTTTCCTGAGTCGGGAAACGCTACTGGACCTGGGTGGATCCGGACCAGGCTGTGTCCCAGCTGCCCTGCGATCCCATATGCCTCACACCTGGACTCCCCGGGCGGGCGAGCCAGCTTTCTGGCCCTGCCTGCCTGAGCCTACCTCTCTATCTCTGGCATCCAACTTGCAACTTCAAGTCCCTGAGGTCGAGACCTTCGGCTCTCTGGGTCCTGCTAGTAACCCAAACAGACAGACACGTTTGCCATGCCATGCCATGCCATGCCATGCCATGCCATTCCATTCCATTCCATTCCATTCCATTCCATTCCATACCATACCACTTGCAATCAGGCATCTGCGAAATGAATATTGAGCAAGGGAATTCTCAGCCTTGAACGTTTCTGGGCCCCGCTCCCTTGGCTTTCGCACCGGCCAAAGGTCCAAAGGGCTCCGAGAAACCTCAGCACACGGGCTCTGTTTCCGTCCCTCTGAACACACGTTGCCTGTCTGTCTCCCTTATAATACAGAAACGGGGACGCTTGGGTGGCTCCGTGTGGAGCATCTGCCTTAGGGGCACGTCGTGATCACAGGATCCGGGGATCCAGGCCCACATCGAGCTCCTTGCATTGGAGCCTGCTTCTCCCTCTGCCTAGGTCTCTGCCCCTTTCTCTCTCTCTCTCTCTCTCTCTCTCTCTCTCTCTCAAAATCCGGTTAAAATAGAAAGGAAAGAAAGAAAGAAAGAAAGAAGAAAGAAAGAAAGAAAGAAAGAAAGAAAGAAAGAAAGAAAGAAAGAAAGAAAAGAAAATTCCCTACGTTCGGACTTCCAGGTCACCCCATCAGAAAGATGCCTCGTGGGATGGGACCCAAGAGGTGGTCCAGAGAAATAAGGACCCGACTCCCCCCCACACACACACACACTTCCCATGAGTCCAAATCATGAAGAAGACGGGGAAAGCAGGCCAGGCAGGCAGACACCAGAAATCCGAAGTCCGCACGCACGCACGAGCACCAGAACCGATGCCCAACCCACTGCCTGCGTCTCCACCTCTCTCAGAGGGCTGAAAGGCAACCACGGACAAGGCCTGTTTTCCAGGAGGAAGCCGACATGAAGGAACAGGCGGCGTTGGAGGCGGAAGGCTGGAAGGTTGACGGATAGAGAAAGGAAAAGAGGGACAAGAGGGACGGGTGGACACCTGGGTGGCTCAGTGGTTGGGCGGCTGCCTTCCTCTCAGGGTGTGATGCGGGGGGGGCGGGGGGTTGGGGAGGTGGAAGGGATACCCTGGGGTCCTGTGCCCGCATCCGGTTCCCTGCCTGCGTGGAGCCTGCTTCTCCCTCTGCCTGTGTCTCTGTCTGCCTCTCTCTGTGTCTCTCAGGAGTAAATAAAGAAATCCTTAAAAAAAAAAAAGGAATAAAATAAAAACCTTTAAATCTGTCTCAGTCCTGGCGGGGGCGGGGACTGCCTGGCCGCCTCTGCGCCTCAGCCTCCCCCGCGGCCCCCGCACCCCCCCCCCCGTTTCTGCAACACTCCTGTGGATGGAGTGGTCAACTCCACTGCCATCATCCCGGGTGCCTCCAACGCCATCGCCGCCCCCCCTCCTCATTCCGCCGCCCCCCTGTAAGGAGCAAAAATCACCCGAGCCATTGGGCCACCACGGGAGCCTGACAGTGGGAGTGGGGAACACATAGATTGAGTTTTTAGAGGACGCGTAGCGGCGGGGCGGAGGGGCGGCGGGGGGGGGGCGGCTGGGGCGACATCTACGCCTTTGGAGCCAATGCATGGTTGTTGGTTTCCTTTATTTTTTGGAGGGGGGGTGCCGTGGAGTTTGAAGATATTTCTTTATTAGGATGCTCACCAGAATGACAGGCTGGCACTGTCCGTCTGATGTGATAAAGGATACATACATCTGATCCGATTCTGGCAGGAAACAGGCGTAAGGCCTCAGACCTGGTACCGAGCGTCCGTGAAAGACGACTCCATTCACCAGAGAGCATGTTTCCTTGATTCCGAGGTCTCTGCTGTAGCTTCCGGTCACGTCTCGTGACTTGCTCAGACTTCATTCCGGCATCATCAGTGGACCCTCTCTTTCTTTCTTTCTTTCTTTCTTTCTTTCTTTCTTTCTTTCTTTTTCTTTTCTTTTCTTTTTTTTCCCTAGCCACTTCTCAACTCCTTACGTCAGCTGCCGCCTGTCTGACTCACCCAGGTAGCCTCGAATTCTGCAGCACATCTCTTTGGTAGGCTGCTGCCCTGCCACCCTCAGGGGCATGGGTTGGGATTTGGGGGGGGAAGGGGAACGACGTCACGTTACCGAAGCAGACGGCAGGAGCGTATTGGCAAATGACACTAGGACACCCGGACACCCCGCAGGCCCGCCCGAGGGCCTGCTTGGAGCGCACGAACACACGTAGGGCACGTTCTTCTCTTCACGCGGCGCGGCGCGGCAGGCAGCGGAAGGTGCGGGATGACCTCCAGGGGCTCGGCGTCTGCAGCCAGCCATCAGGATGAACTCAGGGATGCCTCCGTGGAGGGTTTTGGTGGCTCCGTGAGCTCCTTTCCGAAGCTGCTTGTAGTTACAGGACTGCTGAACAAGCGTCCAGGAGTTTCTTGGTGAGGTGGGCATCTGCCACGGGGTAGGCCTTCGGATTTACATCGGCCTCAGTCATCTCTGCGTATCCGCGGTCCCTGTGGGTTTCCTGTAAAAAGACGTGTCCTGGGAGCTATCACCGTCACACTTCATACGGATGACCAGCTTTGCCCCCACCCACCCCCACCCCCGCCGACCTTGGGGTTGGGGTGGGCGGTGGGATGCGCTGTGCTCCCGTCACAGTTTGTGGGCCCTGGAATGGTGGTGATCGAGATACACCCCTCCGCCACCTCATTACAAAGAAACAAGACACTGTGGTGTCTTGCTAGACCCCACAGGCACAGCAAAGAAAAGGAGAACTACTTATCCCCTTGTTCCACCGGGACCGACCCGGATGGATGCCCGAGGGTCCAGGCCCCGAGGGACGGGCGTACTCAACTTTTGCTGTAAACTCAACGGATTAGTTAAGTTGTGCCTCTGAGGATTTGTCCACGGAAACTACTCCAAATGATCGATTTTGTCTGTCTCGTGTACTTTTCCTTGTTACGAGCAAGCAGGTAAAAGAAAGAAAGAAAGAAAGAAAGAAAGAAAGAAAGAAAGAAAGAAAGAAAGAGAGAGAGAAAGAAAGAAAGAAAAAGATGAAAAAAGGTCTATAGGTTAAACTTTTACAATACCTTCCCAAATCTTTGGTGACCTGAAACTTTGAAGGTGTAACTAGCTTAATTGATAAATTGGGTTCAGTTCACCGGATACCTGGCATCTGTCTTTCCAACAGAAGGTAAAATACTAGAGTGTGAGTCAATGAGACACCCAAGGTGGTTTTTTTTGTTCGGTGGTGTTGTGTTTTCCTCCTCCACCCCTTGCCCTTTTCTTCCTTCCCCCCCTCCCCCCACCTCAGTTTTTGTGTTTCTCTTTTGTCTGATTCAGGAAACCTGCCGATACCTGGGTGTGTTAGTAAACGTGTTTCAGGTTTGTTTGTTTCTTTTTTCCTTCCTCTTTTTTTTAAATTTTAATTTACAATTCATGAGACATACATATACACACACACACACACACACAGGAAGAGACACAGGCAGAGGGAGAAGCGGGCTCCCTGCAGGAACCCCCGATGTAGGACTCGATCCCGGGACTCCAGGATCGCGCTCTGGGCCAAAAGCAGGCGCTAAACCGCTGAGCCACCCAGGGATCCCCTTGCGGACATTTCTACAACCGATCGGGAACGACGCCCGCCGTCCGGTGTCCCGGATCTTTGGGGGTGAGGGCTCCAGGACGCCTCGGATGACGTTTCCAAGTGCGCCCTTCCCGGGGGCTGGAACCGGAACCGGAACCGGAACCGGGGCGGCATGGGTAGTTCGGAAGACGCTGCCGCCGCCGGCGGCGGCCGGTGCGCCCCCTAGCGGTGCAGATGTCCCCGTCCCGGGGAGGGGGAGGGGGAGCGAAACATCCCTAAGGAAGGCCCCGCTTGGGCGCCCGACGTTTTCCTGAGTCGGGAAACGCTACTGGACCTGGGTGGATCCGGACCAGGCTGTGTCCCAGCTGCCCTGCGATCCCATATGCCTCACACCTGGACTCCCCGGGCGGGCGAGCCAGCTTTCTGGCCCTGCCTGCCTGAGCCTACCTCTCTATCTCTGGCATCCAACTTGCAACTTCAAGTCCCTGAGGTCGAGACCTTCGGCTCTCTGGGTCCTGCTAGTAACCCAAACAGACAGACACGTTTGCCATGCCATGCCATGCCATGCCATGCCATGCCATGCCATTCCATTCCATTCCATTCCATTCCATACCATACCACTTGCAATCAGGCATCTGCGAAATGAATATTGAGCAAGGGAATTCTCAGCCTTGAACGTTTCTGGGCCCCGCTCCCTTGGCTTTCGCACCGGCCAAAGGTCCAAAGGGCTCCGAGAAACCTCAGCACACGGGCTCTGTTTCCGTCCCTCTGAACACACGTTGCCTGTCTGTCTCCCTTATAATACAGAAACGGGGACGCTTGGGTGGCTCCGTGTGGAGCATCTGCCTTAGGGGCACGTCGTGATCACAGGATCCGGGGATCCAGGCCCACATCGAGCTCCTTGCATTGGAGCCTGCTTCTCCCTCTGCCTAGGTCTCTGCCCCTTTCTCTCTCTCTCTCTCTCTCTCTCTCTCTCTCTCTCTCTCTCTCAAAATCCGGTAAAAATAGAAAGGAAAGAAAGAAAGAAAGAAAGAAAGAAGAAAGAAAGAAAGAAAGAAAGAAAGAAAGAAAGAAAGAAAGAAAGAAAGAAAGAAAAGAAAATTCCCTACGTTCGGACTTCCAGGTCACCCCATCAGAAAGATGCCTCGTGGGATGGGACCCAAGAGGTGGTCCAGAGAAATAAGGACCCGACACCCCCCCCACACACACACACTTCCCATGAGTCCATATCATGAAGAAGACGGGGAAAGCAGGCCAGGCAGGCAGACACCAGAAATCCGAAGTCCGCACGCACGCACGCACGCACGAGCACCAGAACCGATGCCCAACCCACTGCCTGCGTCTCCACCTCTCTCAGAGGGCTGAAAGGCAACCACGGACAAGGCCTGTTTTCCAGGAGGAAGCCGACATGAAGGAACAGGCGGCGTTGGAGGCGGAAGGCTGGAAGGTTGACGGATAGAGAAAGGAAAAGAGGGACAAGAGGGACGGGTGGACACCTGGGTGGCTCAGTGGTTGGGCGGCTGCCTTCCTCTCAGGGTGTGATGGGGGGGGGGGCGGGGGGTTGGGGAGGTGGAAGGGATACCCTGGGGTCCTGTGCCCGCATCCGGTTCCCTGCCTGCATGGAGCCTGCTTCTCCATCTGCCTGTGTCTCTGTCTGCCTCTCTCTGTGTCTCTCAGGAGTAAATAAAGAAATCCTTAAAAAAAAAAAGGAATAAAATAAAAACCTTTAAATCTGTCTCAGTCCTGGCGGGGGCGGGGACTGCCTGGCCGCCTCTGCGCCTCAGCCTCCCCCGCGGCCCACGCACACCCCCCCCCCGTTTCTGCAACACTCCTGTGGATGGAGTGGTCAACTCCTCTGCCATCATCCCGGGTGCCTCCAACGCCATCGCCGCCCCCCCTCCTCATCCCGCCGCCCCCCTGTAAGGAGCAAAAATCACCCGAGCCGTTGGGCCACCACGGGAGCCTGACAGTGGGAGTGGGGAACACATAGATTGAGTTTTTAGAGGACGCGGGGCGGCGGGGCGGAAGGGCGGCGGGGGGGGGCGGCGGCTGGGGCGACATCTACGCCTTTGGAGCCAATGCATGGTTGTTGGTTTCCTTTATTTTTTGGAGGGGGGGTGCGGTGGAGTTTGAAGATATTTCTTTATTAGGATGCTCACCAGAATGACAGGCTGGCACTGTCCGTCTGATGTGATAAAGGATACATACATCTGATCCGATTCTGGCAGGAAACAGGCATAAGGCCTCTCAGACCTGGTACCGAGCGTCCGTGAAAGACGACTCCATTCACCAGAGAGCATGTTTCCTTGATTCCGAGGTCTCTGCTGTAGCTTCCGGTCACGTCCCGTGACTTGCTCAGACTTCATTCCGGCATCATCAGTGGACCCTCTCTTTCTTTCTTTCTTTCTTTCTTTCTTTCTTTCTTTCTTTCTTTCTTTCTTTTTCTTTTCTTTTTTTTCCCTAGCCACTTCTCAACTCCTTACGTCAGCTGCCGCCTGTCTGACTCACCCAGGTAGCCTCGAATTCTGCAGCACATCTCTTTGGTAGGCTGCTGCCCTGCCACCCTCAGGGGCATGGGTTGGGATTTGGGGGGGGGAAGGGGAACGACGTCACGTTACCGAAGCAGACGGCAGGAGCGTATTGGCAAATGACACTAGGACACCCGGACACCCCGCAGGCCCGCCCGAGGGCCTGCTTGGAGCGCACGAACACACGTAGGGCACGTTCTTCTCTTCACGCGGCGCGGCGCGGCAGGCAGCGGAAGGTGCGGGATGACCTCCAGGGGCTCGGCGTCTGCAGCCAGCCATCAGGATGAACTCAGGGATGCCTCCGTGGAGGGTTTTGGTGGCTCCGTGAGCTCCTTTCCGAAGCTGCTTGTAGTTACAGGACTGCTGAACAAGCGTCCAGGAGTTTCTTGGTGAGGTGGGCATCTGCCACGGGGTAGGCCTTCGGATTTACATCGGCCTCAGTCATCTCTGCGTATCCGCGGTCCCTGTGGGTTTCCTGTAAAAAGACGTGTCCTGGGAGCTATCACCGTCACACTTCATACGGATGACCAGCTTTGCCCCCACCCACCCCCACCCCCGCCGACCTTGGGGTTGGGGTGGGCGGTGGGATGCGCTGTGCTCCCGTCACAGTTTGTGGGCCCTGGAATGGTGGTGATCGAGATACACCCCTCCGCCACCTCATTACAAAGAAACAAGACACTGTGGTGTCTTGCTAGACCCCACAGGCACAGCAAAGAAAAGGAGAACTACTTATCCCCTTGTTCCACCGGGACCGACCCGGATGGATGCCCGAGGGTCCAGGCCCCGAGGGACGGGCGTACTCAACTTTTGCTGTAAACTCAACGGATTAGTTAAGTTGTGCCTCTGAGGATTTGTCCACGGAAACTACTCCAAATGATCGATTTTGTCTGTCTCGTGTACTTTTCCTTGTTACGAGCAAGCAGGTGAAAGAAAGAAAGAAAGAAAGAAAGAAAGAAAGAAAGAAAGAAAGAGAGAAAGAAAGAAAGAAAAAGATGAAAAAAGGTCTATAGGTTAAACTTTTACAATACCTTCCCAAATCTTTGGTGACCTGGAACTTTGAAGGTGTAACTAGCTTAATTGATAAATTGGGTTCAGTTCACCGGATACCTGGCATCTGTCTTTCCAACAGAAGGTAAAATACTAGAGTGTGAGTCAATGAGACACCCAAGGTGGTTTTTTTTGTTCGGTGGTGTTGTGTTTTCCTCCTCCACCCCTTGCCCTTTTCTTCCTTCCCCCCCTCCCCCCACCTCAGTTTTTGTGTTTCTCTTTTGTCTGATTCAGGAAACCTGCCGATACCTGGGTGTGTTAGTAAACGTGTTTCAGGTTTGTTTGTTTCTTTTTTCCTTCCTCTTTTTTTTAAATTTTAATTCACAATTCATGAGACATACATACACACACACACACACACACACACAGGAAGAGACACAGGCAGAGGGAGAAGCGGGCTCCCTGCAGGAACCCCCGATGTAGGACTCGATCCCGGGACTCCAGGATCGCGCTCTGGGCCAAAAGCAGGCGCTAAACCGCTGAGCCACCCAGGGATCCCCTTGCGGACATTTCTACAACCGATCGGGAACGACGCCCGCCGTCCGGTGTCCCGGATCTTTGGGGGTGAGGGCTCCAGGACGCCTCGGATGACGTTTCCAAGTGCGCCCTTCCCGGGGGCTGGAACCGGAACCGGAACCGGAACCGGGGCGGCATGGGTAGTTCGGAAGACGCTGCCGCCGCCGGCGGCGGCCGGTGCTCCCCCTAGCGGTGCAGATGTCCCCGTCCCGGGGAGGGGGAGGGGGAGCGAAACATCCCTAAGGAAGGCCCCGCTTGGGCGCCCGACGTTTTCCTGAGTCGGGAAACGCTACTGGACCTGGGTGGATCCGGACCAGGCTGTGTCCCAGCTGCCCTGCGATCCCATATGCCTCACACCTGGACTCCCCGGGCGGGCGAGCCAGCTTTCTGGCCCTGCCTGCCTGAGCCTACCTCTCTATCTCTGGCATCCAACTTGCAACTTCAAGTCCCTGAGGTCGAGACCTTCGGCTCTCTGGGTCCTGCTAGTAACCCAAACAGACAGACACGTTTGCCATGCCATGCCATGCCATGCCATGCCATGCCATGCCATTCCATTCCATTCCATTCCATTCCATTCCATTCCATTCCATACCACTTGCAATCAGGCATCTGCGAAATGAATATTGAGCAAGGGAATTCTCAGCCTTGAACGTTTCTGGGCCCCGCTCCCTTGGCTTTCGCACCGGCCAAAGGTCCAAAGGGCTCCGAGAAACCTCAGCACACGGGCTCTGTTTCCGTCCCTCTGAACACACGTTGCCTGTCTGTCTCCCTTATAATACAGAAACGGGGACGCTTGGGTGGCTCCGTGTGGAGCATCTGCCTTAGGGGCACGTCGTGATCACAGGATCCGGGGATCCAGGCCCACATCGAGCTCCTTGCATTGGAGCCTGCTTCTCCCTCTGCCTAGGTCTCTGCCCCTTTCTCTCTCTCTCTCTCTCTCTCTCTCTCAAAATCCGGTAAAAATAGAAAGGAAAGAAAGAAAGAAAGAAAGAAAGAAAGAAAGAAAGAAAGAAGAAAGAAAGAAAGAAAGAGAGAGAGAAAGAAAGAAAGAAAGAAAGAAAGAAAGAAAGAAAGAAAGAAAAGAAAATTCCCTACGTTCGGACTTCCAGGTCACCCCATCAGAAAGATGCCTCGTGGGATGGGACCGAAGAGGTGGTCCAGAGAAATAAGGACCCGACTCCCCCCCCCACACACACACACACTTCCCATGAGTCCAAATCATGAAGAAGACGGGGAAAGCAGGCCAGGCAGGCAGACAACAGAAATCCGAAGTCCGCACGCACGCACGCACGAGCACCAGAACCGATGCCCAACCCACTGCCTGCGTCTCCACCTCTCTCAGAGGGCTGAAAGGCAACCACGGACAAGGCCTGTTTTCCAGGAGGAAGCCGACATGAAGGAACAGGCGGCGTTGGAGGCGGAAGGCTGGAAGGTTGACGGATAGAGAAAGGAAAAGAGGGACAAGAGGGACGGGTGGACACCTGGGTGGCTCAGTGGTTGGGCGGCTGCCTTCCTCTCAGGGTGTGATGCGGGGGGGGGCGGGGGGTTGGGGAGGTGGAAGGGATACCCTGGGGTCCTGTGCCCGCATCCGGTTCCCTGCCTGCGTGGAGCCTGCTTCTCCCTCTGCCTGTGTCTCTGTCTGCCTCTCTCTGTGTCTCTCAGGAGTAAATAAAGAAATCCTTAAAAAAAAAAAAGGAATAAAATAAAAACCTTTAAATCTGTCTCAGTCCTGGCGGGGGCGGGGACTGCCTGGCCGCCTCTGCGCCTCAGCCTCCCCCGCGGCCCCCGCACCCCCCCCCATTTCTGCAACACTCCTGTGGATGGAGTGGTCAACTCCTCTGCCATCATCCCGGGTGCCTCCAACGCCATCGCCGCCCCCCCCTCCTCATCCCGCCGCCCCCCTGTAAGGAGCAAAAATCACCCGAGCCGTTGGGCCACCACGGGAGCCTGACAGTGGGAGTGGGGAACACATAGATTGAGTTTTTAGAGGACGCGGGGCGGCGGGGCGGAGGGGCGGCGGGGGGGGGCGGCTGGGGCGACATCTACGCCTTTGGAGCCAATGCATGGTTGTTGGTTTCCTTTATTTTTTGGAGGGGGGGTGCGGTGGAGTTTGAAGATATTTCTTTATTAGGATGCTCACCAGAATGACAGGCTGGCACTGTCCGTCTGATGTGATAAAGGATACATACATCTGATCCGATTCTGGCAGGAAACAGGCATAAGGCCTCTCAGACCTGGTACCGAGCGTCCGTGAAAGACGACTCCATTCACCAGAGAGCATGTTTCCTTGATTCCGAGGTCTCTGCTGTAGCTTCCGGTCACGTCCCGTGACTTGCTCAGACTTCATTCCGGCATCATCAGTGGACCCTCTCTTTCTTTCTTTCTTTCTTTCTTTCTTTCTTTCTTTCTTTCTTTTTCTTTTCTTTTTTTTCCCTAGCCACTTCTCAACTCCTTACGTCAGCTGCCGCCTGTCTGACTCACCCAGGTAGCCTCGAATTCTGCAGCACATCTCTTTGGTAGGCTGCTGCCCTGCCACCCTCAGGGGCATGGGTTGGGATTTGGGGGGGGAAGGGGAACGACGTCACGTTACCGAAGCAGACGGCAGGAGCGTATTGGCAAATGACACTAGGACACCCGGACACCCCGCAGGCCCGCCCGAGGGCCTGCTTGGAGCGCACGAACACACGTAGGGCACGTTCTTCTCTTCACGCGGCGCGGCGCGGCAGGCAGCGGAAGGTGCGGGATGACCTCCAGGGGCTCGGCGTCTGCAGCCAGCCATCAGGATGAACTCAGGGATGCCTCCGTGGAGGGTTTTGGTGGCTCCGTGAGCTCCTTTCCGAAGCTGCTTGTAGTTACAGGACTGCTGAACAAGCGTCCAGGAGTTTCTTGGTGAGGTGGGCATCTGCCACGGGGTAGGCCTTCGGATTTACATCGGCCTCAGTCATCTCTGCGTATCCGCGGTCCCTGTGGGTTTCCTGTAAAAAGACGTGTCCTGGGAGCTATCACCGTCACACTTCATACGGATGACCAGCTTTGCCCCCACCCACCCCCACCCCCGCCGACCTTGGGGTTGGGGTGGGCGGTGGGATGCGCTGTGCTCCCGTCACAGTTTGTGGGCCCTGGAATGGTGGTGATCGAGATACACCCCTCCGCCACCTCATTACAAAGAAACAAGACACTGTGGTGTCTTGCTAGACCCCACAGGCACAGCAAAGAAAAGGAGAACTACTTATCCCCTTGTTCCACCGGGACCGACCCGGATGGATGCCCGAGGGTCCAGGCCCCGAGGGACGGGCGTACTCAACTTTTGCTGTAAACTCAACGGATTAGTTAAGTTGTGCCTCTGAGGATTTGTCCACGGAAACTACTCCAAATGATCGATTTTGTCTGTCTCGTGTACTTTTCCTTGTTACGAGCAAGCAGGTAAAAGAAAGAAAGAAAGAAAGAAAGAAAGAAAGAAAGAAAGAAAGAAAGAAAGAGAGAAAGAAAGAAAGAAAAAGATGAAAAAAGGTCTATAGGTTAAACTTTTACAATACCTTCCCAAATCTTTGGTGACCTGGAACTTTGAAGGTGTAACTAGCTTAATTGATAAATTGGGTTCAGTTCACCGGATACCTGGCATCTGTCTTTCCAACAGAAGGTAAAATACTAGAGTGTGAGTCAATGAGACACCCAAGGTGGTTTTTTTTGTTCGGTGGTGTTGTGTTTTCCTCCTCCACCCCTTGCCCTTTTCTTCCTTCCCCCCCTCCCCCCACCTCAGTTTTTGTGTTTCTCTTTTGTCTGATTCAGGAAACCTGCCGATACCTGGGTGTGTTAGTAAACGTGTTTCAGGTTTGTTTGTTTCTTTTTTCCTTCCTCTTTTTTTTAAATTTTAATTCACAATTCATGAGACATACATACACACACACACACACACACACACAGGAAGAGACACAGGCAGAGGGAGAAGCGGGCTCCCTGCAGGAACCCCCGATGTAGGACTCGATCCCGGGACTCCAGGATCGCGCTCTGGGCCAAAAGCAGGCGCTAAACCGCTGAGCCACCCAGGGATCCCCTTGCGGACATTTCTACAACCGATCGGGAACGACGCCCGCCGTCCGGTGTCCCGGATCTTTGGGGGTGAGGGCTCCAGGACGCCTCGGATGACGTTTCCAAGTGCGCCCTTCCCGGGGGCTGGAACCGGAACCGGAACCGGAACCGGGGCGGCATGGGTAGTTCGGAAGACGCTGCCGCCGCCGGCGGCGGCCGGTGCGCCCCCTAGCGGAGAAGATGTCCCCGTCCCGGGGAGGGGGAGGGGGAGCGAAACATCCCTAAGGAAGGCCCCGCTTGGGCGCCCGACGTTTTCCTGAGTCGGGAAACGCTACTGGACCTGGGTGGATCCGGACCAGGCTGTGTCCCAGCTGCCCTGCGATCCCATATGCCTCACACCTGGACTCCCCGGGCGGGCGAGCCAGCTTTCTGGCCCTGCCTGCCTGAGCCTACCTCTCTATCTCTGGCATCCAACTTGCAACTTCAAGTCCCTGAGGTCGAGACCTTCGGCTCTCTGGGTCCTGCTAGTAACCCAAACAGACAGACACGTTTGCCATGCCATGCCATGCCATGCCATGCCATTCCATTCCATTCCATTCCATTCCATTCCATTCCATTCCATACCACTTGCAATCAGGCATCTGCGAAATGAATATTGAGCAAGGGAATTCTCAGCCTTGAACGTTTCTGGGCCCCGCTCCCTTGGCTTTCGCACCGGCCAAAGGTCCAAAGGGCTCCGAGAAACCTCAGCACACGGGCTCTGTTTCCGTCCCTCTGAACACACGTTGCCTGTCTGTCTCCCTTATAATACAGAAACGGGGACGCTTGGGTGGCTCCGTGTGGAGCATCTGCCTTAGGGGCACGTCGTGATCACAGGATCCGGGGATCCAGGCGACATCGAGCTCCTTGCATTGGAGCCTGCTTCTCCCTCTGCCTAGGTCTCTGCCCCTTTCTCTCTCTCTCTCTCTCTCTCTCTCTCTCTCTCAAAATCCGGTAAAAATAGAAAGGAAAGAAAGAAAGAAAGAAAGAAAGAAAGAAGAAAGAAAGAAAGAAAGAAAGAAAGAAAGAAAGAAAAGAAAATTCCCTACGTTCGGACTTCCAGGTCACCCCATCAGAAAGATGCCTCGTGGGATGGGACCCAAGAGGTGGTCCAGAGAAATAAGGACCCGACTCCCCCCCCCCCACACACACACACTTCCCATGAGTCCAAATCATGAAGAAGACGGGGAAACCAGCCAGGCAGGCAGACAACAGAAATCCGAAGTCCGCACGCACGCACGCACGCACGAGCACCAGAACCGATGCCCAACCCACTGCCTGCGTCTCCACCTCTCTCAGAGGGCTGAAAGGCAACCACGGACAAGGCCTGTTTTCCAGGAGGAAGCCGACATGAAGGAACAGGCGGCGTTGGAGGCGGAAGGCTGGAAGGTTGACGGATAGAGAAAGGAAAAGAGGGACAAGAGGGACGGGTGGACACCTGGGTGGCTCAGTGGTTGGGCGGCTGCCTTCCTCTCAGGGTGTGATGCGGGGGGGGCGGGGGGTTGGGGAGGTGGAAGGGATACCCTGGGGTCCTGTGCCCGCATCCGGTTCCCTGCCTGCGTGGAGCCTGCTTCTCCCTCTGCCTGTGTCTCTGTCTGCCTCTCTCTGTGTCTCTCAGGAGTAAATAAAGAAATCCTTAAAAAAAAAAAGGAATAAAATAAAAACCTTTAAATCTGTCTCAGTCCTGGCGGGGGCGGGGACTGCCTGGCCGCCTCTGCGCCTCAGCCTCCCCCGCGGCCCCCGCACCCCCCCCCCATTTCTGCAACACTCCTGTGGATGGAGTGGTCAACTCCTCTGCCATCATCCCGGGTGCCTCCAACGCCATCGCCGCCCCCCCCTCCTCATCCCGCCGCCCCCCTGTAAGGAGCAAAAATCACCCGAGCCGTTGGGCCACCACGGGAGCCTGACAGTGGGAGTGGGGAACACATAGATTGAGTTTTTAGAGGACGCGGGGCGGCGGGGCGGAGGGGCGGCGGGGGGGGGCGGCTGGGGCGACATCTACGCCTTTGGAGCCAATGCATGGTTGTTGGTTTCCTTTATTTTTTGGAGGGGGGGTGCGGTGGAGTTTGAAGATATTTCTTTATTAGGATGCTCACCAGAATGACAGGCTGGCACTGTCCGTCTGATGTGATAAAGGATACATACATCTGATCCGATTCTGGCAGGAAACAGGCATAAGGCCTCTCAGACCTGGTACCGAGCGTCCGTGAAAGACGACTCCATTCACCAGAGAGCATGTTTCCTTGATTCCGAGGTCTCTGCTGTAGCTTCCGGTCACGTCCCGTGACTTGCTCAGACTTCATTCCGGCATCATCAGTGGACCCTCTCTTTCTTTCTTTCTTTCTTTCTTTCTTTCTTTCTTTCTTTCTTTCTTTTTCTTTTCTTTTTTTTCCCTAGCCACTTCTCAACTCCTTACGTCAGCTGCCGCCTGTCTGACTCACCCAGGTAGCCTCGAATTCTGCAGCACATCTCTTTGGTAGGCTGCTGCCCTGCCACCCTCAGGGGCATGGGTTGGGATTTGGGGGGGGAAGGGGAACGACGTCACGTTACCGAAGCAGACGGCAGGAGCGTATTGGCAAATGACACTAGGACACCCGGACACCCCGCAGGCCCGCCCGAGGGCCTGCTTGGAGCGCACGAACACACGTAGGGCACGTTCTTCTCTTCACGCGGCGCGGCGCGGCAGGCAGCGGAAGGTGCGGGATGACCTCCAGGGGCTCGGCGTCTGCAGCCAGCCATCAGGATGAACTCAGGGATGCCTCCGTGGAGGGTTTTGGTGGCTCCGTGAGCTCCTTTCCGAAGCTGCTTGTAGTTACAGGACTGCTGAACAAGCGTCCAGGAGTTTCTTGGTGAGGTGGGCATCTGCCACGGGGTAGGCCTTCGGATTTACATCGGCCTCAGTCATCTCTGCGTATCCGCGGTCCCTGTGGGTTTCCTGTAAAAAGACGTGTCCTGGGAGCTATCACCGTCACACTTCATACGGATGACCAGCTTTGCCCCCACCCACCCCCACCCCCGCCGACCTTGGGGTTGGGGTGGGCGGTGGGATGCGCTGTGCTCCCGTCACAGTTTGTGGGCCCTGGAATGGTGGTGATCGAGATACACCCCTCCGCCACCTCATTACAAAGAAACAAGACACTGTGGTGTCTTGCTAGACCCCACAGGCACAGCAAAGAAAAGGAGAACTACTTATCCCCTTGTTCCACCGGGACCGACCCGGATGGATGCCCGAGGGTCCAGGCCCCGAGGGACGGGCGTACTCAACTTTTGCTGTAAACTCAACGGATTAGTTAAGTTGTGCCTCTGAGGATTTGTCCACGGAAACTACTCCAAATGATCGATTTTGTCTGTCTCGTGTACTTTTCCTTGTTACGAGCAAGCAGGTAAAAGAAAGAAAGAAAGAAAGAAAGAAAGAAAGAAAGAAAGAAAGAAAGAAAGAAAGAGAGAGAGAAAGAAAGAAAGAAAAAGATGAAAAAAGGTCTATAGGTTAAACTTTTACAATACCTTCCCAAATCTTTGGTGACCTGGAACTTTGAAGGTGTAACTAGCTTAATTGATAAATTGGGTTCAGTTCACCGGATACCTGGCATCTGTCTTTCCAACAGAAGGTAAAATACTAGAGTGTGAGTCAATGAGACACCCAAGGTGGTTTTTTTTGTTCGGTGGTGTTGTGTTTTCCTCCTCCACCCCTTGCCCTTTTCTTCCTTCCCCCCCTCCCCCCACCTCAGTTTTTGTGTTTCTCTTTTGTCTGATTCAGGAAACCTGCCGATACCTGGGTGTGTTAGTAAACGTGTTTCAGGTTTGTTTGTTTCTTTTTTCCTTCCTCTTTTTTTTAAATTTTAATTCACAATTCATGAGACATACATATACACACACACACACACAGGAAGAGACACAGGCAGAGGGAGAAGCGGGCTCCCTGCAGGAACCCCCGATGTAGGACTCGATCCTGGGACTCCAGGATCGCGCTCTGGGCCAAAAGCAGGCGCTAAACCGCTGAGCCACCCAGGGATCCCCTTGCGGACATTTCTACAACCGATCGGGAACGACGCCCAAGTGCGCCCTTCCCGGGGGCTGGAACCGGAACCGGAACCGGAACCGGGGCGGCATGGGTAGTTCGGCAGACGCTGCCGCCGCCGGCGGCGGCCGGTGCGCCCCCTAGCGGTGCAGATGTCCCCGTCCCGGGGAGGGGGAGGGGGAGCGAAACATCCCTAAGGAAGGCCCCGCTTGGGCGCCCGACGTTTTCCTGAGTCGGGAAACGCTACTGGACCTGGGTGGATCCGGACCAGGCTGTGTCCCAGCTGCCCTGCGATCCCATATGCCTCACACCTGGACTCCCCGGGCGGGCGAGCCAGCTTTCTGGCCCTGCCTGCCTGAGCCTACCTCTCTATCTCTGGCATCCAACTTGCAACTTCAAGTCCCTGAGGTCGAGACCTTCGGCTCTCTGGGTCCTGCTAGTAACCCAAACAGACAGACACGTTTGCCATGCCATGCCATGCCATGCCATGCCATGCCATTCCATTCCATTCCATTCCATTCCATTCCATTCCATTCCATACCACTTGCAATCAGGCATCTGCGAAATGAATATTGAGCAAGGGAATTCTCAGCCTTGAACGTTTCTGGGCCCCGCTCCCTTGGCTTTCGCACCGGCCAAAGGTCCAAAGGGCTCCGAGAAACCTCAGCACACGGGCTCTGTTTCCGTCCCTCTGAACACACGTTGCCTGTCTGTCTCCCTTATAATACAGAAACGGGGACGCTTGGGTGGCTCCGTGTGGAGCATCTGCCTTAGGGGCACGTCGTGATCACAGGATCCGGGGATCCAGGCCCACATCGAGCTCCTTGCATTGGAGCCTGCTTCTCCCTCTGCCTAGGTCTCTGCCCCTTTCTCTCTCTCTCTCTCTCTCTCTCTCTCAAAATCCGGTAAAAATAGAAAGGAAAGAAAGAAAGAAAGAAAGAAAGAAAGAAAGAAAGAAAGAAAGAAAGAAAGAAAGAAAGAAGAAAGAAAGAAAGAAAGAGAGAGAGAAAGAAAGAAAGAAAGAAAGAAAGAAAGAAAGAAAGAAAGAAAGAAAGAAAGAAAGAAAAGAAAATTCCCTACGTTCGGACTTCCAGGTCACCCCATCAGAAAGATGCCTCGTGGGATGGGACCCAAGAGGTGGTCCAGAGAAATAAGGACCCGACTCCCCCCCCACACACACACACACTTCCCATGAGTCCAAATCATGAAGAAGACGGGGAAAGCAGGCCAGGCAGGCAGGCACCAGAAATCCGAAGTCCGCACGCACGCACACACGCACGAGCACCAGAACCGATGCCCAACCCACTGCCTGCGTCTCCACCTCTCTCAGAGGGCTGAAAGGCAACCACGGACAAGGCCTGTTTTCCAGGAGGAAGCCGACATGAAGGAACAGGCGGCGTTGGAGGCGGAAGGCTGGAAGGTTGACGGATAGAGAAAGGAAAAGAGGGACAAGAGGGACGGGTGGACACCTGGGTGGCTCAGTGGTTGGGTGGCTGCCTTCCTCTCAGGGTGTGATGCGGGGGGGCGGGGGGTTGGGGAGGTGGAAGGGATACCCTGGGGCCCTGTGCCCGCATCCGGTTCCCTGCCTGCGTGGAGCCTGCTTCTCCCTCTGCCTGTGTCTCTGTCTGCCTCTCTCTGTGTCTCTCAGGAGTAAATAAAGAAATCCTTAAAAAAAAAAAGGAATAAAATAAAAACCTTTAAATCTGTCTCAGTCCTGGCGGGGGCGGGGACTGCCTTGCCGCCTCTGCGCCTCAGCCTCCCCCGCGGCCCCCGCACCCCCCCCCCCGGTTCTGCAACACTCCTGTGGATGGAGTGGTCAACTCCTCTGCCATCATCCCGGGTGCCTCCAACGCCATCGCCGCCCCCCCTCCTCATCCCGCCGCCCCCCTGTAAGGAGCAAAAATCACCCGAGCCATTGGGCCACCACGGGAGCCTGACAGTGGGAGTGGGGAACACATAGATTGAGTTTTTAGAGGACGCGGGGCGGCGGGGCGGAGGGGCGGCGGGGGGGGGCGGCTGGGGCGACATCTACGCCTTTGGAGCCAATGCATGGTTGTTGGTTTCCTTTATTTTTTGGAGGGGGGGTGCGGTGGAGTTTGAAGATATTTCTTTATTAGGATGCTCACCAGAATGACAGGCTGGCACTGTCCGTCTGATGTGATAAAGGATACATACATCTGATCCGATTCTGGCAGGAAACAGGCGTAAGGCCTCTCAGACCTGGTACCGAGCGTCCGTGAAAGACGACTCCATTCACCAGAGAGCATGTTTCCTTGATTCCGAGGTCTCTGCTGTAGCTTCCGGTCACGTCCCGTGACTTGCTCAGACTTCATTCCGGCATCATCAGTGGACCCTCTCTTTCTTTCTTTCTTTCTTTCTTTCTTTCTTTTTCTTTTCTTTTCTTTTTTTTCCCTAGCCACTTCTCAACTCCTTACGTCAGCTGCCGCCTGTCTGACTCACCCAGGTAGCCTCGAATTCTGCAGCACATCTCTTTGGTAGGCTGCTGCCCTGCCACCCTCAGGGGCATGGGTTGGGATTTGGGGGGGGGAAGGGGAACGACGTCACGTTACCGAAGCAGACGGCAGGAGCGTATTGGCAAATGACACTAGGACACCCGGACACCCCGCAGGCCCGCCCGAGGGCCTGCTTGGAGCGCACGAACACACGTAGGGCACGTTCTTCTCTTCACGCGGCGCGGCGCGGCAGGCAGCGGAAGGTGCGGGATGACCTCCAGGGGCTCGGCGTCTGCAGCCAGCCATCAGGATGAACTCAGGGATGCCTCCGTGGAGGGTTTTGGTGGCTCCGTGAGCTCCTTTCCGAAGCTGCTTGTAGTTACAGGACTGCTGAACAAGCGTCCAGGAGTTTCTTGGTGAGGTGGGCATCTGCCACGGGGTAGGCCTTCGGATTTACATCGGCCTCAGTCATCTCTGCGTATCCGCGGTCCCTGTGGGTTTCCTGTAAAAAGACGTGTCCTGGGAGCTATCACCGTCACACTTCATACGGATGACCAGCTTTGCCCCCACCCACCCCCACCCCCGCCGACCTTGGGGTTGGGGTGGGCGGTGGGATGCGCTGTGCTCCCGTCACAGTTTGTGGGCCCTGGAATGGTGGTGATCGAGATACACCCCTCCGCCACCTCATTACAAAGAAACAAGACACTGTGGTGTCTTGCTAGACCCCACAGGCACAGCAAAGAAAAGGAGAACTACTTATCCCCTTGTTCCACCGGGACCGACCCGGATGGATGCCCGAGGGTCCAGGCCCCGAGGGACGGGCGTACTCAACTTTTGCTGTAAACTCAACGGATTAGTTAAGTTGTGCCTCTGAGGATTTGTCCACGGAAACTACTCCAAATGATCGATTTTGTCTGTCTCGTGTACTTTTCCTTGTTACGAGCAAGCAGGTAAAAGAAAGAAAGAAAGAAAGAAAGAAAGAAAGAAAGAAAGAAAGAAAGAAAGAGAGAAAGAAAGAAAGAAAAAGATGAAAAAAGGTCTATAGGTTAAACTTTTACAATACCTTCCCAACTCTTTGGTGACCTGGAACTTTGAAGGTGTAACTAGCTTAATTGATAAATTGGGTTCAGTTCACCGGATACCTGGCATCTGTCTTTCCAACAGAAGGTAAAATACTAGAGTGTGAGTCAATGAGACACCCAAGGTGGTTTTTTTTGTTCGGTGGTGTTGTGTTTTCCTCCTCCACCCCTTGCCCTTTTCTTCCTTCCCCCCCTCCCCCCACCTCAGTTTTTGTGTTTCTCTTTTGTCTGATTCAGGAAACCTGCCGATACCTGGGTGTGTTAGTAAACGTGTTTCAGGTTTGTTTGTTTCTTTTTTCCTTCCTCTTTTTTTTAAATTTTAATTCACAATTCATGAGACATACATATATACACACACACACACACACACAGGAAGAGACACAGGCAGAGGGAGAAGCGGGCTCCCTGCAGGAACCCCTGATGTAGGACTCGATCCCGGGACTCCAGGATCGCGCTCTGGGCCAAAAGCAGGCGCTAAACCGCTGAGCCACCCAGGGATCCCCTTGCGGACATTTCTACAACCGATCGGGAACGACGCCCGCCGTCCGGTGTCCCGGATCTTTGGGGGTGAGGGCTCCAGGACGCCTCGGATGACGTTTCCAAGTGCGCCCTTCCCGGGGGCTGGAACCGGAACCGGAACCGGAACCGGGGCGGCATGGGTAGTTCGGAAGACGCTGCCGCCGCCGGCGGCGGCCGGTGCGCCCCCTAGCGGTGCAGATGTCCCCGTCCCGGGGAGGGGGAGGGGGAGCGAAACATCCCTAAGGAAGGCCCCGCTTGGGCGCCCGACGTTTTCCTGAGTCGGGAAACGCTACTGGACCTGGGTGGATCCGGACCAGGCTGTGTCCCAGCTGCCCTGCGATCCCATAAGACTCACACCTGGACTCCCCGGGCGGGCGAGCCAGCTTTCTGGCCCTGCCTGCCTGAGCCTACCTCTCTATCTCTGGCATCCAACTTGCAACTTCAAGTCCCTGAGGTCGAGACCTTCGGCTCTCTGGGTCCTGCTAGTAACCCAAACAGACAGACACGTTTGCCATGCCATGCCATGCCATGCCATGCCATGCCATGCCATGCCATTCCATTCCATTCCATTCCATTCCATTCCATACCATACCACTTGCAATCAGGCATCTGCGAAATGAATATTGAGCAAGGGAATTCTCAGCCTTGAACGTTTCTGGGCCCCGCTCCCTTGGCTTTCGCACCGGCCAAAGGTCCAAAGGGCTCCGAGAAACCTCAGCACACGGGCTCTGTTTCCGTCCCTCTGAACACACGTTGCCTGTCTGTCTCCCTTATAATACAGAAACGGGGACGCTTGGGTGGCTCCGTGTGGAGCATCTGCCTTAGGGGCACGTCGTGATCACAGGATCCGGGGATCCAGGCCCACATCGAGCTCCTTGCATTGGAGCCTGCTTCTCCCTCTGCCTAGGTCTCTGCCCCTTTCTCTCTCTCTCTCTCTCTCTCTCTCTCTCTCTCTCTCAAAATCCAGTAAAAATAGAAAGGAAAGAAAGAAAGAAAGAAAGAAGAAAGAAAGAAAGAAAGAAAGAAAGAAAGAAAGAAAGAAAGAAAGAAAGAAAAGAAAATTCCCTACGTTCGGACTTCCAGGTCACCCCATCAGAAAGATGCCTCGTGGGATGGGACCCAAGAGGTGGTCCAGAGAAATAAGGACCCGACTCCCCCCCCCCACACACACACACTTCCCATGAGTCCAAATCATGAAGAAGACGGGGAAAGCAGGCCAGGCAGGCAGGCACCAGAAATCCGAAGTCCGCACGCACGCACACACGCACGAGCACCAGAACCGATGCCCAACCCACTGCCTGCGTCTCCACCTCTCTCAGAGGGCTGAAAGGCAACCACGGACAAGGCCTGTTTTCCAGGAGGAAGCCGACATGAAGGAACAGGCGGCGTTGGAGGCGGAAGGCTGGAAGGTTGACGGATAGAGAAAGGAAAAGAGGGACAAGAGGGACGGGTGGACACCTGGGTGGCTCAGTGGTTGGGCGGCTGCCTTCCTCTCAGGGTGTGATGCGGGGGGGCGGGGGGTTGGGGAGGTGGAAGGGATACCCTGGGGCCCTGTGCCCGCATCCGGTTCCCTGCCTGCGTGGAGCCTGCTTCTCCCTCTGCCTGTGTCTCTGTCTGCCTCTCTCTGTGTCTCTCAGGAGTAAATAAAGAAATCCTTAAAAAAAAAAAGGAATAAAATAAAAACCTTTAAATCTGTCTCAGTCCTGGCGGGGGCGGGGACTGCCTTGCCGCCTCTGCGCCTCAGCCTCCCCCGCGGCCCCCGCACCCCCCCCCCCCCGTTTCTGCAACACTCCTGTGGATGGAGTGGTCAACTCCTCTGCCATCATCCCGGGTGCCTCCAACGCCATCGCCGCCCCCCCTCCTCATCCCGCCGCCCCCCTGTAAGGAGCAAAAATCACCCGAGCCATTGGGCCACCACGGGAGCCTGACAGTGGGAGTGGGGAACACATAGATTGAGTTTTTAGAGGACGCGGGGCGGCGGGGCGGAGGGGCCGCGGGGGGGGGGGGGGGGCTGGGGCGACATCTACGCCTTTGGAGCCAATGCATGGTTGTTGGTTTCCTTTATTTTTTGGAGGGGGGGTGCGGTGGAGTTTGAAGATATTTCTTTATTAGGATGCTCACCAGAATGACAGGCTGGCACTGTCCGTCTGATGTGATAAAGGATACATACATCTGATCCGATTCTGGCAGGAAACAGGCGTAAGGCCTCTCAGACCTGGTACCGAGCGTCCGTGAAAGACGACTCCATTCACCAGAGAGCATGTTTCCTTGATTCCGAGGTCTCTGCTGTAGCTTCCGGTCACGTCCCGTGACTTGCTCAGACTTCATTCCGGCATCATCAGTGGACCCTCTCTTTCTTTCTTTCTTTCTTTCTTTCTTTCTTTCTTTCTTTCTTTCTTTTTCTTTTCTTTTCTTTTTTTTCCCTAGCCTCTTCTCAACTCCTTACGTCAGCTGCCGCCTGTCTGACTCACCCAGGTAGCCTCGAATTCTGCAGCACATCTCTTTGGTAGGCTGCTGCCCTGCCACCCTCAGGGGCATGGGTTGGGATTTGGGGGGGGAAGGGGAACGACGTCACGTTACCGAAGCAGACGGCAGGAGCGTATTGGCAAATGACACTAGGACACCCGGACACCCCGCAGGCCCGCCCGAGGGCCTGCTTGGAGCGCACGAACACACGTAGGGCACGTTCTTCTCTTCACGCGGCGCGGCGCGGCAGGCAGTGGAAGGTGCGGGATGACCTCCAGGGGCTCGGCGTCTGCAGCCAGCCATCAGGATGAACTCAGGGATGCCTCCGTGGAGGGTTTTGGTGGCTCCGTGAGCTCCTTTCCGAAGCTGCTTGTAGTTACAGGACTGCTGAACAAGCGTCCAGGAGTTTCTTGGTGAGGTGGGCATCTGCCACGGGGTAGGCCTTCGGATTTACATCGGCCTCAGTCATCTCTGCGTATCCGCAGTCCCTGTGGGTTTCCTGTAAAAAGACGTGTCCTGGGAGCTATCACCGTCACACTTCATACGGATGACCAGCTTTGCCCCCACCCACCCCCACCCCCGCCGACCTTGGGGTTGGGGTGGGCGGTGGGATGCGCTGTGCTCCCGTCACAGTTTGTGGGCCCTGGAATGGTGGTGATCGAGATACACCCCTCCGCCACCTCATTACAAAGAAACAAGACACTGTGGTGTCTTGCTAGACCCCACAGGCACAGCAAAGAAAAGGAGAACTACTTATCCCCTTGTTCCACCGGGACCGACCCGGATGGATGCCCGAGGGTCCAGGCCCCGAGGGACGGGCGTACTCAACTTTTGCTGTAAACTCAACGGATTAGTTAAGTTGTGCCTCTGAGGATTTGTCCACGGAAACTACTCCAAATGATCGATTTTGTCTGTCTCGTGTACTTTTCCTTGTTACGAGCAAGCAGGTAAAAGAAAGAAAGAAAGAAAGAAAGAAAGAAAGAAAGAAAGAAAGAAAGAAAGAAAGAAAGAAAGAAAGAAAAAGATGAAAAAAGGTCTATAGGTTAAACTTTTACAATACCTTCCCAACTCTTTGGTGACCTGGAACTTTGAAGGTGTAACTAGCTTAATTGATAAATTGGGTTCAGTTCACCGGATACCTGGCATCTGTCTTTCCAACAGAAGGTAAAATACTAGAGTGTGAGTCAATGAGACACCCAAGGTGGTTTTTTTTGTTCGGTGGTGTTGTGTTTTCCTCCTCCACCCCTTGCCCTTTTCTTCCTTCCCCCCCTCCCCCCACCTCAGTTTTTGTGTTTCTCTTTTGTCTGATTCAGGAAACCTGCCGATACCTGGGTGTGTTAGTAAACGTGTTTCAGGTTTGTTTGTTTCTTTTTTCCTTCCTCTTTTTTTTAAATTTTAATTCACAATTCATGAGACATACATATACACACACACACACACACACACAGGAAGAGACACAGGCAGAGGGAGAAGCGGGCTCCCTGCAGGAACCCCCGATGTAGGACTCGATCCCGGGACTCCAGGATCGCGCTCTGGGCCAAAAGCAGGCGCTAAACCGCTGAGCCACCCAGGGATCCCCTTGCGGACATTTCTACAACCGATCGGGAACGACGCCCGCCGTCCGGTGTCCCGGATCTTTGGGGGTGAGGGCTCCAGGACGCCTCGGATGACGTTTCCAAGTGCGCCCTTCCCGGGGGCTGGAACCGGAACCGGAACCGGAACCGGGGCGGCATGGGTAGTTCGGAAGACGCTGCCGCCGCCGGCGTCGGCCGGTGCGCCCCCTAGCGGTGCAGATGTCCCCGTCCCGGGGAGGGGGAGGGGGATGGGGAGCGAAACATCCCTAAGGAAGGCCCCGCTTGGGCGCCCGACGTTTTCCTGAGTCGGGAAACGCTACTGGACCTGGGTGGATCCGGACCAGGCTGTGTCCCAGCTGCCCTGCGATCCCATATGCCTCACACCTGGACTCCCCGGGCGGGCGAGCCAGCTTTCTGGCCCTGCCTGCCTGAGCCTACCTCTCTATCTCTGGCATCCAACTTGCAACTTCAAGTCCCTGAGGTCGAGACCTTCGGCTCCCTGGGTCCTGCTAGTAACCCAAACAGACAGACACGTTTGCCATGCCATGCCATGCCATGCCATGCCATGCCATTCCATTCCATTCCATTCCATTCCATTCCATTCCATACCATACCACTTGCAATCAGGCATCTGCGAAATGAATATTGAGCAAGGGAATTCTCAGCCTTGAACGTTTCTGGGCCCCGCTCCCTTGGCTTTCGCACCGGCCAAAGGTCCAAAGGGCTCCGAGAAACCTCAGCACACGGGCTCTGTTTCCGTCCCTCTGAACACACGTTGCCTGTTTGTCTCCCTTATAATACAGAAACGGGGACGCTTGGGTGGCTCCGTGTGGAGCATCTGCCTTAGGGGCACGTCGTGATCACAGGATCCGGGGATCCAGGCCCACATCGAGCTCCTTGCATTGGAGCCTGCTTCTCCCTCTGCCTAGGTCTCTGCCCCTTTCTCTCTCTCTCTCTCTCTCTCTCAAAATCCGGTAAAAATAGAAAGGAAAGAAAGAAAGAAAGAAAGAAAGAAAGAAAGAAAGAAAGAAAGAAAGAAAGAAGAAAGAAAGAAAGAAAGAAAGAAAGAAAGAAAGAAAGAAAGAAAGAAAAGAAAATTCCCTACGTTCGGACTTCCAGGTCACCCCATCAGAAAGATGCCTCGTGGGATGGGACCCAAGAGGTGGTTCAGAGAAATAAGGACCCGACTCCCCCCCCACACACACACACTTCCCATGAGTCCAAATCATGAAGAAGACGGGGAAAGCAGGCCAGGCAGGCAGACACCAGAAATCCGAAGTCCGCACGCACGCACGCACGCACGCACGCAGGAGCACCAGAACCGATGCCCAACCCACTGCCTGCGTCTCCACCTCTCTCAGAGGGCTGAAAGGCAACCACGGACAAGGCCTGTTTTCCAGGAGGAAGCCGACATGAAGGAACAGGCGGCGTTGGAGGCGGAAGGCTGGAAGGTTGACGGATAGAGAAAGGAAAAGAGGGACAAGAGGGACGGGTGGACACCTGGGTGGCTCAGTGGTTGGGCGGCTGCCTTCCTCTCAGGGTGTGATGCGGGGGGGGCGGGGGGTTGGGGAGGTGGAAGGGATACCCTGGGGTCCTGTGCCCGCATCCGGTTCCCTGCCTGCGTGGAGCCTGCTTCTCCCTCTGCCTGTGTCTCTGTCTGCCTCTCTCTGTGTCTCTCAGGAGTAAATAAAGAAATCCTTAAAAAAAAAAAGGAATAAAATAAAAACCTTTAAATCTGTCTCAGTCCTGGCGGGGGCGGGGACTGCCTTGCCGCCTCTGCGCCTCAGCCTCCCGCGCGGCCCCCGCACCCCCCCCCCGTTTCTGCAACACTCCTGTGGATGGAGTGGTCAACTCCTCTGCCATCATCCCGGGTGCCTCCAACGCCATCGCCGCCCCCCCTCCTCATCCCGTCGCCCCCCTGTAAGGAGCAAAAATCACCCGAGCCATTGAGCCACCACGGGAGCCTGACAGTGGGAGTGGGGAACACATAGATTGAGTTTTTAGAGGACGCGGGGCGGCGGGGCAGAGGGGCGGCGGGGGGGGGCGGCTGGGGCGACATCTACGCCTTTGGAGCCAATGCATGGTTGTTGGTTTCCTTTATTTTTTGGAGGGGGGGTGCGGTGGAGTTTGAAGATATTTCTTTATTAGGATGCTCACCAGAATGACAGGCTGGCACTGTCCGTCTGATGTGATAAAGGATACATACATCTGATCCGATTCTGGCAGGAAACAGGCGTAAGGCCTCTCAGACCTGGTACCGAGCGTCCGTGAAAGACGACTCCATTCACCAGAGAGCATGTTTCCTTGATTCCGAGGTCTCTGCTGTAGCTTCCGGTCACGTCCCGTGACTTGCTCAGACTTCATTCCGGCATCATCAGTGGACCCTCTCTTTCTTTCTTTCTTTCTTTCTTTCTTTCTTTCTTTCTTTCTTTCTTTTTCTTTTCTTTTCTTTTTTTTCCCTAGCCACTTCTCAACTCCTTACGTCAGCTGCCGCCTGTCTGACTCACCCAGGTAGCCTCGAATTCTGCAGCACATCTCTTTGGTAGGCTGCTGCCCTGCCACCCTCAGGGGCATGGGTTGGGATTTGGGGGGGGAAGGGGAACGACGTCACGTTACCGAAGCAGACGGCAGGAGCGTATTGGCAAATGACACTAGGACACCCGGACACCCCGCAGGCCCGCCCGAGGGCCTGCTTGGAGCGCACGAACACACGTAGGGCACGTTCTTCTCTTCACGCGGCGCGGCGCGGCAGGCAGCGGAAGGTGCGGGATGACCTCCAGGGGCTCGGCGTCTGCAGCCAGCCATCAGGATGAACTCAGGGATGCCTCCGTGGAGGGTTTTGGTGGCTCCGTGAGCTCCTTTCCGAAGCTGCTTGTAGTTACAGGACTGCTGAACAAGCGTCCAGGAGTTTCTTGGTGAGGTGGGCATCTGCCACGGGGTAGGCCTTCGGATTTACATCGGCCTCAGTCATCTCTGCGTATCCGCGGTCCCTGTGGGTTTCCTGTAAAAAGACGTGTCCTGGGAGCTATCACCGTCACACTTCATACGGATGACCAGCTTTGCCCCCACCCACCCCCACCCCCGCCGACCTTGGGGTTGGGGTGGGCGGTGGGATGCGCTGTGCTCCCGTCACAGTTTGTGGGCCCTGGAATGGTGGTGATCGAGATACACCCCTCCGCCACCTCATTACAAAGAAACAAGACACTGTGGTGTCTTGCTAGACCCCACAGGCACAGCAAAGAAAAGGAGAACTACTTATCCCCTTGTTCCACCGGGACCGACCCGGATGGATGCCCGAGGGTCCAGGCCCCGAGGGACGGGCGTACTCAACTTTTGCTGTAAACTCAACGGATTAGTTAAGTTGTGCCTCTGAGGATTTGTCCACGGAAACTACTCCAAATGATCGATTTTGTCTGTCTCGTGTACTTTTCCTTGTTACGAGCAAGCAGGTGAAAGAAAGAAAGAAAGAAAGAAAGAAAGAAAGAAAGAGAGAAAGAAAGAGAGAAAGAAAGAAAGAAAAAGATGAAAAAAGGTCTATAGGTTAAACTTTTACAATACCTTCCCAACTCTTTGGTGACCTGGAACTTTGAAGGTGTAACTAGCTTAATTGATAAATTGGGTTCAGTTCACCGGATACCTGGCATCTGTCTTTCCAACAGAAGGTAAAATACTAGAGTGTGAGTCAATGAGACACCCAAGGTGGTTTTTTTTGTTCGGTGGTGTTGTGTTTTCCTCCTCCACCCCTTGCCCTTTTCTTCCTTCCCCCCCTCCCCCCACCTCAGTTTTTGTGTTTCTCTTTTGTCTGATTCAGGAAACCTGCCGATACCTGGGTGTGTTAGTAAACGTGTTTCAGGTTTGTTTGTTTCTTTTTTCCTTCCTCTTTTTTTTAAATTTTAATTCACAATTCATGAGACATACATATACACACACACACACACACACACAGGAAGAGACACAGGCAGAGGGAGAAGCGGGCTCCCTGCAGGAACCCCCGATGTAGGACTCGATCCCGGGACTCCAGGATCGCGCTCTGGGCCAAAAGCAGGCGCTAAACCGCTGAGCCACCCAGGGATCCCCTTGCGGACATTTCTACAACCGATCGGGAACGACGCCCGCCGTCCGGTGTCCCGGATCTTTGGGGGTGAGGGCTCCAGGACGCCTCGGATGACGTTTCCAAGTGCGCCCTTCCCGGGGGCTGGAACCGGAACCGGAACCGGAACCGGGGCGGCATGGGTAGTTCGGAAGACGCTGCCGCCGGCGGCGGCGGCCGGTGCGCCCCCTAGCGGTGCAGATGTCCCCGTCCCGGGGAGGGGGAGGGGGAGCGAAACATCCCTAAGGAAGGCCCCGCTTGGGCGCCCGACGTTTTCCTGAGTCGGGAAACGCTACTGGACCTGGGTGGATCCGGACCAGGCTGTGTCCCAGCTGCCCTGCGATCCCATAAGACTCACACCTGGACTCCCCGGGCGGGCGAGCCAGCTTTCTGGCCCTGCCTGCCTGAGCCTACCTCTCTATCTCTGGCATCCAACTTGCAACTTCAAGTCCCTGAGGTCGAGACCTTCGGCTCTCTGGGTCCTGCTAGTAACCCAAACAGACAGACACGTTTGCCATGCCATGCCATGCCATGCCATGCCATGCCATGCCATTCCATTCCATTCCATTCCATTCCATACCATACCACTTGCAATCAGGCATCTGCGAAATGAATATTGAGCAAGGGAATTCTCAGCCTTGAACGTTTCTGGGCCCCGCTCCCTTGGCTTTCGCACCGGCCAAAGGTCCAAAGGGCTCCGAGAAACCTCAGCACACGGGCTCTGTTTCCGTCCCTCTGAACACACGTTGCCTGTCTGTCTCCCTTATAATACAGAAACGGGGACGCTTGGGTGGCTCCGTGTGGAGCATCTGCCTTAGGGGCACGTCGTGATCACAGGATCCGGGGATCCAGGCCCACATCGAGCTCCTTGCATTGGAGCCTGCTTCTCCCTCTGCCTAGGTCTCTGCCCCTTCTCTCTCTCTCTCTCTCTCTCTCTCTCTCTCTCTCTCAAAATCCAGTAAAAATAGAAAGGAAAGAAAGAAAGAAAGAAGAAAGAAAGAAAGAAAGAAAGAAAGAAAGAAAGAAAGAAAGAAAGAAAGAAAAGAAAATTCCCTACGTTCGGACTTCCAGGTCACCCCATCAGAAAGATGCCTCGTGGGATGGGACCCAAGAGGTGGTCCAGAGAAATAAGGACCCGACTCCCCCCCACACACACACACACTTCCCATGAGTCCAAATCATGAAGAAGACGGGGAAAGCAGGCCAGGCAGGCAGACACCAGAAATCCGAAGTCCGCACGCACGCACGCACGCACGAGCACCAGAACCGATGCCCAACCCACTGCCTGCGTCTCCACCTCTCTCAGAGGGCTGAAAGGCAACCACGGACAAGGCCTGTTTTCCAGGAGGAAGCCGACATGAAGGAACAGGCGGCGTTGGAGGCGGAAGGCTGGAAGGTTGACGGATAGAGAAAGGAAAAGAGGGACAAGAGGGACGGGTGGACACCTGGGTGGCTCAGTGGTTGGGCGGCTGCTTTCCTCTCAGGGTGTGATGCGGGAGGGGGCGGGGGGTTGGGGAGGTGGAAGGGATACCCTGGGGTCCTGTGCCCGCATCCGGTTCCCTGCCTGCGTGGAGCCTGCTTCTCCCTCTGCCTGTGTCTCTGTCTGCCTCTCTCTGTGTCTCTCAGGAGTAAATAAAGAAATCCTTAAAAAAAAAAGGAATAAAATAAAAACCTTTAAATCTGTCTCAGTCCTGGCGGGGGCGGGGACTGCCTTGCCGCCTCTGCGCCTCAGCCTCCCCCGCGGCCCCCGCACCCCCCCCCGTTTCTGCAACACTCCTGTGGATGGAGTGGTCAACTCCTCTGCCATCATCCCGGGTGCCTCCAACACCATCGCCGCCCCCCCTCCTCATCCCGCCGCCCCCCTGTAAGGAGCAAAAATCACCCGAGCCATTGGGCCACCACGGGAGCCTGACAGTGGGAGTGGGGAACACATAGATTGAGTTTTTAGAGGACGCGGGGCGGCGGGGCGGAGGGGCGGCGGGGGGGGGGCGGCTGGGGCGACATCTACGCCTTTGGAGCCAATGCATGGTTGTTGGTTTCCTTTATTTTTTGGAGGGGGGGTGCGGTGGAGTTTGAAGATATTTCTTTATTAGGATGCTCACCAGAATGACAGTTCCTCCTGGCACTGTCCGTCTGATGTGATAAAGGATACATACATCTGATCCGATTCTGGCAGGAAACAGGCGTAAGGCCTCTCAGACCTGGTACCGAGCGTCCGTGAAAGACGACTCCATTCACCAGAGAGCATGTTTCCTTGATTCCGAGGTCTCTGCTGTAGCTTCCGGTCACGTCCCGTGACTTGCTCAGACTTCATTCCGGCATCATCAGTGGACCCTCTCTTTCTTTCTTTCTTTCTTTCTTTCTTTCTTTCTTTCTTTCTTTTTCTTTTCTTTTCTTTTTTTTCCCTAGCCACTTCTCAACTCCTTACGTCAGCTGCCGCCTGTCTGACTCACCCAGGTAGCCTCGAATTCTGCAGCACATCTCTTTGGTAGGCTGCTGCCCTGCCACCCTCAGGGGCATGGGTTGGGATTTGGGGGGGGAAGGGGAACGACGTCACGTTACCGAAGCAGACGGCAGGAGCGTATTGGCAAATGACACTAGGACACCCGGACACCCCGCAGGCCCGCCCGAGGGCCTGCTTGGAGCGCAGGAACACACGTAGGGCACGTTCTTCTCTTCACGCGGCGCGGCGCGGCAGGCAGCGGAAGGTGCGGGATGACCTCCAGGGGCTCGGCGTCTGCAGCCAGCCATCAGGATGAACTCAGGGATGCCTCCGTGGAGGGTTTTGGTGGCTCCGTGAGCTCCTTTCCGAAGCTGCTTGTAGTTACAGGACTGCTGAACAAGCGTCCAGGAGTTTCTTGGTGAGGTGGGCATCTGCCACGGGGTAGGCCTTCGGATTTACATCGGCCTCAGTCATCTCTGCGTATCCGCGGTCCCTGTGGGTTTCCTGTAAAAAGACGTGTCCTGGGAGCTATCACCGTCACACTTCATACGGATGACCAGCTTTGCCCCCACCCACCCCCACCCCCGCCGACCTTGGGGTTGGGGTGGGCGGTGGGATGCGCTGTGCTCCCGTCACAGTTTGTGGGCCCTGGAATGGTGGTGATCGAGATACACCCCTCCGCCACCTCATTACAAAGAAACAAGACACTGTGGTGTCTTGCTAGACCCCACAGGCACAGCAAAGAAAAGGAGAACTACTTATCCCCTTGTTCCACCGGGACCGACCCGGATGGATGCCCGAGGGTCCAGGCCCCGAGGGACGGGCGTACTCAACTTTTGCTGTAAACTCAACGGATTAGTTAAGTTGTGCCTCTGAGGATTTGTCCACGGAAACTACTCCAAATGATCGATTTTGTCTGTCTCGTGTACTTTTCCTTGTTACGAGCAAGCAGGTGAAAGAAAGAAAGAAAGAAAGAAAGAAAGAAAGAAAGAGAGAAAGAAAGAGAGAAAGAAAGAAAGAAAAAGATGAAAAAAGGTCTATAGGTTAAACTTTTACAATACCTTCCCAACTCTTTGGTGACCTGGAACTTTGAAGGTGTAACTAGCTTAATTGATAAATTGGGTTCAGTTCACCGGATACCTGGCATCTGTCTTTCCAACAGAAGGTAAAATACTAGAGTGTGAGTCAATGAGACACCCAAGGTGGTTTTTTTTGTTCGGTGGTGTTGTGTTTTCCTCCTCCACCCCTTGCCCTTTTCTTCCTTCCCCCCCTCCCCCCACCTCAGTTTTTGTGTTTCTCTTTTGTCTGATTCAGGAAACCTGCCGATACCTGGGTGTGTTAGTAAACGTGTTTCAGGTTTGTTTGTTTCTTTTTTCCTTCCTCTTTTTTTTAAATTTTAATTCACAATTCATGAGACATACATATACACACACACACACACACACACAGGAAGAGACACAGGCAGAGGGAGAAGCGGGCTCCCTGCAGGAACCCCCGATGTAGGACTCGATCCCGGGACTCCAGGATCGCGCTCTGGGCCAAAAGCAGGCGCTAAACCGCTGAGCCACCCAGGGATCCCCTTGCGGACATTTCTACAACCGATCGGGAACGACGCCCGCCGTCCGGTGTCCCGGATCTTTGGGGGTGAGGGCTCCAGGACGCCTCGGATGACGTTTCCAAGTGCGCCCTTCCCGGGGGCTGGAACCGGAACCGGAACCGGAACCGGGGCGGCATGGGTAGTTCGGAAGACGCTGCCGCCGGCGGCGGCGGCCGGTGCGCCCCCTAGCGGTGCAGATGTCCCCGTCCCGGGGAGGGGGAGGGGGAGCGAAACATCCCTAAGGAAGGCCCCGCTTGGGCGCCCGACGTTTTCCTGAGTCGGGAAACGCTACTGGACCTGGGTGGATCCGGACCAGGCTGTGTCCCAGCTGCCCTGCGATCCCATAAGACTCACACCTGGACTCCCCGGGCGGGCGAGCCAGCTTTCTGGCCCTGCCTGCCTGAGCCTACCTCTCTATCTCTGGCATCCAACTTGCAACTTCAAGTCCCTGAGGTCGAGACCTTCGGCTCTCTGGGTCCTGCTAGTAACCCAAACAGACAGACACGTTTGCCATGCCATGCCATGCCATGCCATGCCATGCCATGCCATTCCATTCCATTCCATTCCATTCCATACCATACCACTTGCAATCAGGCATCTGCGAAATGAATATTGAGCAAGGGAATTCTCAGCCTTGAACGTTTCTGGGCCCCGCTCCCTTGGCTTTCGCACCGGCCAAAGGTCCAAAGGGCTCCGAGAAACCTCAGCACACGGGCTCTGTTTCCGTCCCTCTGAACACACGTTGCCTGTCTGTCTCCCTTATAATACAGAAACGGGGACGCTTGGGTGGCTCCGTGTGGAGCATCTGCCTTAGGGGCACGTCGTGATCACAGGATCCGGGGATCCAGGCCCACATCGAGCTCCTTGCATTGGAGCCTGCTTCTCCCTCTGCCTAGGTCTCTGCCCCTTTCTCTCTCTCTCTCTCTCTCTCTCTCTCTCTCTCTCAAAATCCAGTAAAAATAGAAAGGAAAGAAAGAAAGAAAGAAGAAAGAAAGAAAGAAAGAAAGAAAGAAAGAAAGAAAGAAAGAAAGAAAGAAAAGAAAATTCCCTACGTTCGGACTTCCAGGTCACCCCATCAGAAAGATGCCTCGTGGGATGGGACCCAAGAGGTGGTCCAGAGAAATAAGGACCCGACTCCCCCCCACACACACACACACTTCCCATGAGTCCAAATCATGAAGAAGACGGGGAAAGCAGGCCAGGCAGGCAGACACCAGAAATCCGAAGTCCGCACGCACGCACGCACGCACGAGCACCAGAACCGATGCCCAACCCACTGCCTGCGTCTCCACCTCTCTCAGAGGGCTGAAAGGCAACCACGGACAAGGCCTGTTTTCCAGGAGGAAGCCGACATGAAGGAACAGGCGGCGTTGGAGGCGGAAGGCTGGAAGGTTGACGGATAGAGAAAGGAAAAGAGGGACAAGAGGGACGGGTGGACACCTGGGTGGCTCAGTGGTTGGGCGGCTGCTTTCCTCTCAGGGTGTGATGCGGGAGGGGGCGGGGGGTTGGGGAGGTGGAAGGGATACCCTGGGGTCCTGTGCCCGCATCCGGTTCCCTGCCTGCGTGGAGCCTGCTTCTCCCTCTGCCTGTGTCTCTGTCTGCCTCTCTCTGTGTCTCTCAGGAGTAAATAAAGAAATCCTTAAAAAAAAAAAGGAATAAAATAAAAACCTTTAAATCTGTCTCAGTCCTGGCGGGGGCGGGGACTGCCTTGCCGCCTCTGCGCCTCAGCCTCCCCCGCGGCCCCCGCACCCCCCCCCGTTTCTGCAACACTCCTGTGGATGGAGTGGTCAACTCCTCTGCCATCATCCCGGGTGCCTCCAACACCATCGCCGCCCCCCCTCCTCATCCCGCCGCCCCCCTGTAAGGAGCAAAAATCACCCGAGCCATTGGGCCACCACGGGAGCCTGACAGTGGGAGTGGGGAACACATAGATTGAGTTTTTAGAGGACGCGGGGCGGCGGGGCGGAGGGGCGGCGGGGGGGGGGCGGCTGGGGCGACATCTACGCCTTTGGAGCCAATGCATGGTTGTTGGTTTCCTTTATTTTTTGGAGGGGGGGTGCGGTGGAGTTTGAAGATATTTCTTTATTAGGATGCTCACCAGAATGACAGTTCCTCCTGGCACTGTCCGTCTGATGTGATAAAGGATACATACATCTGATCCGATTCTGGCAGGAAACAGGCGTAAGGCCTCTCAGACCTGGTACCGAGCGTCCGTGAAAGACGACTCCATTCACCAGAGAGCATGTTTCCTTGATTCCGAGGTCTCTGCTGTAGCTTCCGGTCACGTCCCGTGACTTGCTCAGACTTCATTCCGGCATCATCAGTGGACCCTCTCTTTCTTTCTTTCTTTCTTTCTTTCTTTCTTTCTTTCTTTCTTTTTCTTTTCTTTTCTTTTTTTTCCCTAGCCACTTCTCAACTCCTTACGTCAGCTGCCGCCTGTCTGACTCACCCAGGTAGCCTCGAATTCTGCAGCACATCTCTTTGGTAGGCTGCTGCCCTGCCACCCTCAGGGGCATGGGTTGGGATTTGGGGGGGGAAGGGGAACGACGTCACGTTACCGAAGCAGACGGCAGGAGCGTATTGGCAAATGACACTAGGACACCCGGACACCCCGCAGGCCCGCCCGAGGGCCTGCTTGGAGCGCAGGAACACACGTAGGGCACGTTCTTCTCTTCACGCGGCGCGGCGCGGCAGGCAGCGGAAGGTGCGGGATGACCTCCAGGGGCTCGGCGTCTGCAGCCAGCCATCAGGATGAACTCAGGGATGCCTCCGTGGAGGGTTTTGGTGGCTCCGTGAGCTCCTTTCCGAAGCTGCTTGTAGTTACAGGACTGCTGAACAAGCGTCCAGGAGTTTCTTGGTGAGGTGGGCATCTGCCACGGGGTAGGCCTTCGGATTTACATCGGCCTCAGTCATCTCTGCGTATCCGCGGTCCCTGTGGGTTTCCTGTAAAAAGACGTGTCCTGGGAGCTATCACCGTCACACTTCATACGGATGACCAGCTTTGCCCCCACCCACCCCCACCCCCGCCGACCTTGGGGTTGGGGTGGGCGGTGGGATGCGCTGTGCTCCCGTCACAGTTTGTGGGCCCTGGAATGGTGGTGATCGAGATACACCCCTCCGCCACCTCATTACAAAGAAACAAGACACTGTGGTGTCTTGCTAGACCCCACAGGCACAGCAAAGAAAAGGAGAACTACTTATCCCCTTGTTCCACCGGGACCGACCCGGATGGATGCCCGAGGGTCCAGGCCCCGAGGGACGGGCGTACTCAACTTTTGCTGTAAACTCAACGGATTAGTTAAGTTGTGCCTCTGAGGATTTGTCCACGGAAACTACTCCAAATGATCGATTTTGTCTGTCTCGTGTACTTTTCCTTGTTACGAGCAAGCAGGTGAAAGAAAGAAAGAAAGAAAGAAAGAAAGAAAGAAAGAAAGAGAGAAAGAAAGAGAGAAAGAAAGAAAGAAAAAGATGAAAAAAGGTCTATAGGTTAAACTTTTACAATACCTTCCCAACTCTTTGGTGACCTGGAACTTTGAAGGTGTAACTAGCTTAATTGATAAATTGGGTTCAGTTCACCGGATACCTGGCATCTGTCTTTCCAACAGAAGGTAAAATACTAGAGTGTGAGTCAATGAGACACCCAAGGTGGTTTTTTTTGTTCGGTGGTGTTGTGTTTTCCTCCTCCACCCCTTGCCCTTTTCTTCCTTCCCCCCCTCCCCCCACCTCAGTTTTTGTGTTTCTCTTTTGTCTGATTCAGGAAACCTGCCGATACCTGGGTGTGTTAGTAAACGTGTTTCAGGTTTGTTTGTTTCTTTTTTCCTTCCTCTTTTTTTTAAATTTTAATTCACAATTCATGAGACATACATACACACACACACACACACACACACAGGAAGAGACACAGGCAGAGGGAGAAGCGGGCTCCCTGCAGGAACCCCCGATGTAGGACTCGATCCCGGGACTCCAGGATCGCGCTCTGGGCCAAAAGCAGGCGCTAAACCGCTGAGCCACCCAGGGATCCCCTTGCGGACATTTCTACAACCGATCGGGAACGACGCCCGCCGTCCGGTGTCCCGGATCTTTGGGGGTGAGGGCTCCAGGACGCCTCGGATGACGTTTCCAAGTGCGCCCTTCCCGGGGGCTGGAACCGGAACCGGAACCGGAACCGGGGCGGCATGGGTAGTTCGGAAGACGCTGCCGCCGGCGGCGGCGGCCGGTGCGCCCCCTAGCGGTGCAGATGTCCCCGTCCCGGGGAGGGGGAGGGGGAGCGAAACATCCCTAAGGAAGGCCCCGCTTGGGCGCCCGACGTTTTCCTGAGTCGGGAAACGCTACTGGACCTGGGTGGATCCGGACCAGGCTGTGTCCCAGCTGCCCTGCGATCCCATAAGACTCACACCTGGACTCCCCGGGCGGGCGAGCCAGCTTTCTGGCCCTGCCTGCCTGAGCCTACCTCTCTATCTCTGGCATCCAACTTGCAACTTCAAGTCCCTGAGGTCGAGACCTTCGGCTCTCTGGGTCCTGCTAGTAACCCAAACAGACAGACACGTTTGCCATGCCATGCCATGCCATGCCATGCCATGCCATGCCATTCCATTCCATTCCATTCCATTCCATACCATACCACTTGCAATCAGGCATCTGCGAAATGAATATTGAGCAAGGGAATTCTCAGCCTTGAACGTTTCTGGGCCCCGCTCCCTTGGCTTTCGCACCGGCCAAAGGTCCAAAGGGCTCCGAGAAACCTCAGCACACGGGCTCTGTTTCCGTCCCTCTGAACACACGTTGCCTGTCTGTCTCCCTTATAATACAGAAACGGGGACGCTTGGGTGGCTCCGTGTGGAGCATCTGCCTTAGGGGCACGTCGTGATCACAGGATCCGGGGATCCAGGCCCACATCGAGCTCCTTGCATTGGAGCCTGCTTCTCCCTCTGCCTAGGTCTCTGCCCCTTTCTCTCTCTCTCTCTCTCTCTCTCTCTCTCTCTCTCTCAAAATCCAGTAAAAATAGAAAGGAAAGAAAGAAAGAAAGAAGAAAGAAAGAAAGAAAGAAAGAAAGAAAGAAAGAAAGAAAGAAAGAAAGAAAGAAAGAAAAGAAAATTCCCTACGTTCGGACTTCCAGGTCACCCCATCAGAAAGATGCCTCGTGGGATGGGACCCAAGAGGTGGTCCAGAGAAATAAGGACCCGACTCCCCCCCACACACACACACACTTCCCATGAGTCCAAATCATGAAGAAGACGGGGAAAGCAGGCCAGGCAGGCAGACACCAGAAATCCGAAGTCCGCACGCACGCACGCACGCACGAGCACCAGAACCGATGCCCAACCCACTGCCTGCGTCTCCACCTCTCTCAGAGGGCTGAAAGGCAACCACGGACAAGGCCTGTTTTCCAGGAGGAAGCCGACATGAAGGAACAGGCGGCGTTGGAGGCGGAAGGCTGGAAGGTTGACGGATAGAGAAAGGAAAAGAGGGACAAGAGGGACGGGTGGACACCTGGGTGGCTCAGTGGTTGGGCGGCTGCTTTCCTCTCAGGGTGTGATGCGGGAGGGGGCGGGGGGTTGGGGAGGTGGAAGGGATACCCTGGGGTCCTGTGCCCGCATCCGGTTCCCTGCCTGCGTGGAGCCTGCTTCTCCCTCTGCCTGTGTCTCTGTCTGCCTCTCTCTGTGTCTCTCAGGAGTAAATAAAGAAATCCTTAAAAAAAAAAAGGAATAAAATAAAAACCTTTAAATCTGTCTCAGTCCTGGCGGGGGCGGGGACTGCCTTGCCGCCTCTGCGCCTCAGCCTCCCCCGCGGCCCCCGCACCCCCCCCCGTTTCTGCAACACTCCTGTGGATGGAGTGGTCAACTCCTCTGCCATCATCCCGGGTGCCTCCAACACCATCGCCGCCCCCCCTCCTCATCCCGCCGCCCCCCTGTAAGGAGCAAAAATCACCCGAGCCATTGGGCCACCACGGGAGCCTGACAGTGGGAGTGGGGAACACATAGATTGAGTTTTTAGAGGACGCGGGGCGGCGGGGCGGAGGGGCGGCGGGGGGGGGGGCGGCTGGGGCGACATCTACGCCTTTGGAGCCAATGCATGGTTGTTGGTTTCCTTTATTTTTTGGAGGGGGGGTGCGGTGGAGTTTGAAGATATTTCTTTATTAGGATGCTCACCAGAATGACAGGCTGGCACTGTCCGTCTGATGTGATAAAGGATACATACATCTGATCCGATTCTGGCAGGAAACAGGCGTAAGGCCTCTCAGACCTGGTACCGAGCGTCCGTGAAAGACGACTCCATTCACCAGAGAGCATGTTTCCTTGATTCCGAGGTCTCTGCTGTAGCTTCCGGTCACGTCCCGTGACTTGCTCAGACTTCATTCCGGCATCATCAGTGGACCCTCTCTTTCTTTCTTTCTTTCTTTCTTTCTTTCTTTCTTTCTTTCTTTCTTTTTCTTTTCTTTTCTTTTTTTTCCCTAGCCACTTCTCAACTCCTTACGTCAGCTGCCGCCTGTCTGACTCACCCAGGTAGCCTCGAATTCTGCAGCACATCTCTTTGGTAGGCTGCTGCCCTGCCACCCTCAGGGGCATGGGTTGGGATTTGGGGGGGGAAGGGGAACGACGTCACGTTACCGAAGCAGACGGCAGGAGCGTATTGGCAAATGACACTAGGACACCCGGACACCCCGCAGGCCCGCCCGAGGGCCTGCTTGGAGCGCAGGAACACACGTAGGGCACGTTCTTCTCTTCACGCGGCGCGGCGCGGCAGGCAGCGGAAGGTGCGGGATGACCTCCAGGGGCTCGGCGTCTGCAGCCAGCCATCAGGATGAACTCAGGGATGCCTCCGTGGAGGGTTTTGGTGGCTCCGTGAGCTCCTTTCCGAAGCTGCTTGTAGTTACAGGACTGCTGAACAAGCGTCCAGGAGTTTCTTGGTGAGGTGGGCATCTGCCACGGGGTAGGCCTTCGGATTTACATCGGCCTCAGTCATCTCTGCGTATCCGCGGTCCCTGTGGGTTTCCTGTAAAAAGACGTGTCCTGGGAGCTATCACCGTCACACTTCATACGGATGACCAGCTTTGCCCCCACCCACCCCCACCCCCGCCGACCTTGGGGTTGGGGTGGGCGGTGGGATGCGCTGTGCTCCCGTCACAGTTTGTGGGCCCTGGAATGGTGGTGATCGAGATACACCCCTCCGCCACCTCATTACAAAGAAACAAGACACTGTGGTGTCTTGCTAGACCCCACAGGCACAGCAAAGAAAAGGAGAACTACTTATCCCCTTGTTCCACCGGGACCGACCCGGATGGATGCCCGAGGGTCCAGGCCCCGAGGGACGGGCGTACTCAACTTTTGCTGTAAACTCAACGGATTAGTTAAGTTGTGCCTCTGAGGATTTGTCCACGGAAACTACTCCAAATGATCGATTTTGTCTGTCTCGTGTACTTTTCCTTGTTACGAGCAAGCAGGTAAAAGAAAGAAAGAAAGAAAGAAAGAAAGAAAGAAAGAAAGAAAGAAAGAGAGAAAGAAAGAAAGAAAAAGATGAAAAAAGGTCTATAGGTTAAACTTTTACAATACCTTCCCAAATCTTTGGTGACCTGGAACTTTGAAGGTGTAACTAGCTTAATTGATAAATTGGGTTCAGTTCACCGGATACCTGGCATCTGTCTTTCCAACAGAAGGTAAAATACTAGAGTGTGAGTCAATGAGACACCCAAGGTGGTTTTTTTTGTTCGGTGGTGTTGTGTTTTCCTCCTCCACCCCTTGCCCTTTTCTTCCTTCCCCCCCTCCCCCCACCTCAGTTTTTGTGTTTCTCTTTTGTCTGATTCAGGAAACCTGCCGATACCTGGGTGTGTTAGTAAACGTGTTTCAGGTTTGTTTGTTTCTTTTTTCCTTCCTCTTTTTTTTAAATTTTAATTCACAATTCATGAGACATACATATATACACACACACACACACACACAGGAAGAGACACAGGCAGAGGGAGAAGCGGGCTCCCTGCAGGAACCCCCGATGTAGGACTCGATCCCGGGACTCCAGGATCGCGCTCTGGGCCAAAAGCAGGCGCTAAACCGCTGAGCCACCCAGGGATCCCCTTGCGGACATTTCTACAACCGATCGGGAACGACGCCCGCCGTCCGGTGTCCCGGATCTTTGGGGGTGAGGGCTCCAGGACGCCTCGGATGACGTTTCCAAGTGCGCCCTTCCCGGGGGCTGGAACCGGAACCGGAACCGGAACCGGGGCGGCATGGGTAGTTCGGAAGACGCTGCCGCCGGCGGCGGCGGCCGGTGCGCCCCCTAGCGGTGCAGATGTCCCCGTCCCGGGGAGGGGGAGGGGGAGCGAAACATCCCTAAGGAAGGCCCCGCTTGGGCGCCCGACGTTTTCCTGAGTCGGGAAACGCTACTGGACCTGGGTGGATCCGGACCAGGCTGTGTCCCAGCTGCCCTGCGATCCCATATGCCTCACACCTGGACTCCCCGGGCGGGCGAGCCAGCTTTCTGGCCCTGCCTGCCTGAGCCTACCTCTCTATCTCTGGCATCCAACTTGCAACTTCAAGTCCCTGAGGTCGAGACCTTCGGCTCTCTGGGTCCTGCTAGTAACCCAAACAGACAGACACGTTTGCCATGCCATGCCATGCCATGCCATGCCATGCCATGCCATTCCATTCCATTCCATTCCATTCCATACCATACCACTTGCAATCAGGCATCTGCGAAATGAATATTGAGCAAGGGAATTCTCAGCCTTGAACGTTTCTGGGCCCCGCTCCCTTGGCTTTCGCACCGGCCAAAGGTCCAAAGGGCTCCGAGAAACCTCAGCACACGGGCTCTGTTTCCGTCCCTCTGAACACACGTTGCCTGTCTGTCTCCCTTATAATACAGAAACGGGGACGCTTGGGTGGCTCCGTGTGGAGCATCTGCCTTAGGGGCACGTCGTGATCACAGGATCCGGGGATCCAGGCCCACATCGAGCTCCTTGCATTGGAGCCTGCTTCTCCCTCTGCCTAGGTCTCTGCCCCTTTCTCTCTCTCTCTCTCTCTCTCTCTCTCTCTCTCTCTCAAAATCCAGTAAAAATAGAAAGGAAAGAAAGAAAGAAAGAAGAAAGAAAGAAAGAAAGAAAGAAAGAAAGAAAGAAAGAAAGAAAAGAAAATTCCCTACGTTCGGACTTCCAGGTCACCCCATCAGAAAGATGCCTCGTGGGATGGGACCCAAGAGGTGGTCCAGAGAAATAAGGACCCGACTCCCCCCCCACACACACACACACTTCCCATGAGTCCAAATCATGAAGAAGACGGGGAAAGCAGGCCAGGCAGGCAGGCACCAGAAATCCGAAGTCCGCACGCACGCACACACGCACGAGCACCAGAACCGATGCCCAACCCACTGCCTGCGTCTCCACCTCTCTCAGAGGGCTGAAAGGCAACCACGGACAAGGCCTGTTTTCCAGGAGGAAGCCGACATGAAGGAACAGGCGGCGTTGGAGGCGGAAGGCTGGAAGGTTGACGGATAGAGAAAGGAAAAGAGGGACAAGAGGGACGGGTGGACACCTGGGTGGCTCAGTGGTTGGGCGGCTGCCTTCCTCTCAGGGTGTGATGCGGGGGGGCGGGGGGTTGGGGAGGTGGAAGGGATACCCTGGGGCCCTGTGCCCGCATCCGGTTCCCTGCCTGCGTGGAGCCTGCTTCTCCCTCTGCCTGTGTCTCTGTCTGCCTCTCTCTGTGTCTCTCAGGAGTAAATAAAGAAATCCTTAAAAAAAAAAAGGAATAAAATAAAAACCTTTAAATCTGTCTCAGTCCTGGCGGGGGCGGGGACTGCCTTGCCGCCTCTGCGCCTCAGCCTCCCCCGCGGCCCCCGCACCCCCCCCCCCCCGGTTCTGCAACACTCCTGTGGATGGAGTGGTCAACTCCTCTGCCATCATCCCGGGTGCCTCCAACGCCATCGCCGCCCCCCCTCCTCATCCCGCCGCCCCCCTGTAAGGAGCAAAAATCACCCGAGCCATTGGGCCACCACGGGAGCCTGACAGTGGGAGTGGGGAACACATAGATTGAGTTTTTAGAGGACGCGGGGCGGCGGGGCGGAGGGGCCGCGGGGGGGGGGGGCTGGGGCGACATCTACGCCTTTGGAGCCAATGCATGGTTGTTGGTTTCCTTTATTTTTTGGAGGGGGGGTGCGGTGGAGTTTGAAGATATTTCTTTATTAGGATGCTCACCAGAATGACAGGCTGGCACTGTCCGTCTGATGTGATAAAGGATACATACATCTGATCCGATTCTGGCAGGAAACAGGCGTAAGGCCTCTCAGACCTGGTACCGAGCGTCCGTGAAAGACGACTCCATTCACCAGAGAGCATGTTTCCTTGATTCCGAGGTCTCTGCTGTAGCTTCCGGTCACGTCCCGTGACTTGCTCAGACTTCATTCCGGCATCATCAGTGGACCCTCTCTTTCTTTCTTTCTTTCTTTCTTTCTTTCTTTCTTTCTTTCTTTTTCTTTTCTTTTCTTTTTTTTCCCTAGCCTCTTCTCAACTCCTTACGTCAGCTGCCGCCTGTCTGACTCACCCAGGTAGCCTCGAATTCTGCAGCACATCTCTTTGGTAGGCTGCTGCCCTGCCACCCTCAGGGGCATGGGTTGGGATTTGGGGGGGGAAGGGGAACGACGTCACGTTACCGAAGCAGACGGCAGGAGCGTATTGGCAAATGACACTAGGACACCCGGACACCCCGCAGGCCCGCCCGAGGGCCTGCTTGGAGCGCACGAACACACGTAGGGCACGTTCTTCTCTTCACGCGGCGCGGCGCGGCAGGCAGCGGAAGGTGCGGGATGACCTCCAGGGGCTCGGCGTCTGCAGCCAGCCATCAGGATGAACTCAGGGATGCCTCCGTGGAGGGTTTTGGTGGCTCCGTGAGCTCCTTTCCGAAGCTGCTTGTAGTTACAGGACTGCTGAACAAGCGTCCAGGAGTTTCTTGGTGAGGTGGGCATCTGCCACGGGGTAGGCCTTCGGATTTACATCGGCCTCAGTCATCTCTGCGTATCCGCGGTCCCTGTGGGTTTCCTGTAAAAACGCGTGTCCTGGGAGCTATCACCGTCACACTTCATACGGATGACCAGCTTTGCCCCCACCCACCCCCACCCCCGCCGACCTTGGGGTTGGGGTGGGCGGTGGGATGCGCTGTGCTCCCGTCACAGTTTGTGGGCCCTGGAATGGTGGTGATCGAGATACACCCCTCCGCCACCTCATTACAAAGAAACAAGACACTGTGGTGTCTTGCTAGACCCCACAGGCACAGCAAAGAAAAGGAGAACTACTTATCCCCTTGTTCCACCGGGACCGACCCGGATGGATGCCCGAGGGTCCAGGCCCCGAGGGACGGGCGTACTCAACTTTTGCTGTAAACTCAACGGATTAGTTAAGTTGTGCCTCTGAGGATTTGTCCACGGAAACTACTCCAAATGATCGATTTTGTCTGTCTCGTGTACTTTTCCTTGTTACGAGCAAGCAGGTAAAAGAAAGAAAGAAAGAAAGAAAGAAAGAAAGAAAGAAAGAAAGAAAGAGAGAAAGAAAGAAAGAAAAAGATGAAAAAAGGTCTATAGGTTAAACTTTTACAATACCTTCCCAACTCTTTGGTGACCTGGAACTTTGAAGGTGTAACTAGCTTAATTGATAAATTGGGTTCAGTTCACCGGATACCTGGCATCTGTCTTTCCAACAGAAGGTAAAATACTAGAGTGTGAGTCAATGAGACACCCAAGGTGGCTTTTTTTGTTCGGTGGTGTTGTGTTTTCCTCCTCCACCCCTTGCCCTTTTCTTCCTTCCCCCCCTCCCCCCACCTCAGTTTTTGTGTTTCTCTTTTGTCTGATTCAGGAAACCTGCCGATACCTGGGTGTGTTAGTAAACGTGTTTCAGGTTTGTTTGTTTCTTTTTTCCTTCCTCTTTTTTTTAAATTTTAATTCACAATTCATGAGACATACATATACACACACACACACACACACACAGGAAGAGACACAGGCAGAGGGAGAAGCGGGCTCCCTGCAGGAACCCCCGATGTAGGACTCGATCCCGGGACTCCAGGATCGCGCTCTGGGCCAAAAGCAGGCGCTAAACCGCTGAGCCACCCAGGGATCCCCTTGCGGACATTTCTACAACCGATCGGGAACGACGCCCGCCGTCCGGTGTCCCGGATCTTTGGGGGTGAGGGCTCCAGGACGCCTCGGATGACGTTTCCAAGTGCGCCCTTCCCGGGGGCTGGAACCGGAACCGGAACCGGAACCGGGGCGGCATGGGTAGTTCGGAAGACGCTGCCGCCGGCGGCGGCGGCCGGTGCGCCCCCTAGCGGTGCAGATGTCCCCGTCCCGGGGAGGGGGAGGGGGAGCGAAACATCCCTAAGGAAGGCCCCGCTTGGGCGCCCGACGTTTTCCTGAGTCGGGAAACGCTACTGGACCTGGGTGGATCCGGACCAGGCTGTGTCCCAGCTGCCCTGCGATCCCATATGCCTCACACCTGGACTCCCCGGGCGGGCGAGCCAGCTTTCTGGCCTTGCCTGCCTGAGCCTACCTCTCTATCTCTGGCATCCAACTTGCAACTTCAAGTCCCTGAGGTCGAGACCTTCGGCTCTCTGGGTCCTGCTAGTAACCCAAACAGACAGACACGTTTGCCATGCCATGCCATGCCATGCCATGCCATGCCATGCCATTCCATTCCATTCCATTCCATTCCATACCATACCACTTGCAATCAGGCATCTGCGAAATGAATATTGAGCAAGGGAATTCTCAGCCTTGAACGTTTCTGGGCCCCGCTCCCTTGGCTTTCGCACCGGCCAAAGGTCCAAAGGGCTCCGAGAAACCTCAGCACACGGGCTCTGTTTCCGTCCCTCTGAACACACGTTGCCTGTCTGTCTCCCTTATAATACAGAAACGGGGACGCTTGGGTGGCTCCGTGTGGAGCATCTGCCTTAGGGGCACGTCGTGATCACAGGATCCGGGGATCCAGGCCCACATCGAGCTCCTTGCATTGGAGCCTGCTTCTCCCTCTGCCTAGGTCTCTGCCCCTTTCTCTCTCTCTCTCTCTCTCTCTCTCTCAAAATCCGGTAAAAATAGAAAGGAAAGAAAGAAAGAAAGAAAGAAAGAAAGAAAGAAAGAAAGAAGAAAGAAAGAAAGAAAAAAGAAAGAAAGAAAGAAAGAAAGAAAGAAAGAAAGAAAGAAAGAAAGAAAGAAAAGAAAATTCCCTACGTTCGGACTTCCAGGTCACCCCATCAGAAAGATGCCTCGTGGGATGGGACCCAAGAGGTGGTCCAGAGAAATAAGGACCCGACTCCCCCCCACACACACACACACTTCCCATGAGTCCAAATCATGAAGAAGACGGGGAAAGCAGGCCAGGCAGGCAGACACCAGAAATCCGAAGTCCGCACGCACGCACGCACGCACGAGCACCAGAACCGATGCCCAACCCACTGCCTGCGTCTCCACCTCTCTCAGAGGGCTGAAAGGCAACCACGGACAAGGCCTGTTTTCCAGGAGGAAGCCGACATGAAGGAACAGGCGGCGTTGGAGGCGGAAGGCTGGAAGGTTGACGGATAGAGAAAGGAAAAGAGGGACAAGAGGGACGGGTGGACACCTGGGTGGCTCAGTGGTTGGGCGGCTGCTTTCCTCTCAGGGTGTGATGCGGGGGGGGGGGCGGGGGGTTGGGGAGGTGGAAGGGATACCCTGGGGTCCTGTGCCCGCATCCGGTTCCCTGCCTGCGTGGAGCCTGCTTCTCCCTCTGCCTGTGTCTCTGTCTGCCTCTCTCTGTGTCTCTCAGGAGTAAATAAAGAAATCCTTAAAAAAAAAAAGGAATAAAATAAAAACCTTTAAATCTGTCTCAGTCCTGGCGGGGGCGGGGACTGCCTTGCCGCCTCTGCGCCTCAGCCTCCCCCGCGGCCCCCGCACCCCCCCCCCGTTTCTGCAACACTCCTGTGGATGGAGTGGTCAACTCCTCTGCCATCATCCCGGGTGCCTCCAACACCATCGCCGCCCCCCCTCCTCATCCCGCCGCCCCCCTGTAAGGAGCAAAAATCACCCGAGCCATTGGGCCACCACGGGAGCCTGACAGTGGGAGTGGGGAACACATAGATTGAGTTTTTAGAGGACGCGGGGCGGCGGGGCGGAGGGGCGGCGGGGGGGGGGGGCGGCTGGGGCGACATCTACGCCTTTGGAGCCAATGCATGGTTGTTGGTTTCCTTTATTTTTTGGAGGGGGTGTGCGGTGGAGTTTGAAGATATTTCTTTATTAGGATGCTCACCAGAATGACAGGCTGGCACTGTCCGTCTGATGTGATAAAGGATACATACATCTGATCCGATTCTGGCAGGAAACAGGCGTAAGGCCTCTCAGACCTGGTACCGAGCGTCCGTGAAAGACGACTCCATTCACCAGAGAGCATGTTTCCTTGATTCCGAGGTCTCTGCTGTAGCTTCCGGTCACGTCCCGTGACTTGCTCAGACTTCATTCCGGCATCATCAGTGGACCCTCTCTTTCTTTCTTTCTTTCTTTCTTTCTTTCTTTCTTTCTTTCTTTTTCTTTTCTTTTCTTTTCTTTTTTTTCCCTAGCCTCTTCTCAACTCCTTACGTCAGCTGCCGCCTGTCTGACTCACCCAGGTAGCCTCGAATTCTGCAGCACATCTCTTTGGTAGGCTGCTGCCCTGCCACCCTCAGGGGCATGGGTTGGGATTTGGGGGGGGAAGGGGAACGACGTCACGTTACCGAAGCAGACGGCAGGAGCGTATTGGCAAATGACACTAGGACACCCGGACACCCCGCAGGCCCGCCCGAGGGCCTGCTTGGAGCGCACGAACACACGTAGGGCACGTTCTTCTCTTCACGCGGCGCGGCGCGGCAGGCAGCGGAAGGTGCGGGATGACCTCCAGGGGCTCGGCGTCTGCAGCCAGCCATCAGGATGAACTCAGGGATGCCTCCGTGGAGGGTTTTGGTGGCTCCGTGAGCTCCTTTCCGAAGCTGCTTGTAGTTACAGGACTGCTGAACAAGCGTCCAGGAGTTTCTTGGTGAGGTGGGCATCTGCCACGGGGTAGGCCTTCGGATTTACATCGGCCTCAGTCATCTCTGCGTATCCGCGGTCCCTGTGGGTTTCCTGTAAAAAGACGTGTCCTGGGAGCTATCACCGTCACACTTCATACGGATGACCAGCTTTGCCCCCACCCACCCCCACCCCCGCCGACCTTGGGGTTGGGGTGGGCGGTGGGATGCGCTGTGCTCCCGTCACAGTTTGTGGGCCCTGGAATGGTGGTGATCGAGATACACCCCTCCGCCACCTCATTACAAAGAAACAAGACACTGTGGTGTCTTGCTAGACCCCACAGGCACAGCAAAGAAAAGGAGAACTACTTATCCCCTTGTTCCACCGGGACCGACCCGGATGGATGCCCGAGGGTCCAGGCCCCGAGGGACGGGCGTACTCAACTTTTGCTGTAAACTCAACGGATTAGTTAAGTTGTGCCTCTGAGGATTTGTCCACGGAAACTACTCCAAATGATCGATTTTGTCTGTCTCGTGTACTTTTCCTTGTTACGAGCAAGCAGGTAAAAGAAAGAAAGAAAGAAAGAAAGAAAGAAAGAAAGAAAGAGAGAGAGAAAGAAAGAAAGAAAAAGATGAAAAAAGGTCTATAGGTTAAACTTTTACAATACCTTCCCAACTCTTTGGTGACCTGGAACTTTGAAGGTGTAACTAGCTTAATTGATAAATTGGGTTCAGTTCACCGGATACCTGGCATCTGTCTTTCCAACAGAAGGTAAAATACTAGAGTGTGAGTCAATGAGACACCCAAGGTGGTTTTTTTTGTTCGGTGGTGTTCTGTTTTCCTCCTCCACCCCTTGCCCTTTTCTTCCTTCCCCCCCTCCCCCCACCTCAGTTTTTGTGTTTCTCTTTTGTCTGATTCAGGAAACCTGCCGATACCTGGGTGTGTTAGTAAACGTGTTTCAGGTTTGTTTGTTTCTTTTTTCCTTCCTCTTTTTTTTAAATTTTAATTCACAATTCATGAGACATACATATACACACACACACACACACACACAGGAAGAGACACAGGCAGAGGGAGAAGCGGGCTCCCTGCAGGAACCCCCGATGTAGGACTCGATCCCGGGACTCCAGGATCGCGCTCTGGGCCAAAAGCAGGCGCTAAACCGCTGAGCCACCCAGGGATCCCCTTGCGGACATTTCTACAACCGATCGGGAACGACGCCCGCCGTCCGGTGTCCCGGATCTTTGGGGGTGAGGGCTCCAGGACGCCTCGGATGACGTTTCCAAGTGCGCCCTTCCCGGGGGCTGGAACCGGAACCGGAACCGGAACCGGGGCGGCATGGGTAGTTCGGAAGACGCTGCCGCCGGCGGCGGCGGCCGGTGCGCCCCCTAGCGGTGCAGATGTCCCCGTCCCGGGGAGGGGGAGGGGGAGCGAAACATCCCTAAGGAAGGCCCCGCTTGGGCGCCCGACGTTTTCCTGAGTCGGGAAACGCTACTGGACCTGGGTGGATCCGGACCAGGCTGTGTCCCAGCTGCCCTGCGATCCCATATGCCTCACACCTGGACTCCCCGGGCGGGCGAGCCAGCTTTCTGGCCTTGCCTGCCTGAGCCTACCTCTCTATCTCTGGCATCCAACTTGCAACTTCAAGTCCCTGAGGTCGAGACCTTCGGCTCTCTGGGTCCTGCTAGTAACCCAAACAGACAGACACGTTTGCCATGCCATGCCATGCCATGCCATGCCATGCCATTCCATTCCATTCCATTCCATTCCATTCCATTCCATACCATACCACTTGCAATCAGGCATCTGCGAAATGAATATTGAGCAAGGGAATTCTCAGCCTTGAACGTTTCTGGGCCCCGCTCCCTTGGCTTTCGCACCGGCCAAAGGTCCAAAGGGCTCCGAGAAACCTCAGCACACGGGCTCTGTTTCCGTCCCTCTGAACACACGTTGCCTGTCTGTCTCCCTTATAATACAGAAACGGGGACGCTTGGGTGGCTCCGTGTGGAGCATCTGCCTTAGGGGCACGTCGTGATCACAGGATCCGGGGATCCAGGCCCACATCGAGCTCCTTGCATTGGAGCCTGCTTCTCCCTCTGCCTAGGTCTCTGCCCCTTTCTCTCTCTCTCTCTCTCTCTCTCTCTCAAAATCCGGAAAAAATAGAAAGGAAAGAAAGAAAGAAAGAAAGAAAGAAAGAAGGAAAGAAAGAAGAAAGAAAGAAAGAAAGAAAGAAAGAAAGAAAGAAAGAAAGAAAGAAAGAAAGAAAAGAAAATTCCCTACGTTCGGACTTCCAGGTCACCCCATCAGAAAGATGCCTCGTGGGATGGGACCCAAGAGGTGGTTCAGAGAAATAAGGACCCGACTCCCCCCACACACACACACACTTCCCATGAGTCCAAATCATGAAGAAGACGGGGAAAGCAGGCCAGGCAGGCAGACACCAGAAATCCGAAGTCCGCACGCACGCACGCACGCACTAGCACCAGAACCGATGCCCAACCCACTGCCTGCGTCTCCACCTCTCTCAGAGGGCTGAAAGGCAACCACGGACAAGGCCTGTTTTCCAGGAGGAAGCCGACATGAAGGAACAGGCGGCGTTGGAGGCGGAAGGCTGGAAGGTTGACGGATAGAGAAAGGAAAAGAGGGACAAGAGGGACGGGTGGACACCTGGGTGGCTCAGTGGTTGGGCGGCTGCCTTCCTCTCAGGGTGTGATGCGGGGGGGGCGGGGGGTTGGGGAGGTGGAAGGGATACCCTGGGGTCCTGTGCCCGCATCCGGTTCCCTGCCTGCGTGGAGCCTGCTTCTCCCTCTGCCTGTGTCTCTGTCTGCCTCTCTCTGTGTCTCTCAGGAGTAAATAAAGAAATCCTTAAAAAAAAAAAGGAATAAAATAAAAACCTTTAAATCTGTCTCAGTCCTGGCGGGGGCGGGGACTGCCTTGCCGCCTCTGCGCCTCAGCCTCCCGCGCGGCCCCCGCACCCCCCCCCCCCCGTTTCTGCAACACTCCTGTGGATGGAGTGGTCAACTCCTCTGCCATCATCCCGGGTGCCTCCAACGCCATCGCCGCCCCCCCTCCTCATCCCGCCGCCCCCCTGTAAGGAGCAAAAATCACCCGAGCCATTGAGCCACCACGGGAGCCTGACAGTGGGAGTGGGGAACACATAGATTGAGTTTTTAGAGGACGCGGGGCGGCGGGGCAGAGGGGCGGCGGGGGGGGGGCGGCTGGGGCGACATCTACGCCTTTGGAGCCAATGCATGGTTGTTGGTTTCCTTTATTTTTTGGAGGGGGGGTGCGGTGGAGTTTGAAGATATTTCTTTATTAGGATGCTCACCAGAATGACAGGCTGGCACTGTCCGTCTGATGTGATAAAGGATACATACATCTGATCCGATTCTGGCAGGAAACAGGCGTAAGGCCTCTCAGACCTGGTACCGAGCGTCCGTGAAAGACGACTCCATTCACCAGAGAGCATGTTTCCTTGATTCCGAGGTCTCTGCTGTAGCTTCCGGTCACGTCCCGTGACTTGCTCAGACTTCATTCCGGCATCATCAGTGGACCCTCTCTTTCTTTCTTTCTTTCTTTCTTTCTTTCTTTCTTTCTTTCTTTTTCTTTTCTTTTCTTTTTTTTCCCTAGCCACTTCTCAACTCCTTACGTCAGCTGCCGCCTGTCTGACTCACCCAGGTAGCCTCGAATTCTGCAGCACATCTCTTTGGTAGGCTGCTGCCCTGCCACCCTCAGGGGCATGGGTTGGGATTTGGGGGGGGAAGGGGAACGACGTCACGTTACCGAAGCAGACGGCAGGAGCGTATTGGCAAATGACACTAGGACACCCGGACACCCCGCAGGCCCGCCCGAGGGCCTGCTTGGAGCGCACGAACACACGTAGGGCACGTTCTTCTCTTCACGCGGCGCGGCGCGGCAGGCAGCGGAAGGTGCGGGATGACCTCCAGGGGCTCGGCGTCTGCAGCCAGCCATCAGGATGAACTCAGGGATGCCTCCGTGGAGGGTTTTGGTGGCTCCGTGAGCTCCTTTCCGAAGCTGCTTGTAGTTACAGGACTGCTGAACAAGCGTCCAGGAGTTTCTTGGTGAGGTGGGCATCTGCCACGGGGTAGGCCTTCGGATTTACATCGGCCTCAGTCATCTCTGCGTATCCGCGGTCCCTGTGGGTTTCCTGTAAAAAGACGTGTCCTGGGAGCTATCACCGTCACACTTCATACGGATGACCAGCTTTGCCCCCACCCACCCCCACCCCCGCCGACCTTGGGGTTGGGGTGGGCGGTGGGATGCGCTGTGCTCCCGTCACAGTTTGTGGGCCCTGGAATGGTGGTGATCGAGATACACCCCTCCGCCACCTCATTACAAAGAAACAAGACACTGTGGTGTCTTGCTAGACCCCACAGGCACAGCAAAGAAAAGGAGAACTACTTATCCCCTTGTTCCACCGGGACCGACCCGGATGGATGCCCGAGGGTCCAGGCCCCGAGGGACGGGCGTACTCAACTTTTGCTGTAAACTCAACGGATTAGTTAAGTTGTGCCTCTGAGGATTTGTCCACGGAAACTACTCCAAATGATCGATTTTGTCTGTCTCGTGTACTTTTCCTTGTTACGAGCAAGCAGGTAAAAGAAAGAAAGAAAGAAAGAAAGAAAGAAAGAAAGAAAGAAAGAAAGAGAGAGAGAAAGAAAGAAAGAAAAAGATGAAAAAAGGTCTATAGGTTAAACTTTTACAATACCTTCCCAACTCTTTGGTGACCTGGAACTTTGAAGGTGTAACTAGCTTAATTGATAAATTGGGTTCAGTTCACCGGATACCTGGCATCTGTCTTTCCAACAGAAGGTAAAATACTAGAGTGTGAGTCAATGAGACACCCAAGGTGGTTTTTTTTGTTCGGTGGTGTTGTGTTTTCCTCCTCCACCCCTTGCCCTTTTCTTCCTTCCCCCCCTCCCCCCACCTCAGTTTTTGTGTTTCTCTTTTGTCTGATTCAGGAAACCTGCCGATACCTGGGTGTGTTAGTAAACGTGTTTCAGGTTTGTTTGTTTCTTTTTTCCTTCCTCTTTTTTTTAAATTTTAATTCACAATTCATGAGACATACATACACACACACACACACACACACACAGGAAGAGACACAGGCAGAGGGAGAAGGGGGCTCCCTGCAGGAACCCCCGATGTAGGACTCGATCCCGGGACTCCAGGATCGCGCTCTGGGCCAAAAGCAGGCGCTAAACCGCTGAGCCACCCAGGGATCCCCTTGCGGACATTTCTACAACCGATCGGGAACGACGCCCGCCGTCCGGTGTCCCGGATCTTTGGGGGTGAGGGCTCCAGGACGCCTCGGATGACGTTTCCAAGTGCGCCCTTCCCGGGGGCTGGAACCGGAACCGGAACCGGAACCGGGGCTGCATGGGTAGTTCGGAAGACGCTGCCGCCGCCGGCGGCGGCCGGTGCGCCGCCTAGCGGTGCAGATGTCCCCGTCCCGGGGAGGGGGAGGGGGAGCGAAACATCCCTAAGGAAGGCCCCGCTTGGGCGCCCGACGTTTTCCTGAGTCGGGAAACGCTACTGGACCTGGGTGGATCCGGACCAGGCTGTGTCCCAGCTGCCCTGCGATCCCATAAGACTCACACCTGGACTCCCCGGGCGGGCGAGCCAGCTTTCTGGCCCTGCCTGCCTGAGCCTACCTCTCTATCTCTGGCATCCAACTTGCAACTTCAAGTCCCTGAGGTCGAGACCTTCGGCTCTCTGGGTCCTGCTAGTAACCCAAACAGACAGACACGTTTGCCATGCCATGCCATGCCATGCCATGCCATGCCATGCCATGCCATTCCATTCCATTCCATTCCATTCCATACCATACCACTTGCAATCAGGCATCTGCGAAATGAATATTGAGCAAGGGAATTCTCAGCCTTGAACGTTTCTGGGCCCCGCTCCCTTGGCTTTCGCACCGGCCAAAGGTCCAAAGGGCTCCGAGAAACCTCAGCACACGGGCTCTGTTTCCGTCCCTCTGAACACACGTTGCCTGTCTGTCTCCCTTATAATACAGAAACGGGGACGCTTGGGTGGCTCCGTGTGGAGCATCTGCCTTAGGGGCACGTCGTGATCACAGGATCCAGGGATCCAGGCCCACATCGAGCTCCTTGCATTGGAGCCTGCTTCTCCCTCTGCCTAGGTCTCTGCCCCTTTCTCTCTCTCTCTCTCTCTCTCTCTCTCTCTCTCTCAAAATCCAGTAAAAATAGAAAGGAAAGAAAGAAAGAAAGAAGAAAGAAAGAAAGAAAGAAAGAAAGAAAGAAAGAAAGAAAGAAAGAAAGAAAGAAAAGAAAATTCCCTACGTTCGGACTTCCAGGTCACCCCATCAGAAAGATGCCTCGTGGGATGGGACCCAAGAGGTGGTCCAGAGAAATAAGGACCCGACTCCCCCCACACACACACACACACTTCCCATGAGTCCAAATCATGAAGAAGACGGGGAAAGCAGGCCAGGCAGGCAGGCACCAGAAATCCGAAGTCCGCACGCACGCACACACGCACGAGCACCAGAACCGATGCCCAACCCACTGCCTGCGTCTCCACCTCTCTCAGAGGGCTGAAAGGCAACCACGGACAAGGCCTGTTTTCCAGGAGGAAGCCGACATGAAGGAACAGGCGGCGTTGGAGGCGGAAGGCTGGAAGGTTGACGGATAGAGAAAGGAAAAGAGGGACAAGAGGGACGGGTGGACACCTGGGTGGCTCAGTGGTTGGGCGGCTGCCTTCCTCTCAGGGTGTGATGCGGGGGGGCGGGGGGTTGGGGAGGTGGAAGGGATACCCTGGGGCCCTGTGCCCGCATCCGGTTCCCTGCCTGCGTGGAGCCTGCTTCTCCCTCTGCCTGTGTCTCTGTCTGCCTCTCTCTGTGTCTCTCAGGAGTAAATAAAGAAATCCTTAAAAAAAAAAAGGAATAAAATAAAAACCTTTAAATCTGTCTCAGTCCTGGCGGGGGCGGGGACTGCCTTGCCGCCTCTGCGCCTCAGCCTCCCCCGCGGCCCCCGCACCCCCCCCCCTTTTCTGCAACACTCCTGTGGATGGAGTGGTCAACTCCTCTGCCATCATCCCGGGTGCCTCCAACGCCATCGCCGCCCCCCCTCCTCATCCCGCCGCCCCCCTGTAAGGAGCAAAAATCACCCGAGCCATTGAGCCACCACGGGAGCCTGACAGTGGGAGTGGGGAACACATAGATTGAGTTTTTAGAGGACGCGGGGCGGCGGGGCAGAGGGGCGGCGGGGGGGGGCGGCTGGGGCGACATCTACGCCTTTGGAGCCAATGCATGGTTGTTGGTTTCCTTTATTTTTTGGAGGGGGGGTGCGGTGGAGTTTGAAGATATTTCTTTATTAGGATGCTCACCAGAATGACAGGCTGGCACTGTCCGTCTGATGTGATAAAGGATACATACATCTGATCCGATTCTGGCAGGAAACAGGCGTAAGGCCTCTCAGACCTGGTACCGAGCGTCCGTGAAAGACGACTCCATTCACCAGAGAGCATGTTTCCTTGATTCCGAGGTCTCTGCTGTAGCTTCCGGTCACGTCCCGTGACTTGCTCAGACTTCATTCCGGCATCATCAGTGGACCCTCTCTTTCTTTCTTTCTTTCTTTCTTTCTTTCTTTCTTTCTTTCTTTCTTTTTCTTTTCTTTTCTTTTTTTTCCCTAGCCACTTCTCAACTCCTTACGTCAGCTGCCGCCTGTCTGACTCACCCAGGTAGCCTCGAATTCTGCAGCACATCTCTTTGGTAGGCTGCTGCCCTGCCACCCTCAGGGGCATGGGTTGGGATTTGGGGGGGGAAGGGGAACGACGTCACGTTACCGAAGCAGACGGCAGGAGCGTATTGGCAAATGACACTAGGACACCCGGACACCCCGCAGGCCCGCCCGAGGGCCTGCTTGGAGCGCACGAACACACGTAGGGCACGTTCTTCTCTTCACGCGGCGTGGCGCGGCAGGCAGCGGAAGGTGCGGGATGACCTCCAGGGGCTCGGCGTCTGCAGCCAGCCATCAGGATGAACTCAGGGATGCCTCCGTGGAGGGTTTTGGTGGCTCCGTGAGCTCCTTTCCGAAGCTGCTTGTAGTTACAGGACTGCTGAACAAGCGTCCAGGAGTTTCTTGGTGAGGTGGGCATCTGCCACGGGGTAGGCCTTCGGATTTACATCGGCCTCAGTCATCTCTGCGTATCCGCGGTCCCTGTGGGTTTCCTGTAAAAAGACGTGTCCTGGGAGCTATCACCGTCACACTTCATACGGATGACCAGCTTTGCCCCCACCCACCCCCACCCCCGCCGACCTTGGGGTTGGGGTGGGCGGTGGGATGCGCTGTGCTCCCGTCACAGTTTGTGGGCCCTGGAATGGTGGTGATCGAGATACACCCCTCCGCCACCTCATTACAAAGAAACAAGACACTGTGGTGTCTTGCTAGACCCCACAGGCACAGCAAAGAAAAGGAGAACTACTTATCCCCTTGTTCCACCGGGACCGACCCGGATGGATGCCCGAGGGTCCAGGCCCCGAGGGACGGGCGTACTCAACTTTTGCTGTAAACTCAACGGATTAGTTAAGTTGTGCCTCTGAGGATTTGTCCACGGAAACTACTCCAAATGATCGATTTTGTCTGTCTCGTGTACTTTTCCTTGTTACGAGCAAGCAGGTAAAAGAAAGAAAGAAAGAAAGAAAGAAAGAAAGAAAGAAAGAAAGAAAGAAAGAAAGAGAGAGAGAAAGAAAGAAAGAAAAAGATGAAAAAAGGTCTATAGGTTAAACTTTTACAATACCTTCCCAACTCTTTGGTGACCTGGAACTTTGAAGGTGTAACTAGCTTAATTGATAAATTGGGTTCAGTTCACCGGATACCTGGCATCTGTCTTTCCAACAGAAGGTAAAATACTAGAGTGTGAGTCAATGAGACACCCAAGGTGGTTTTTTTTGTTCGGTGGTGTTGTGTTTTCCTCCTCCACCCCTTGCCCTTTTCTTCCTTCCCCCCCTCCCCCCACCTCAGTTTTTGTGTTTCTCTTTTGTCTGATTCAGGAAACCTGCCGATACCTGGGTGTGTTAGTAAACGTGTTTCAGGTTTGTTTGTTTCTTTTTTCCTTCCTCTTTTTTTTAAATTTTAATTCACAATTCATGAGACATACATATACACACACACACACACACACACAGGAAGAGACACAGGCAGAGGGAGAAGCGGGCTCCCTGCAGGAACCCCCGATGTAGGACTCGATCCCGGGACTCCAGGATCGCGCTCTGGGCCAAAAGCAGGCGCTAAACCGCTGAGCCACCCAGGGATCCCCTTGCGGACATTTCTACAACCGATCGGGAACGACGCCCGCCGTCCGGTGTCCCGGATCTTTGGGGGTGAGGGCTCCAGGACGCCTCGGATGACGTTTCCAAGTGCGCCCTTCCCGGGGGCTGGAACCGGAACCGGAACCGGAACCGGGGCGGCATGGGTAGTTCGGAAGACGCTGCCGCCGCCGGCGTCGGCCGGTGCGCCCCCTAGCGGTGCAGATGTCCCCGTCCCGGGGAGGGGGAGGGGGAGCGAAACATCCCTAAGGAAGGCCCCGCTTGGGCGCCCGACGTTTTCCTGAGTCGGGAAACGCTACTGGACCTGGGTGGATCCGGACCAGGCTGTGTCCCAGCTGCCCTGCGATCCCATAAGACTCACACCTGGACTCCCCGGGCGGGCGAGCCAGCTTTCTGGCCCTGCCTGCCTGAGCCTACCTCTCTATCTCTGGCATCCAACTTGCAACTTCAAGTCCCTGAGGTCGAGACCTTCGGCTCTCTGGGTCCTGCTAGTAACCCAAACAGACAGACACGTTTGCCATGCCATGCCATGCCATGCCATGCCATGCCATGCCATGCCATTCCATTCCATTCCATTCCATTCCATACCATACCACTTGCAATCAGGCATCTGCGAAATGAATATTGAGCAAGGGAATTCTCAGCCTTGAACGTTTCTGGGCCCCGCTCCCTTGGCTTTCGCACCGGCCAAAGGTCCAAAGGGCTCCGAGAAACCTCAGCACACGGGCTCTGTTTCCGTCCCTCTGAACACACGTTGCCTGTCTGTCTCCCTTATAATACAGAAACGGGGACGCTTGGGTGGCTCCGTGTGGAGCATCTGCCTTAGGGGCACGTCGTGATCACAGGATCCGGGGATCCAGGCCCACATCGAGCTCCTTGCATTGGAGCCTGCTTCTCCCTCTGCCTAGGTCTCTGCCCCTTTCTCTCTCTCTCTCTCTCTCTCTCTCTCTCTCAAAATCCAGTAAAAATAGAAAGGAAAGAAAGAAAGAAAGAAGAAAGAAAGAAAGAAAGAAAGAAAGAAAGAAAGAAAGAAAGAAAGAAAAGAAAATTCCCTACGTTCGGACTTCCAGGTCACCCCATCAGAAAGATGCCTCGTGGGATGGGACCCAAGAGGTGGTCCAGAGAAATAAGGACCCGACTCCCCCCCCACACACACACACACTTCCCATGAGTCCAAATCATGAAGAAGACGGGGAAAGCAGGCCAGGCAGGCAGGCACCAGAAATCCGAAGTCCGCACGCACGCACACACGCACGAGCACCAGAACCGATGCCCAACCCACTGCCTGCGTCTCCACCTCTCTCAGAGGGCTGAAAGGCAACCACGGACAAGGCCTGTTTTCCAGGAGGAAGCCGACATGAAGGAACAGGCGGCGTTGGAGGCGGAAGGCTGGAAGGTTGACGGATAGAGAAAGGAAAAGAGGGACAAGAGGGACGGGTGGACACCTGGGTGGCTCAGTGGTTGGGCGGCTGCCTTCCTCTCAGGGTGTGATGCGGGGGGGCGGGGGGTTGGGGAGGTGGAAGGGATACCCTGGGGCCCTGTGCCCGCATCCGGTTCCCTGCCTGCGTGGAGCCTGCTTCTCCCTCTGCCTGTGTCTCTGTCTGCCTCTCTCTGTGTCTCTCAGGAGTAAATAAAGAAATCCTTAAAAAAAAAAAGGAATAAAATAAAAACCTTTAAATCTGTCTCAGTCCTGGCGGGGGCGGGGACTGCCTTGCCGCCTCTGCGCCTCAGCCTCCCCCGCGGCCCCCGCACCCCCCCCCCCCCGGTTCTGCAACACTCCTGTGGATGGAGTGGTCAACTCCTCTGCCATCATCCCGGGTGCCTCCAACGCCATCGCCGCCACCCCTCCTCATCCCGCCGCCCCCCTGTAAGGAGCAAAAATCACCCGAGCCATTGGGCCACCACGGGAGCCTGACAGTGGGAGTGGGGAACACATAGATTGAGTTTTTAGAGGACGCGGGGCGGCGGGGCGGAGGGGCCGCGGGGGGGGGGGGCTGGGGCGACATCTACGCCTTTGGAGCCAATGCATGGTTGTTGGTTTCCTTTATTTTTTGGAGGGGGGGTGCGGTGGAGTTTGAAGATATTTCTTTATTAGGATGCTCACCAGAATGACAGGCTGGCACTGTCCGTCTGATGTGATAAAGGATACATACATCTGATCCGATTCTGGCAGGAAACAGGCGTAAGGCCTCTCAGACCTGGTACCGAGCGTCCGTGAAAGACGACTCCATTCACCAGAGAGCATGTTTCCTTGATTCCGAGGTCTCTGCTGTAGCTTCCGGTCACGTCCCGTGACTTGCTCAGACTTCATTCCGGCATCATCAGTGGACCCTCTCTTTCTTTCTTTCTTTCTTTCTTTCTTTCTTTCTTTCTTTCTTTCTTTTTCTTTTCTTTTCTTTTTTTTCCCTAGCCTCTTCTCAACTCCTTACGTCAGCTGCCGCCTGTCTGACTCACCCAGGTAGCCTCGAATTCTGCAGCACATCTCTTTGGTAGGCTGCTGCCCTGCCACCCTCAGGGGCATGGGTTGGGATTTGGGGGGGGAAGGGGAACGACGTCACGTTACCGAAGCAGACGGCAGGAGCGTATTGGCAAATGACACTAGGACACCCGGACACCCCGCAGGCCCGCCCGAGGGCCTGCTTGGAGCGCACGAACACACGTAGGGCACGTTCTTCTCTTCACGCGGCGCGGCGCGGCAGGCAGCGGAAGGTGCGGGATGACCTCCAGGGGCTCGGCGTCTGCAGCCAGCCATCAGGATGAACTCAGGGATGCCTCCGTGGAGGGTTTTGGTGGCTCCGTGAGCTCCTTTCCGAAGCTGCTTGTAGTTACAGGACTGCTGAACAAGCGTCCAGGAGTTTCTTGGTGAGGTGGGCATCTGCCACGGGGTAGGCCTTCGGATTTACATCGGCCTCAGTCATCTCTGCGTATCCGCAGTCCCTGTGGGTTTCCTGTAAAAAGACGTGTCCTGGGAGCTATCACCGTCACACTTCATACGGATGACCAGCTTTGCCCCCACCCACCCCCACCCCCGCCGACCTTGGGGTTGGGGTGGGCGGTGGGATGCGCTGTGCTCCCGTCACAGTTTGTGGGCCCTGGAATGGTGGTGATCGAGATACACCCCTCCGCCACCTCATTACAAAGAAACAAGACACTGTGGTGTCTTGCTAGACCCCACAGGCACAGCAAAGAAAAGGAGAACTACTTATCCCCTTGTTCCACCGGGACCGACCCGGATGGATGCCCGAGGGTCCAGGCCCCGAGGGACGGGCGTACTCAACTTTTGCTGTAAACTCAACGGATTAGTTAAGTTGTGCCTCTGAGGATTTGTCCACGGAAACTACTCCAAATGATCGATTTTGTCTGTCTCGTGTACTTTTCCTTGTTACGAGCAAGCAGGTAAAAGAAAGAAAGAAAGAAAGAAAGAAAGAAAGAAAGAAAGAAAGAAAGAGAGAAAGAAAGAAAGAAAAAGATGAAAAAAGGTCTATAGGTTAAACTTTTACAATACCTTCCCAACTCTTTGGTGACCTGGAACTTTGAAGGTGTAACTAGCTTAATTGATAAATTGGGTTCAGTTCACCGGATACCTGGCATCTGTCTTTCCAACAGAAGGTAAAATACTAGAGTGTGAGTCAATGAGACACCCAAGGTGGTTTTTTTTGTTCGGTGGTGTTGTGTTTTCCTCCTCCACCCCTTGCCCTTTTCTTCCTTCCCCCCCTCCCCCCACCTCAGTTTTTGTGTTTCTCTTTTGTCTGATTCAGGAAACCTGCCGATACCTGGGTGTGTTAGTAAACGTGTTTCAGGTTTGTTTGTTTCTTTTTTCCTTCCTCTTTTTTTTAAATTTTAATTCACAATTCATGAGACATACATATACACACACACACACACACACACAGGAAGAGACACAGGCAGAGGGAGAAGCGGGCTCCCTGCAGGAACCCCCGATGTAGGACTCGATCCCGGGACTCCAGGATCGCGCTCTGGGCCAAAAGCAGGCGCTAAACCGCTGAGCCACCCAGGGATCCCCTTGCGGACATTTCTACAACCGATCGGGAACGACGCCCGCCGTCCGGTGTCCCGGATCTTTGGGGGTGAGGGCTCCAGGACGCCTCGGATGACGTTTCCAAGTGCGCCCTTCCCGGGGGCTGGAACCGGAACCGGAACCGGAACCGGGGCGGCATGGGTAGTTCGGAAGACGCTGCCGCCCGCGGCGGCGGCCGGTGCGCCCCCTAGCGGTGCAGATGTCCCCGTCCCGGGGAGGGGGAGGGGGAGCGAAACATCCCTAAGGAAGGCCCCGCTTGGGCGCCCGACGTTTTCCTGAGTCGGGAAACGCTACTGGACCTGGGTGGATCCGGACCAGGCTGTGTCCCAGCTGCCCTGCGATCCCATATGCCTCACACCTGGACTCCCCGGGCGGGCGAGCCAGCTTTCTGGCCCTGCCTGCCTGAGCCTACCTCTCTATCTCTGGCATCCAACTTGCAACTTCAAGTCCCTGAGGTCGAGACCTTCGGCTCCCTGGGTCCTGCTAGTAACCCAAACAGACAGACACGTTTGCCATGCCATGCCATGCCATGCCATGCCATGCCATTCCATTCCATTCCATTCCATTCCATTCCATTCCATTCCATTCCATTCCATACCATACCACTTGCAATCAGGCATCTGCGAAATGAATATTGAGCAAGGGAATTCTCAGCCTTGAACGTTTCTGGGCCCCGCTCCCTTGGCTTTCGCACCGGCCAAAGGTCCAAAGGGCTCCGAGAAACCTCAGCACACGGGCTCTGTTTCCGTCCCTCTGAACACACGTTGCCTGTCTGTCTCCCTTATAATACAGAAACGGGGACGCTTGGGTGGCTCCGTGTGGAGCATCTGCCTTAGGGGCACGTCGTGATCACAGGATCCGGGGATCCAGGCCCACATCGAGCTCCTTGCATTGGAGCCTGCTTCTCCCTCTGCCTAGGTCTCTGCCCCTTTCTCTCTCTCTCTCTCTCTCTCTCTCTCTCTCAAAATCCGGTAAAAATAGAAAGGAAAGAAAGAAAGAAAGAAAGAAAGAAAGAAAGAAAGAAAGAAAGAAGAAAGAAAGAAAGAAAGAAAGAAAGAAAGAAAGAAAGAAAGAAAAGAAAATTCCCTACGTTCGGACTTCCAGGTCACCCCATCAGAAAGATGCCTCGTGGGATGGGACCCAAGAGGTGGTTCAGAGAAATAAGGACCCGACTCCCCCCACACACACACACACTTCCCATGAGTCCAAATCATGAAGAAGACGGGGAAAGCAGGCCAGGCAGGCAGACACCAGAAATCCGAAGTCCGCACGCACGCACGCACGCACGCACGCAGGAGCACCAGAACCGATGCCCAACCCACTGCCTGCGTCTCCACCTCTCTCAGAGGGCTGAAAGGCAACCACGGACAAGGCCTGTTTTCCAGGAGGAAGCCGACATGAAGGAACAGGCGGCGTTGGAGGCGGAAGGCTGGAAGGTTGACGGATAGAGAAAGGAAAAGAGGGACAAGAGGGACGGGTGGACACCTGGGTGGCTCAGTGGTTGGGCGGCTGCCTTCCTCTCAGGGTGTGATGCGGGGGGGGCGGGGGGTTGGGGAGGTGGAAGGGATACCCTGGGGTCCTGTGCCCGCATCCGGTTCCCTGCCTGCGTGGAGCCTGCTTCTCCCTCTGCCTGTGTCTCTGTCTGCCTCTCTCTGTGTCTCTCAGGAGTAAATAAAGAAATCCTTAAAAAAAAAAGGAATAAAATAAAAACCTTTAAATCTGTCTCAGTCCTGGCGGGGGCGGGGACTGCCTTGCCGCCTCTGCGCCTCAGCCTCCCGCGCGGCCCCCGCACCCCCCCCCCCGTTTCTGCAACACTCCTGTGGATGGAGTGGTCAACTCCTCTGCCATCATCCCGGGTGCCTCCAACGCCATCGCCGTCCCCCCTCCTCATCCCGCCGCCCCCCTGTAAGGAGCAAAAATCACCCGAGCCATTGAGCCACCACGGGAGCCTGACAGTGGGAGTGGGGAACACATAGATTGAGTTTTTAGAGGACGCGGGGCGGCGGGGCAGAGGGGCGGCGGGGGGGGGCGGCTGGGGCGACATCTACGCCTTTGGAGCCAATGCATGGTTGTTGGTTTCCTTTATTTTTTGGAGGGGGGGTGCGGTGGAGTTTGAAGATATTTCTTTATTAGGATGCTCACCAGAATGACAGGCTGGCACTGTCCGTCTGATGTGATAAAGGATACATACATCTGATCCGATTCTGGCAGGAAACAGGCGTAAGGCCTCTCAGACCTGGTACCGAGCGTCCGTGAAAGACGACTCCATTCACCAGAGAGCATGTTTCCTTGATTCCGAGGTCTCTGCTGTAGCTTCCGGTCACGTCCCGTGACTTGCTCAGACTTCATTCCGGCATCATCAGTGGACCCTCTCTTTCTTTCTTTCTTTCTTTCTTTCTTTCTTTCTTTCTTTCTTTTTCTTTTCTTTTCTTTTTTTTCCCTAGCCACTTCTCAACTCCTTACGTCAGCTGCCGCCTGTCTGACTCACCCAGGTAGCCTCGAATTCTGCAGCACATCTCTTTGGTAGGCTGCTGCCCTGCCACCCTCAGGGGCATGGGTTGGGATTTGGGGGGGGAAGGAAAACGACGTCACGTTACCGAAGCAGACGGCAGGAGCGTATTGGCAAATGACACTAGGACACCCGGACACCCCGCAGGCCCGCCCGAGGGCCTGCTTGGAGCGCACGAACACACGTAGGGCACGTTCTTCTCTTCACGCGGCGCGGCGCGGCAGGCAGCGGAAGGTGCGGGATGACCTCCAGGGGCTCGGCGTCTGCAGCCAGCCATCAGGATGAACTCAGGGATGCCTCCGTGGAGGGTTTTGGTGGCTCCGTGAGCTCCTTTCCGAAGCTGCTTGTAGTTACAGGACTGCTGAACAAGCGTCCAGGAGTTTCTTGGTGAGGTGGGCATCTGCCACGGGGTAGGCCTTCGGATTTACATCGGCCTCAGTCATCTCTGCGTATCCGCGGTCCCTGTGGGTTTCCTGTAAAAAGACGTGTCCTGGGAGCTATCACCGTCACACTTCATACGGATGACCAGCTTTGCCCCCACCCACCCCCACCCCCGCCGACCTTGGGGTTGGGGTGGGCGGTGGGATGCGCTGTGCTCCCGTCACAGTTTGTGGGCCCTGGAATGGTGGTGATCGAGATACACCCCTCCGCCACCTCATTACAAAGAAACAAGACACTGTGGTGTCTTGCTAGACCCCACAGGCACAGCAAAGAAAAGGAGAACTACTTATCCCCTTGTTCCACCGGGACCGACCCGGATGGATGCCCGAGGGTCCAGGCCCCGAGGGACGGGCGTACTCAACTTTTGCTGTAAACTCAACGGATTAGTTAAGTTGTGCCTCTGAGGATTTGTCCACGGAAACTACTCCAAATGATCGATTTTGTCTGTCTCGTGTACTTTTCCTTGTTACGAGCAAGCAGGTAAAAGAAAGAAAGAAAGAAAGAAAGAAAGAAAGAAAGAAAGAAAGAAAGAAAGAGAGAAAGAAAGAAAGAAAAAGATGAAAAAAGGTCTATAGGTTAAACTTTTACAATACCTTCCCAAATCTTTGGTGACCTGGAACTTTGAAGGTGTAACTAGCTTAATTGATAAATTGGGTTCAGTTCACCGGATACCTGGCATCTGTCTTTCCAACAGAAGGTAAAATACTAGAGTGTGAGTCAATGAGACACCCAAGGTGGTTTTTTTTGTTCGGTGGTGTTGTGTTTTCTTCCTCCACCCCTTGCCCTTTTCTTCCTTCCCCCCCTCCCCCCACCTCAGTTTTTGTGTTTCTCTTTTGTCTGATTCAGGAAACCTGCCGATACCTGGGTGTGTTAGTAAACGTGTTTCAGGTTTGTTTGTTTCTTTTTTCCTTCCTCTTTTTTTTAAATTTTAATTCACAATTCATGAGACATACATATACACACACACACACACACACACAGGAAGAGACACAGGCAGAGGGAGAAGCGGGCTCCCTGCAGGAACCCCCGATGTAGGACTCGATCCCGGGACTCCAGGATCGCGCTCTGGGCCAAAAGCAGGCGCTAAACCGCTGAGCCACCCAGGGATCCCCTTGCGGACATTTCTACAACCGATCGGGAACGACGCCCGCCGTCCGGTGTCCCGGATCTTTGGGGGTGAGGGCTCCAGGACGCCTCGGATGACGTTTCCAAGTGCGCCCTTCCCGGGGGCTGGAACCGGAACCGGAACCGGAACCGGGGCGGCATGGGTAGTTCGGAAGACGCTGCCGCCCGCGGCGGCGGCCGGTGCGCCCCCTAGCGGTGCAGATGTCCCCGTCCCGGGGAGGGGGAGGGGGAGCGAAACATCCCTAAGGAAGGCCCCGCTTGGGCGCCCGACGTTTTCCTGAGTCGGGAAACGCTACTGGACCTGGGTGGATCCGGACCAGGCTGTGTCCCAGCTGCCCTGCGATCCCATAAGACTCACACCTGGACTCCCCGGGCGGGCGAGCCAGCTTTCTGGCCCTGCCTGCCTGAGCCTACCTCTCTATCTCTGGCATCCAACTTGCAACTTCAAGTCCCTGAGGTCGAGACCTTCGGCTCTCTGGGTCCTGCTAGTAACCCAAACAGACAGACACGTTTGCCATGCCATGCCATGCCATGCCATGCCATGCCATGCCATTCCATTCCATTCCATTCCATTCCATTCCATACCATACCACTTGCAATCAGGCATCTGCGAAATGAATATTGAGCAAGGGAATTCTCAGCCTTGAACGTTTCTGGGCCCCGCTCCCTTGGCTTTCGCACCGGCCAAAGGTCCAAAGGGCTCCGAGAAACCTCAGCACACGGGCTCTGTTTCCGTCCCTCTGAACACACGTTGCCTGTCTGTCTCCCTTATAATACAGAAACGGGGACGCTTGGGTGGCTCCGTGTGGAGCATCTGCCTTAGGGGCACGTCGTGATCACAGGATCCGGGGATCCAGGCCCACATCGAGCTCCTTGCATTGGAGCCTGCTTCTCCCTCTGCCTAGGTCTCTGCCCCTTTCTCTCTCTCTCTCTCTCTCTCTCTCTCTCTCTCAAAATCCAGTAAAAATAGAAAGGAAAGAAAGAAAGAAAGAAGAAAGAAAGAAAGAAAGAAAGAAAGAAAGAAAGAAAGAAAGAAAGAAAAGAAAATTCCCTACGTTCGGACTTCCAGGTCACCCCATCAGAAAGATGCCTCGTGGGATGGGACCCAAGAGGTGGTCCAGAGAAATAAGGACCCGACTCCCCCCCCACACACACACACACTTCCCATGAGTCCAAATCATGAAGAAGACGGGGAAAGCAGGCCAGGCAGGCAGGCACCAGAAATCCGAAGTCCGCACGCACGCACACACGCACGAGCACCAGAACCGATGCCCAACCCACTGCCTACGTCTCCACCTCTCTCAGAGGGCTGAAAGGCAACCACGGACAAGGCCTGTTTTCCAGGAGGAAGCCGACATGAAGGAACAGGCGGCGTTGGAGGCGGAAGGCTGGAAGGTTGACGGATAGAGAAAGGAAAAGAGGGACAAGAGGGACGGGTGGACACCTGGGTGGCTCAGTGGTTGGGCGGCTGCCTTCCTCTCAGGGTGTGATGCGGGGGGGCGGGGGGTTGGGGAGGTGGAAGGGATACCCTGGGGCCCTGTGCCCGCATCCGGTTCCCTGCCTGCGTGGAGCCTGCTTCTCCCTCTGCCTGTGTCTCTGTCTGCCTCTCTCTGTGTCTCTCAGGAGTAAATAAAGAAATCCTTAAAAAAAAAAAGGAATAAAATAAAAACCTTTAAATCTGTCTCAGTCCTGGCGGGGGCGGGGACTGCCTGGCCGCCTCTGCGCCTCAGCCTCCCCCGCGGCCCCCGCACCCCCCCCCCGTTTCTGCAACACTCCTGTGGATGGAGTGGTCAACTCCTCTGCCATCATCCCGGGTGCCTCCAACGCCATCGCCGCCCCCCCTCCTCATCCCGCCGCCCCCCTGTAAGGAGCAAAAATCACCCGAGCCATTGGGCCACCACGGGAGCCTGACAGTGGGAGTGGGGAACACATAGATTGAGTTTTTAGAGGACGCGGGGCGGCGGGGCGGAGGGGCGGCGGGGGGGGGGGCGGCTGGGGCGACATCTACGCCTTTGGAGCCAATGCATGGTTGTTGGTTTCCTTTATTTTTTGGAGGGGGGGTGCGGTGGAGTTTGAAGATATTTCTTTATTAGGATGCTCACCAGAATGACAGGCTGGCACTGTCCGTCTGATGTGATAAAGGATACATACATCTGATCCGATTCTGGCAGGAAACAGGCGTAAGGCCTCTCAGACCTGGTACCGAGCGTCCGTGAAAGACGACTCCATTCACCAGAGAGCATGTTTCCTTGATTCCGAGGTCTCTGCTGTAGCTTCTGGTCACGTCCCGTGACTTGCTCAGACTTCATTCCGGCATCATCAGTGGACCCTCTCTTTCTTTCTTTCTTTCTTTCTTTCTTTCTTTCTTTCTTTTTCTTTTCTTTTTTTTCCCTAGCCACTTCTCAACTCCTTACGTCAGCTGCCGCCTGTCTGACTCACCCAGGTAGCCTCGAATTCTGCAGCACATCTCTTTGGTAGGCTGCTGCCCTGCCACCCTCAGGGGCATGGGTTGGGATTTGGGGGGGGAAGGGGAACGACGTCACGTTACCGAAGCAGACGGCAGGAGCGTATTGGCAAATGACACTAGGACACCCGGACACCCTGCAGGCCCGCCCGAGGGCCTGCTTGGAGCGCACGAACACACGTAGGGCACGTTCTTCTCTTCACGCGGCGCGGCGCGGCAGGCAGCGGAAGGTGCGGGATGACCTCCAGGGGCTCGGCGTCTGCAGCCAGCCATCAGGATGAACTCAGGGATGCCTCCGTGGAGGGTTTTGGTGGCTCCGTGAGCTCCTTTCCGAAGCTGCTTGTAGTTACAGGACTGCTGAACAAGCGTCCAGGAGTTTCTTGGTGAGGTGGGCATCTGCCACGGGGTAGGCCTTCGGATTTACATCGGCCTCAGTCATCTCTGCGTATCCGCGGTCCCTGTGGGTTTCCTGTAAAAAGACGTGTCCTGGGAGCTATCACCGTCACACTTCATACGGATGACCAGCTTTGCCCCCACCCACCCCCACCCCCGCCGACCTTGGGGTTGGGGTGGGCGGTGGGATGCGCTGTGCTCCCGTCACAGTTTGTGGGCCCTGGAATGGTGGTGATCGAGATACACCCCTCCGCCACCTCATTACAAAGAAACAAGACACTGTGGTGTCTTGCTAGACCCCACAGGCACAGCAAAGAAAAGGAGAACTACTTATCCCCTTGTTCCACCGGGACCGACCCGGATGGATGCCCGAGGGTCCAGGCCCCGAGGGACGGGCGTACTCAACTTTTGCTGTAAACTCAACGGATTAGTTAAGTTGTGCCTCTGAGGATTTGTCCACGGAAACTACTCCAAATGATCGATTTTGTCTGTCTCGTGTACTTTTCCTTGTTACGAGCAAGCAGGTAAAAGAAAGAAAGAAAGAAAGAAAGAAAGAAAGAAAGAGAGAAAGAAAGAAAGAAAGAGAGAGAGAGAAAGAAAGAAAGAAAAAGATGAAAAAAAGTCTATAGGTTAAACTTTTACAATACCTTCCCAAATCTTTGGTGACCTGGAACTTTGAAGGTGTAACTAGCTTAATTGATAAATTGGGTTCAGTTCACCGGATACCTGGCATCTGTCTTTCCAACAGAAGGTAAAATACTAGAGTGTGAGTCAATGAGACACCCAAGGTGGTTTTTTTTGTTCGGTGGTGTTGTGTTTTCCTCCTCCACCCCTTGCCCTTTTCTTCCTTCCCCCCCTCCCCCCACCTCAGTTTTTGTGTTTCTCTTTTGTCTGATTCAGGAAACCTGCCGATACCTGGGTGTGTTAGTAAACGTGTTTCAGGTTTGTTTGTTTCTTTTTTCCTTCCTCTTTTTTTTAAATTTTAATTCACAATTCATGAGACATACATACACACACACACACACACACACACACACACAGGAAGAGACACAGGCAGAGGGAGAAGCGGGCTCCCTGCAGGCACCCCCGATGTAGGACTCGATCCCGGGACTCCAGGATCGCGCTCTGGGCCAAAAGCAGGCGCTAAACCGCTGAGCCACCCAGGGATCCCCTTGCGGACATTTCTACAACGGATCGGGAACGACGCCCGCCGTCCGGTGTCCCGGATCTTTGGGGGTGAGGGCTCCAGGACGCCTCGGATGACGTTTCCAAGTGCGCCCTTCCCGGGGGCTGGAACCGGAACCGGAACCGGAACCGGGGCGGCATGGGTAGTTCGGAAGACGCTGCCGCCGCCGGCGGCGGCCGGTGCGCCCCCTAGCGGTGCAGATGTCCCCGTCCCGGGGAGGGGGAGGGGGAGCGAAACATCCCTAAGGAAGGCCCCGCTTGGGCGCCCGACGTTTTCCTGAGTCGGGAAACGCTACTGGACCTGGGTGGATCCGGACCAGGCTGTGTCCCAGCTGCCCTGCGATCCCATATGCCTCACACCTGGACTCCCCGGGCGGGCGAGCCAGCTTTCTGGCCCTGCCTGCCTGAGCCTACCTCTCTATCTCTGGCATCCAACTTGCAACTTCAAGTCCCTGAGGTCGAGACCTTCGGCTCTCTGGGTCCTGCTAGTAACCCAAACAGACAGAAACGTTTGCCATGCCATGCCATGACATGCCATGCCATTCCATTCCATTCCATTCCATTCCATTCCATTCCATTCCATACCATACCACTTGCAATCAGGCATCTGCGAAATGAATATTGAGCAAGGGAATTCTCAGCCTTGAACGTTTCTGGGCCCCGCTCCCTTGGCTTTCGCACCGGCCAAAGGTCCAAAGGGCTCCGAGAAACCTCAGCACACGGGCTCTGTTTCCGTCCCTCTGAACACACGTTGCCTGTCTTTCTCCCTTATAATACAGAAACGGGGACGCTTGGGTGGCTCCGTGTGGAGCATCTGCCTTAGGGGCACGTCGTGATCACAGGATCCGGGGATCCAGGCCCACATCGAGCTCCTTGCATTGGAGCCTGCTTCTCCCTCTGCCTAGGTCTCTGCCCCTTTCTCTCTCTCTCTCTCTCTCTCTCTCTCTCTCTTAAAATCCGGTAAAAATAGAAAGGAAAGAAAGAAAGAAAGAAAGAAAGAAGAAAGAAAGAAAGAAAGAAGAAAGAAAGAAAGAAAGAAAGAAAGAAAGAAAGAAAGAAAGAAAGAAAAGAAAAGAAAATTCCCTACGTTCGGACTTCCAGGTCACCCCATCAGAAAGATGCCTCGTGGGATGGGACCCAAGAGGTGGTCCAGAGAAATAAGGACCCGACTCCCCCCCCCACACACACACACTTCCCATGAGTCCAAATCATGAAGAAGACGGGGAAAGCAGGCCAGGCAGGCAGACACCAGAAATCCGAAGTCCGCACGCACGCACGCACGCACGAGCACCAGAACCGATGCCCAACCCACTGCCTGCGTCTCCACCTCTCTCAGAGGGCTGAAAGGCAACCACGGACAAGGCCTGTTTTCCAGGAGGAAGCCGACATGAAGGAACAGGCGGCGTTGGAGGCGGAAGGCTGGAAGGTTGACGGATAGAGAAAGGAAAAGAGGGACAAGAGGGACGGGTGGACACCTGGGTGGCTCAGTGGTTGGGCGGCTGCCTTCCTCTCAGGGTGTGATGCGGGGGGGGCGGGGGGTTGGGGATGTGGAAGGGATACCCTGGGGTCCTGTGCCCGCATCCGGTTCCCTGCCTGCGTGGAGCCTGCTTCTCCCTCTGCCTGTGTCTCTGTCTGCCTCTCTCTGTGTCTCTCAGGAGTAAATAAAGAAATCCTTAAAAAAAAAAAAGGAATAAAATAAAAACCTTTAAATCTGTCTCAGTCCTGGCGGGGGCGGGGACTGCCTTGCCGCCTCTGCGCCTTAGCCTCCCCCGTGACCCCCGGACCCCCCCCCCCGTTTCTGCAACACTCCTGTGGATGGAGTGGTCAACTCCTCTGCCATCATCCCGGGTGCCTCCAACGCCATCGCCGCCCCCCCTCCTCATCCCGCCGCCCCCCTGTAAGGAGCAAAAACCACCCGAGCCTTTGGGCCACCACGGGAGCCTGACAGTGGGAGTGGGGAACACATAGATTGAGTTTTTAGAGGACGCGGGGCGGCGGGGCGGAGGGGCGGCGTGGGGGGGCGGCTGGGGTGACATCTACGCCTTTGGAGCCAATGCATGGTTGTTGGTTTCCTTTATTTTTTGGAGGGGGGGTGCGGTGGAGTTTGAAGATATTTCTTTATTAGGATGCTCACCAGAATGACAGGCTGGCACTGTCCGTCTGATGTGATAAAGGATACATACATCTGATCCGATTCTGGCAGGAAACAGGCATAAGGCCTCTCAGACCTGGTACCGAGCGTCCGTGAAAGACGACTCCATTCACCAGAGAGCATGTTTCCTTGATTCCGAGGTCTCTGCTGTAGCTTCCGGTCACGTCCCGTGACTTGCTCAGACTTCATTCCGGCATCATCAGTGGACCCTCTCTTTCTTTCTTTCTTTCTTTCTTTCTTTCTTTCTTTCTTTCTTTTTCTTTTCTTTTCTTTTTTTTCCCTAGCCACTTCTCAACTCCTTACGTCAGCTGCCGCCTGTCTGACTCACCCAGGTAGCCTCGAATTCTGCAGCACATCTCTTTGGTAGGCTGCTGCCCTGCCACCCTCAGGGGCATGGGTTGGGATTTGGGGGGGGAAGGGGAACGACGTCACGTTACCGAAGCAGACGGCAGGAGCGTATTGGCAAATGACACTAGGACACCCGGACACCCCGCAGGCCCGCCCGAGGGCCTGCTTGGAGCGCACGAACACACGTAGGGCACGTTCTTCTCTTCACGCGGCGCGGCGCGGCAGGCAGCGGAAGGTGCGGGATGACCTCCAGGGGCTCGGCGTCTGCAGCCAGCCATCAGGATGAACTCAGGGATGCCTCCGTGGAGGGTTTTGGTGGCTCCGTGAGCTCCTTTCCGAAGCTGCTTGTAGTTACAGGACTGCTGAACAAGCGTCCAGGAGTTTCTTGGTGAGGTGGGCATCTGCCACGGGGTAGGCCTTCGGATTTACATCGGCCTCAGTCATCTCTGCGTATCCGCGGTCCCTGTGGGTTTCCTGTCAAAAGACGTGTCCTGGGAGCTATCACCGTCACACTTCATACGGATGACCAGCTTTGCCCCCACCCACCCCCACCCCCGCCGACCTTGGGGTTGGGGTGGGCGGTGGGATGCGCTGTGCTCCCGTCACAGTTTGTGGGCCCTGGAATGGTGGTGATCGAGATACACCCCTCCGCCACCTCATTACAAAGAAACAAGACACTGTGGTGTCTTGCTAGACCCCACAGGCACAGCAAAGAAAAGGAGAACTACTTATCCCCTTGTTCCACCGGGACCGACCCGGATGGATGCCCGAGGGTCCAGGCCCCGAGGGACGGGCGTACTCAACTTTTGCTGTAAACTCAACGGATTAGTTAAGTTGTGCCTCTGAGGATTTGTCCACGGAAACTACTCCAAATGATCGATTTTGTCTGTCTCGTGTACTTTTCCTTGTTACGAGCAAGCAGGTAAAAGAAAGAAAGAAAGAAAGAAAGAAAGAAAGAAAGAAAGAAAGAGAGAAAGAAAGAAAGAAAAAGATGAAAAAAGGTCTATAGGTTAAACTTTTACAATACCTTCCCAAATCTTTGGTGACCTGGAACTTTGAAGGTGTAACTAGCTTAATTGATAAATTGGGTTCAGTTCACCGGATACCTGGCATCTGTCTTTCCAACAGAAGGTAAAATACTAGAGTGTGAGTCAATGAGACACCCAAGGTGGTTTTTTTTGTTCGGTGGTGTTGTGTTTTCTTCCTCCACCCCTTGCCCTTTTCTTCCTTCCCCCCCTCCCCCCACCTCAGTTTTTGTGTTTCTCTTTTGTCTGATTCAGGAAACCTGCCGATACCTGGGTGTGTTAGTAAACGTGTTTCAGGTTTGTTTGTTTCTTTTTTCCTTCCTCTTTTTTTTAAATTTTAATTCACAATTCATGAGACATACATATACACACACACACACACACACACAGGAAGAGACACAGGCAGAGGGAGAAGCGGGCTCCCTGCAGGAACCCCCGATGTAGGACTCGATCCCGGGACTCCAGGATCGCGCTCTGGGCCAAAAGCAGGCGCTAAACCGCTGAGCCACCCAGGGATCCCCTTGCGGACATTTCTACAACCGATCGGGAACGACGCCCGCCGTCCGGTGTCCCGGATCTTTGGGGGTGAGGGCTCCAGGACGCCTCGGATGACGTTTCCAAGTGCGCCCTTCCCGGGGGCTGGAACCGGAACCGGAACCGGAACCGGGGCGGCATGGGTAGTTCGGAAGACGCTGCCGCCCGCGGCGGCGGCCGGTGCGCCCCCTAGCGGTGCAGATGTCCCCGTCCCGGGGAGGGGGAGGGGGAGCGAAACATCCCTAAGGAAGGCCCCGCTTGGGCGCCCGACGTTTTCCTGAGTCGGGAAACGCTACTGGACCTGGGTGGATCCGGACCAGGCTGTGTCCCAGCTGCCCTGCGATCCCATAAGACTCACACCTGGACTCCCCGGGCGGGCGAGCCAGCTTTCTGGCCCTGCCTGCCTGAGCCTACCTCTCTATCTCTGGCATCCAACTTGCAACTTCAAGTCCCTGAGGTCGAGACCTTCGGCTCTCTGGGTCCTGCTAGTAACCCAAACAGACAGACACGTTTGCCATGCCATGCCATGCCATGCCATGCCATGCCATGCCATTCCATTCCATTCCATTCCATTCCATACCATACCACTTGCAATCAGGCATCTGCGAAATGAATATTGAGCAAGGGAATTCTCAGCCTTGAACGTTTCTGGGCCCCGCTCCCTTGGCTTTCGCACCGGCCAAAGGTCCAAAGGGCTCCGAGAAACCTCAGCACACGGGCTCTGTTTCCGTCCCTCTGAACACACGTTGCCTGTCTGTCTCCCTTATAATACAGAAACGGGGACGCTTGGGTGGCTCCGTGTGGAGCATCTGCCTTAGGGGCACGTCGTGATCACAGGATCCGGGGATCCAGGCCCACATCGAGCTCCTTGCATTGGAGCCTGCTTCTCCCTCTGCCTAGGTCTCTGCCCCTTTCTCTCTCTCTCTCTCTCTCTCTCTCTCTCTCTCAAAATCCAGTAAAAATAGAAAGGAAAGAAAGAAAGAAAGAAGAAAGAAAGAAAGAAAGAAAGAAAGAAAGAAAGAAAGAAAGAAAGAAAGAAAGAAAGAAAGAAAAGAAAATTCCCTACGTTCGGACTTCCAGGTCACCCCATCAGAAAGATGCCTCGTGGGATGGGACCCAAGAGGTGGTCCAGAGAAATAAGGACCCGACTCCCCCCCCACACACACACACACTTCCCATGAGTCCAAATCATGAAGAAGACGGGGAAAGCAGGCCAGGCAGGCAGGCACCAGAAATCCGAAGTCCGCACGCACGCACACACGCACGAGCACCAGAACCGATGCCCAACCCACTGCCTACGTCTCCACCTCTCTCAGAGGGCTGAAAGGCAACCACGGACAAGGCCTGTTTTCCAGGAGGAAGCCGACATGAAGGAACAGGCGGCGTTGGAGGCGGAAGGCTGGAAGGTTGACGGATAGAGAAAGGAAAAGAGGGACAAGAGGGACGGGTGGACACCTGGGTGGCTCAGTGGTTGGGCGGCTGCCTTCCTCTCAGGGTGTGATGCGGGGGGGCGGGGGGTTGGGGAGGTGGAAGGGATACCCTGGGGCCCTGTGCCCGCATCCGGTTCCCTGCCTGCGTGGAGCCTGCTTCTCCCTCTGCCTGTGTCTCTGTCTGCCTCTCTCTGTGTCTCTCAGGAGTAAATAAAGAAATCCTTAAAAAAAAAAAGGAATAAAATAAAAACCTTTAAATCTGTCTCAGTCCTGGCGGGGGCGGGGACTGCCTGGCCGCCTCTGCGCCTCAGCCTCCCCCGCGGCCCCCGCACCCCCCCCCCGTTTCTGCAACACTCCTGTGGATGGAGTGGTCAACTCCTCTGCCATCATCCCGGGTGCCTCCAACGCCATCGCCGCCCCCCCTCCTCATCCCGCCGCCCCCCTGTAAGGAGCAAAAATCACCCGAGCCATTGGGCCACCACGGGAGCCTGACAGTGGGAGTGGGGAACACATAGATTGAGTTTTTAGAGGACGCGGGGCGGCGGGGCGGAGGGGCGGCGGGGGGGGGGGGCGGCTGGGGCGACATCTACGCCTTTGGAGCCAATGCATGGTTGTTGGTTTCCTTTATTTTTTGGAGGGGGGGTGCGGTGGAGTTTGAAGATATTTCTTTATTAGGATGCTCACCAGAATGACAGGCTGGCACTGTCCGTCTGATGTGATAAAGGATACATACATCTGATCCGATTCTGGCAGGAAACAGGCGTAAGGCCTCTCAGACCTGGTACCGAGCGTCCGTGAAAGACGACTCCATTCACCAGAGAGCATGTTTCCTTGATTCCGAGGTCTCTGCTGTAGCTTCTGGTCACGTCCCGTGACTTGCTCAGACTTCATTCCGGCATCATCAGTGGACCCTCTCTTTCTTTCTTTCTTTCTTTCTTTCTTTCTTTCTTTCTTTCTTTCTTTCTTTCTTTTTCTTTTCTTTTTTTTCCCTAGCCACTTCTCAACTCCTTACGTCAGCTGCCGCCTGTCTGACTCACCCAGGTAGCCTCGAATTCTGCAGCACATCTCTTTGGTAGGCTGCTGCCCTGCCACCCTCAGGGGCATGGGTTGGGATTTGGGGGGGGAAGGGGAACGACGTCACGTTACCGAAGCAGACGGCAGGAGCGTATTGGCAAATGACACTAGGACACCCGGACACCCCGCAGGCCCGCCCGAGGGCCTGCTTGGAGCGCACGAACACACGTAGGGCACGTTCTTCTCTTCACGCGGCGCGGCGCGGCAGGCAGCGGAAGGTGCGGGATGACCTCCAGGGGCTCGGCGTCTGCAGCCAGCCATCAGGATGAACTCAGGGATGCCTCCGTGGAGGGTTTTGGTGGCTCCGTGAGCTCCTTTCCGAAGCTGCTTGTAGTTACAGGACTGCTGAACAAGCGTCCAGGAGTTTCTTGGTGAGGTGGGCATCTGCCACGGGGTAGGCCTTCGGATTTACATCGGCCTCAGTCATCTCTGCGTATCCGCGGTCCCTGTGGGTTTCCTGTAAAAAGACGTGTCCTGGGAGCTATCACCGTCACACTTCATACGGATGACCAGCTTTGCCCCCACCCACCCCCACCCCCGCCGACCTTGGGGTTGGGGTGGGCGGTGGGATGCGCTGTGCTCCCGTCACAGTTTGTGGGCCCTGGAATGGTGGTGATCGAGATACACCCCTCCGCCACCTCATTACAAAGAAACAAGACACTGTGGTGTCTTGCTAGACCCCACAGGCACAGCAAAGAAAAGGAGAACTACTTATCCCCTTGTTCCACCGGGACCGACCCGGATGGATGCCCGAGGGTCCAGGCCCCGAGGGACGGGCGTACTCAACTTTTGCTGTAAACTCAACGGATTAGTTAAGTTGTGCCTCTGAGGATTTGTCCACGGAAACTACTCCAAATGATCGATTTTGTCTGTCTCGTGTACTTTTCCTTGTTACGAGCAAGCAGGTAAAAGAAAGAAAGAAAGAAAGAAAGAAAGAAAGAAAGAAAGAGAGAAAGAAAGAAAGAAAGAGAGAGAGAGAAAGAAAGAAAGAAAAAGATGAAAAAAAGTCTATAGGTTAAACTTTTACAATACCTTCCCAAATCTTTGGTGACCTGGAACTTTGAAGGTGTAACTAGCTTAATTGATAAATTGGGTTCAGTTCACCGGATACCTGGCATCTGTCTTTCCAACAGAAGGTAAAATACTAGAGTGTGAGTCAATGAGACACCCAAGGTGGTTTTTTTTGTTCGGTGGTGTTGTGTTTTCCTCCTCCACCCCTTGCCCTTTTCTTCCTTCCCCCCCTCCCCCCACCTCAGTTTTTGTGTTTCTCTTTTGTCTGATTCAGGAAACCTGCCGATACCTGGGTGTGTTAGTAAACGTGTTTCAGGTTTGTTTGTTTCTTTTTTCCTTCCTCTTTTTTTTAAATTTTAATTCACAATTCATGAGACATACATACACACACACACACACACACACACACACACACAGGAAGAGACACAGGCAGAGGGAGAAGCGGGCTCCCTGCAGGCACCCCCGATGTAGGACTCGATCCCGGGACTCCAGGATCGCGCTCTGGGCCAAAAGCAGGCGCTAAACCGCTGAGCCACCCAGGGATCCCCTTGCGGACATTTCTACAACGGATCGGGAACGACGCCCGCCGTCCGGTGTCCCGGATCTTTGGGGGTGAGGGCTCCAGGACGCCTCGGATGACGTTTCCAAGTGCGCCCTTCCCGGGGGCTGGAACCGGAACCGGAACCGGAACCGGGGCGGCATGGGTAGTTCGGAAGACGCTGCCGCCGCCGGCGGCGGCCGGTGCGCCCCCTAGCGGTGCAGATGTCCCCGTCCCGGGGAGGGGGAGGGGGAGCGAAACATCCCTAAGGAAGGCCCCGCTTGGGCGCCCGACGTTTTCCTGAGTCGGGAAACGCTACTGGACCTGGGTGGATCCGGACCAGGCTGTGTCCCAGCTGCCCTGCGATCCCATATGCCTCACACCTGGACTCCCCGGGCGGGCGAGCCAGCTTTCTGGCCCTGCCTGCCTGAGCCTACCTCTCTATCTCTGGCATCCAACTTGCAACTTCAAGTCCCTGAGGTCGAGACCTTCGGCTCTCTGGGTCCTGCTAGTAACCCAAACAGACAGAAACGTTTGCCATGCCATGCCATGACATGCCATGCCATTCCATTCCATTCCATTCCATTCCATTCCATTCCATACCATACCACTTGCAATCAGGCATCTGCGAAATGAATATTGAGCAAGGGAATTCTCAGCCTTGAACGTTTCTGGGCCCCGCTCCCTTGGCTTTCGCACCGGCCAAAGGTCCAAAGGGCTCCGAGAAACCTCAGCACACGGGCTCTGTTTCCGTCCCTCTGAACACACGTTGCCTGTCTTTCTCCCTTATAATACAGAAACGGGGACGCTTGGGTGGCTCCGTGTGGAGCATCTGCCTTAGGGGCACGTCGTGATCACAGGATCCGGGGATCCAGGCCCACATCGAGCTCCTTGCATTGGAGCCTGCTTCTCCCTCTGCCTAGGTCTCTGCCCCTTTCTCTCTCTCTCTCTCTCTCTCTCTCTCTCTCTTAAAATCCGGTAAAAATAGAAAGGAAAGAAAGAAAGAAAGAAAGAAAGAAGAAAGAAAGAAAGAAAGAAGAAAGAAAGAAAGAAAGAAAGAAAGAAAGAAAGAAAGAAAGAAAGAAAGAAAGAAAAGAAAAGAAAATTCCCTACGTTCGGACTTCCAGGTCACCCCATCAGAAAGATGCCTCGTGGGATGGGACCCAAGAGGTGGTCCAGAGAAATAAGGACCCGACTCCCCCCCCCACACACACACACTTCCCATGAGTCCAAATCATGAAGAAGACGGGGAAAGCAGGCCAGGCAGGCAGACACCAGAAATCCGAAGTCCGCACGCACGCACGCACGCACGAGCACCAGAACCGATGCCCAACCCACTGCCTGCGTCTCCACCTCTCTCAGAGGGCTGACAGGCAACCACGGACAAGGCCTGTTTTCCAGGAGGAAGCCGACATGAAGGAACAGGCGGCGTTGGAGGCGGAAGGCTGGAAGGTTGACGGATAGAGAAAGGAAAAGAGGGACAAGAGGGACGGGTGGACACCTGGGTGGCTCAGTGGTTGGGCGGCTGCCTTCCTCTCAGGGTGTGATGCGGGGGGGGGCGGGGGGTTGGGGATGTGGAAGGGATACCCTGGGGTCCTGTGCCCGCATCCGGTTCCCTGCCTGCGTGGAGCCTGCTTCTCCCTCTGCCTGTGTCTCTGTCTGCCTCTCTCTGTGTCTCTCAGGAGTAAATAAAGAAATCCTTAAAAAAAAAAAAGGAATAAAATAAAAACCTTTAAATCTGTCTCAGTCCTGGCGGGGGCGGGGACTGCCTTGCCGCCTCTGCGCCTTAGCCTCCCCCGTGACCCCCGGACCCCCCCCCCCCGTTTCTGCAACACTCCTGTGGATGGAGTGGTCAACTCCTCTGCCATCATCCCGGGTGCCTCCAACGCCATCGCCGCCCCCCCTCCTCATCCCGCCGCCCCCCTGTAAGGAGCAAAAACCACCCGAGCCTTTGGGCCACCACGGGAGCCTGACAGTGGGAGTGGGGAACACATAGATTGAGTTTTTAGAGGACGCGGGGCGGCGGGGCGGAGGGGCGGCGTGGGGGGGCGGCTGGGGTGACATCTACGCCTTTGGAGCCAATGCATGGTTGTTGGTTTCCTTTATTTTTTGGAGGGGGGGTGCGGTGGAGTTTGAAGATATTTCTTTATTAGGATGCTCACCAGAATGACAGGCTGGCACTGTCCGTCTGATGTGATAAAGGATACATACATCTGATCCGATTCTGGCAGGAAACAGGCATAAGGCCTCTCAGACCTGGTACCGAGCGTCCGTGAAAGACGACTCCATTCACCAGAGAGCATGTTTCCTTGATTCCGAGGTCTCTGCTGTAGCTTCCGGTCACGTCCCGTGACTTGCTCAGACTTCATTCCGGCATCATCAGTGGACCCTCTCTTTCTTTCTTTCTTTCTTTCTTTCTTTCTTTCTTTCTTTCTTTTTCTTTTCTTTTCTTTTTTTTCCCTAGCCACTTCTCAACTCCTTACGTCAGCTGCCGCCTGTCTGACTCACCCAGGTAGCCTCGAATTCTGCAGCACATCTCTTTGGTAGGCTGCTGCCCTGCCACCCTCAGGGGCATGGGTTGGGATTTGGGGGGGGAAGGGGAACGACGTCACGTTACCGAAGCAGACGGCAGGAGCGTATTGGCAAATGACACTAGGACACCCGGACACCCCGCAGGCCCGCCCGAGGGCCTGCTTGGAGCGCACGAACACACGTAGGGCACGTTCTTCTCTTCACGCGGCGCGGCGCGGCAGGCAGCGGAAGGTGCGGGATGACCTCCAGGGGCTCGGCGTCTGCAGCCAGCCATCAGGATGAACTCAGGGATGCCTCCGTGGAGGGTTTTGGTGGCTCCGTGAGCTCCTTTCCGAAGCTGCTTGTAGTTACAGGACTGCTGAACAAGCGTCCAGGAGTTTCTTGGTGAGGTGGGCATCTGCCACGGGGTAGGCCTTCGGATTTACATCGGCCTCAGTCATCTCTGCGTATCCGCGGTCCCTGTGGGTTTCCTGTCAAAAGACGTGTCCTGGGAGCTATCACCGTCACACTTCATACGGATGACCAGCTTTGCCCCCACCCACCCCCACCCCCGCCGACCTTGGGGTTGGGGTGGGCGGTGGGATGCGCTGTGCTCCCGTCACAGTTTGTGGGCCCTGGAATGGTGGTGATCGAGATACACCCCTCCGCCACCTCATTACAAAGAAACAAGACACTGTGGTGTCTTGCTAGACCCCACAGGCACAGCAAAGAAAAGGAGAACTACTTATCCCCTTGTTCCACCGGGACCGACCCGGATGGATGCCCGAGGGTCCAGGCCCCGAGGGACGGGCGTACTCAACTTTTGCTGTAAACTCAACGGATTAGTTAAGTTGTGCCTCTGAGGATTTGTCCACGGAAACTACTCCAAATGATCGATTTTGTCTGTCTCGTGTACTTTTCCTTGTTACGAGCAAGCAGGTAAAAGAAAGAAAGAAAGAAAGAAAGAAAGAAAGAAAGAAAGAAAGAAAGAAAGAAAGAAAGAAAGAAAAAGATGGAAAAAGGTCTATAGGTTAAACTTTTACAATACCTTCCCAAATCTTTGGTGACCTGGAACTTTGAAGGTGTAACTAGCTTAATTGATAAATTGGGTTCAGTTCACCGGATACCTGGCATCTGTCTTTCCAACAGAAGGTAAAATACTAGAGTGTGAGTCAATGAGACACCCAAGGTGGTTTTTTTTGTTCGGTGGTGTTGTGTTTTCCTCCTCCACCCCTTGCCCTTTTCTTCCTTCCCCCCCTCCCCCCACCTCAGTTTTTGTGTTTCTCTTTTGTCTGATTCAGGAAACCTGCCGATACCTGGGTGTGTTAGTAAACGTGTTTCAGGTTTGTTTGTTTCTTTTTTCCTTCCTCTTTTTTTTAAATTTTAATTCACAATTCATGAGACATACATACACACACACACACACACACACACACAGGAAGAGACACAGGCAGAGGGAGAAGCGGGCTCCCTGCAGGAACCCCCGATGTAGGACTCGATCCCGGGACTCCAGGATCGCGCTCTGGGCCAAAAGCAGGCGCTAAACCGCTGAGCCACCCAGGGATCCCCTTGCGGACATTTCTACAACCGATCGGGAACGACGCCCGCCGTCCGGTGTCCCGGATCTTTGGGGGTGAGGGCTCCAGGACGCCTCGGATGACGTTTCCAAGTGCGCCCTTCCCGGGGGCTGGAACCGGAACCGGAACCGGAACCGGGGCGGCATGGGTAGTTCGGAAGACGCTGCTGCCGCCGGCGGCGGCCGGTGCGCCCCCTAGCGGTGCAGATGTCCCCGTCCCGGGGAGGGGGAGGGGGAGCGAAACATCCCTAAGGAAGGCCCCGCTTGGGCGCCCGACGTTTTCCTGAGTCGGGAAACGCTACTGGACCTGGGTGGATCCGGACCAGGCTGTGTCCCAGCTGCCCTGCAATCCCATATGCCTCACACCTGGACTCCCCGGGCGGGCGAGCCAGCTTTCTGGCCCTGCCTGCCTGAGCCTACCTCTCTATCTCTGGCATCCAACTTGCAACTTCAAGTCCCTGAGGTCGAGACCTTCGGCTCTCTGGGTCCTGCTAGTAACCCAAACAGACAGACACGTTTGCCATGCCATGCCATGCCATGCCATGCCATGCCATTCCATTCCATTCCATTCCATTCCATTCCATTCCATACCATACCACTTGCAATCAGGCATCTGCGAAATGAATATTGAGCAAGGAAATTCTCAGCCTTGAACGTTTCTGGGCCCCGCTCCCTTGGCTTTCGCACCGGCCAAAGGTCCAAAGGGCTCCGAGAAACCTCAGCACACAGGCTCTGTTTCCGTCCCTCTGAACACACGTTGCCTGTCTGTCTCCCTTATAATACAGAAACGGGGACGCTTGGGTGGCTCCGTGTGGAGCATCTGCCTTAGGGGCACGTCGTGATCACAGGATCCGGGGATCCAGGCCCACATCGAGCTCCTTGCATTGGAGCCTGCTTCTCCCTCTGCCTAGGTCTCTGCCCCTTTCTCTCTCTCTCTCTCTCTCTCTCAAAATCCGGTAAAAATAGAAAGGAAAGAAAGAAAGAAAGAAAGAAGAAAGAAAGAAAGAAAGAAAGAAAGAAAGAAAGAAAGAAAAGAAAATTCCCTACGTTCGGACTTCCAGGTCACCCCATCAGAAAGATGCCTCGTGGGATGGGACCCAAGAGGTGGTCCAGAGAAATAAGGACCCGACTCCCCCCCCCCCACACACACACTTCCCATGAGTCCAAATCATGAAGAAGACGGGGAAAGCAGGCCAGGCAGGCAGACACCAGAAATCCGAAGTCCGCACGCACGCACGCACGCACGAGCACCAGAACCGATGCCCAACCCACTGCCTGCGTCTCCACCTCTCTCAGAGGGCTGAAAGGCAACCACGGACAAGGCCTGTTTTCCAGGAGGAAGCCGACATGAAGGAACAGGCGGCGTTGGAGGCGGAAGGCTGGAAGGTTGACGGATAGAGAAAGGAAAAGAGGGACAAGAGGGACGGGTGGACACCTGGGTGGCTCAGTGGTTGGGCGGCTGCCTTCCTCTCAGGGTGTGATGCGGGGGGGGCGGGGGGTTGGGGAGGTGGAAGGGATACCCTGGGGTCCTGTGCCCGCATCCGGTTCCCTGCCTGCGTGGAGCCTGCTTCTCCCTCTGCCTGTGTCTCTGTCTGCCTCTCTCTGTGTCTCTCAGGAGTAAATAAAGAAATCCTTAAAAAAAAAAAAGGAATAAAATAAAAACCTTTAAATCTGTCTCAGTCCTGGCGGGGGCGGGGACTGCCTGGCCGCCTCTGCGCCTCAGCCTCCCCCGCGGCCCCCGCACCCCCCCCCCCGTTTCTGCAACACTCCTGTGGATGGAGTGGTCAACTCCTCTGCCATCATCCCGGGTGCCTCCAACGCCATCGCCGCCCCCCCTCCTCATCCCGCCGCCCCCCTGTAAGGAGCAAAAATCACCCGAGCCATTGGGCCACCACGGGAGCCTGACAGTGGGAGTGGGGAACACATAGATTGAGTTTTTAGAGGACGCGGGGCGGCGGGGCGGAGGGGCGGCGGGGGGGGGGGGCGGCTGGGGCGACATCTACGCCTTTGGAGCCAATGCATGGTTGTTGGTTTCCTTTATTTTTTGGAGGGGGGGTGCGGTGGAGTTTGAAGATATTTCTTTATTAGGATGCTCACCAGAATGACAGGCTGGCACTGTCCGTCTGATGTGATAAAGGATACATACATCTGATCCGATTCTGGCAGGAAACAGGCGTAAGGCCTCTCAGACCTGGTACCGAGCGTCCGTGAAAGACGACTCCATTCACCAGAGAGCATGTTTCCTTGATTCCGAGGTCTCTGCTGTAGCTTCCGGTCACGTCCCGTGACTTGCTCAGACTTCATTCCGGCATCATCAGTGGACCCTCTCTTTCTTTCTTTCTTTCTTTCTTTCTTTCTTTCTTTTTCTTTTCTTTTTTTCCCTAGCCACTTCTCAACTCCTTACGTCAGCTGCCGCCTGTCTGACTCACCCAGGTAGCCTCGAATTCTGCAGCACATCTCTTTGGTAGGCTGCTGCCCTGCCACCCTCAGGGGCATGGGTTGGGATTTGGGGGGGGAAGGGGAACGACGTCACGTTACCGAAGCAGACGGCAGGAGCGTATTGGCAAATGACACTAGGACACCCGGACACCCCGCAGGCCCGCCCGAGGGCCTGCTTGGAGCGCACGAACACACGTAGGGCACGTTCTTCTCTTCACGCGGCGCGGCGCGGCAGGCAGCGGAAGGTGCGGGATGACCTCCAGGGGCTCGGCGTCTGCAGCCAGCCATCAGGATGAACTCAGGGATGCCTCCGTGGAGGGTTTTGGTGGCTCGGTGAGCTCCTTTCCGAAGCTGCTTGTAGTTACAGGACTGCTGAACAAGCGTCCAGGAGTTTCTTGGTGAGGTGGGCATCTGCCACGGGGTAGGCCTTCGGATTTACATCGGCCTCAGTCATCTCTGCGTATCCGCGGTCCCTGTGGGTTTCCTGTAAAAAGACGTGTCCTGGGAGCTATCACCGTCACACTTCATATGGATGACCAGCTTTGCCCCCACCCACCCCCACCCCCGCCGAACTTGGGGTTGGGGTGGGCGGTGGGATGCGCTGTGCTCCCGTCACAGTTTGTGGGCCCTGGAATGGTGGTGATCGAGATACACCCCTCCGCCACCTCATTACAAAGAAACAAGACACTGTGGTGTCTTGCTAGACCCCACAGGCACAGCAAAGAAAAGGAGAACTACTTATCCCCTTGTTCCACCGGGACCGACCCGGATGGATGCCCGAGGGTCCAGGCCCCGAGGGACGGGCGTACTCAACTTTTGCTGTAAACTCAACGGATTAGTTAAGTTGTGCCTCTGAGGATTTGTCCACGGAAACTACTCCAAATGATCGATTTTGTCTGTCTCGTGTACTTTTCCTTGTTACGAGCAAGCAGGTAAAAGAAAGAAAGAAAGAAAGAAAGAAAGAAAGAAAGAAAGAAAGAAAGAAAGAAAGAGAGAAAGAGAGAAAGAAAGAAAGAAAAAGATGGAAAAAGGTCTATAGGTTAAACTTTTACAATACCTTCCCAACTCTTTGGTGACCTGGAACTTTGAAGGTGTAACTAGCTTAATTGATAAATTGGGTTCAGTTCACCGGATACCTGGCATCTGTCTTTCCAACAGAAGGTAAAATACTAGAGTGTGAGTCAATGAGACACCCAAGGTGGTTTTTTTTGTTCGGTGGTGTTGTGTTTTCCTCCTCCACCCCTTGCCCTTTTCTTCCTTCCCCCCCTCCCCCCACCTCAGTTTTTGTGTTTCTCTTTTGTCTGATTCAGGAAACCTGCCGATACCTGGGTGTGTTAGTAAACGTGTTTCAGGTTTGTTTGTTTCTTTTTTCCTTCCTCTTTTTTTTAAATTTTAATTCACAATTCAAGAGACATACATACACACACACACACACACACACACACAGGAAGAGACACAGGCAGAGGGAGAAGCGGGCTCCCTGCAGGAACCCCCGATGTAGGACTCGATCCCGGGACTCCAGGATCGCGCTCTGGGCCAAAAGCAGGTGCTAAACCGCTGAGCCACCCAGGGATCCCCTTGCGGACATTTCTACAACCGATCGGGAACGACGCCCGCCGTCCGGTGTCCCGGATCTTTGGGGGTGAGGGCTCCAGGACGCCTCGGATGACGTTTCCAAGTGCGCCCTTCCCGGGGGCTGGAACCGGAACCGGAACCGGAACCGGGGCGGCATGGGTAGTTCGGAAGACGCTGCCGCCGCCGGCGGCGGCCGGTGCGCCCCCTAGCGGTGCAGATGTCCCCGTCCCGGGGAGGGGGAGGGGGAGCGAAACATCCCTAAGGAAGGCCCCGCTTGGGCGCCCGACGTTTTCCTGAGTCGGGAAACGCTACTGGACCTGGGTGGATCCGGACCAGGCTGTGTCCCAGCTGCCCTGCGATCCCATATGCCTCACACCTGGACTCCCCGGGCGGGCGAGCCAGCTTTCTGGCCCTGCCTGCCTGAGCCTACCTCTCTATCTCTAGCATCCAACTTGCAACTTCAAGTCCCTGAGGTCGAGACCTACGGCTCTCTGGGTCCTGCTAGTAACCCAAACAGACAGACACGTTTGCCATGCCATGCCATGCCATGCCATGCCATGCCATGCCATTCCATTCCATTCCATTCCATTCCATACCATACCACTTGCAATCAGGCATCTGCGAAATGAATATTGAGCAAGGGAATTCTCAGCCTTGAACGTTTCTGGGCCCCGCTCCCTTGGCTTTCGCACCGGCCAAAGGTCCAAAGGGCTCCGAGAAACCTCAGCACACGGGCTCTGTTTCCGTCCCTCTGAACACATGTTGCCTGTCTGTCTCCCTTATAATACAGAAACGGGGACGCTTGGGTGGCTCCGTGTGGAGCATCTGCCTTAGGGGCACGTCGTGATCACAGGATCCGGGGATCCAGGCCCACATCGAGCTCCTTGCATTGGAGCCTGCTTCTCCCTCTGCCTAGGTCTCTGCCCCTTTCTCTCTCTCTCTCTCTCTCTCTCAAAATCCGGTAAAAATAGAAAGGAAAGAAAGAAAGAAAGAAAGAAGAAAGAAAGAAAGAAAGAAAGAAAGAAAGAAAGAAAGAAAGAAAGAAAGAAAAGAAAATTCCCTACGTTCGGACTTCCAGGTCACCCCATCAGAAAGATGCCTCGTGGGATGGGACCCAAGAGGTGGTCCAGAGAAATAAGGACCCGACTCCCCCCCCCCACACACACACTTCCCATGAGTCCAAATCATGAAGAAGACGGGGAAAGCAGGCCAGGCAGGCAGACACCAGAAATCCGAAGTCCGCACGCACGCACGCACGCACGAGCACCAGAACCGATGCCCAACCCACTGCCTGCGTCTCCACCTCTCTCAGAGGGCTGAAAGGCAACCACGGACAAGGCCTGTTTTCCAGGAGGAAGCCGACATGAAGGAACAGGCGGCGTTGGAGGCGGAAGGCTGGAAGGTTGACGGATAGAGAAAGGAAAAGAGGGACAAGAGGGACGGGTGGACACCTGGGTGGCTCAGTGGTTGGGCGGCTGCCTTCCTCTCAGGGTGTGATGCGGGGGGGGCGGGGGGTTGGGGAGGTGGAAGGGATACCCTGGGGTCCTGTGCCCGCATCCGGTTCCCTGCCTGCGTGGAGCCTGCTTCTCCCTCTGCCTGTGTCTCTGTCTGCCTCTCTCTGTGTCTCTCAGGAGTAAATAAAGAAATCCTTAAAAAAAAAAAGGAATAAAATAAAAACCTTTAAATCTGTCTCAGTCCTGGCGGGGTCGGGGACTGCCTTGCCGCCTCTGCGCCTCAGCCTCCCCCGCGGCCCCCGCACCCCCCCCCCCGTTTCTGCAACACTCCTGTGGATGGAGTGGTCAACTCCTCTGCCATCATCCCGGGTGCCTCCAACGCCATCGCCGCCCCCCCTCCTCATCCCGCCGCACCCCTGTAAGGAGCAAAAATCACCCGAGCCATTGGGCCACCACGGGAGCCTGACAGTGGGAGTGGGGAACACATAGATTGAGTTTTTAGAGGACGCGGGGCGGCGGGGCGGAGGGGCGGCGGGGGGGGGCGGCTGGGGCGACATCTACGCCTTTGGAGCCAATGCATGGTTGTTGGTTTCCTTTATTTTTTGGAGGGGGGGTGCGGTGGAGTTTGAAGATATTTCTTTATTAGGATGCTCACCAGAATGACAGGCTGGCACTGTCCGTCTGATGTGATAAAGGATACATACATCTGATCCGATTCTGGCAGGAAACAGGCGTAAGGCCTCTCAGACCTGGTACCGAGCGTCCGTGAAAGACGACTCCATTCACCAGAGAGCATGTTTCCTTGATTCCGAGGTCTCTGCTGTAGCTTCTGGTCACGTCCCGTGACTTGCTCAGACTTCATTCCGGCATCATCAGTGGACCCTCTCTTTCTTTCTTTCTTTCTTTCTTTCTTTCTTTCTTTCTTTGTTTCTTTTTCTTTTCTTTTTTTTCCCCAGCCACTTCTCAACTCCTTACGTCAGCTGCCGCCTGTCTGACTCACCCAGGTAGCCTCGAATTCTGCAGCACATCTCTTTGGTAGGCTGCTGCCCTGCCACCCTCAGGGGCATGGGTTGGGATTTGGTGGGGGAAGGGGAACGACGTCACGTTACCGAAGCAGACGGCAGGAGCGTATTGGCAAATGACACTAGGACACCCGGACACCCCGCAGGCCCGCCCGAGGGCCTGCTTGGAGCGCACGAACACACGTAGGGCACGTTCTTCTCTTCACGCGGCGCGGCGCGGCAGGCAGCGGAAGGTGCGGGATGACCTCCAGGGGCTCGGCGTCTGCAGCCAGCCTTCAGGATGAACTCAGGGATGCCTCCGTGGAGGGTTTTGGTGGCTCCGTGAGCTCCTTTCCGAAGCTGCTTGTAGTTACAGGACTGCTGAACAAGCGTCCAGGAGTTTCTTGGTGAGGTGGGCATCTGCCACGGGGTAGGCCTTCGGATTTACATCGGCCTCAGTCATCTCTGCGTATCCGCGGTCCCTGTGGGTTTCCTGTCAAAAGACGTGTCCTGGGAGCTATCACCGTCACACTTCATACGGATGACCAGCTTTGCCCCCACCCACCCCCACCCCCGCCGACCTTGGGGTTGGGGTGGGCGGTGGGATGCGCTGTGCTCCCGTCACAGTTTGTGGGCCCTGGAATGGTGGTGATCGAGATACACCCCTCCGCCACCTCATTACAAAGAAACAAGACACTGTGGTGTCTTGCTAGACCCCACAGGCACAGCAAAGAAAAGGAGAACTACTTATCCCCTTGTTCCACCGGGACCGACCCGGATGGATGCCCGAGGGTCCAGGCCCCGAGGGACGGGCGTACTCAACTTTTGCTGTAAACTCAACGGATTAGTTAAGTTGTGCCTCTGAGGATTTGTCCACGGAAACTACTCCAAATGATCGATTTTGTCTGTCTCGTGTACTTTTCCTTGTTACGAGCAAGCAGGTAAAAGAAAGAAAGAAAGAAAGAAAGAAAGAAAGAAAGAAAGAAAGAAAGAGAGAAAGAAAGAAAGAAAAAGATGGAAAAAGGTCTATAGGTTAAACTTTTACAATACCTTCCCAAATCTTTGGTGACCTGGAACTTTGAAGGTGTAACTAGCTTAATTGATAAATTGGGTTCAGTTCACCGGATACCTGGCATCTGTCTTTCCAACAGAAGGTAAAATACTAGAGTGTGAGTCAATGAGACACCCAAGGTGTTTTTTTTTGTTCGGTGGTGTTGTGTTTTCCTCCTCCACCCCTTGCCCTTTTCTTCCTTCCCCCCCTCCCCCCACCTCAGTTTTTGTGTTTCTCTTTTGTCTGATTCAGGAAACCTGCCGATACCTGGGTGTGTTAGTAAACGTGTTTCAGGTTTGTTTGTTTCTTTTTTCCTTCCTCTTTTTTTTAAATTTTAATTCACAATTCATGAGACATACATACACACACACACACACACACACACACAGGAAGAGACACAGGCAGAGGGAGAAGCGGGCTCCCTGCAGGAACCCCCGATGTAGGACTCGATCCCGGGACTCCAGGATCGCGCTCTGGGCTAAAAGCAGGCGCTAAACCGCTGAGCCACCCAGGGATCCCCTTGCGGACATTTCTACAACCGATCGGGAACGACGCCCGCCGTCCGGTGTCCCGGATCTTTGGGGGTGAGGGCTCCAGGACGCCTCGGATGACGTTTCCAAGTGCGCCCTTCCCGGGGGCTGGAACCGGAACCGGAACCGGAACCGGGGCGGCATGGGTAGTTCGGAAGACGCTGCCGCCGCCGCCGGCGGCCGGTGCGCCCCCTAGCGGTGCAGATGTCCCCGTCCCGGGGAGGGGGACGGGGAGCGAAACATCCCTAAGGAAGGCCCCGCTTGGGCGCCCGACGTTTTCCTGAGTCGGGAAACGCTACTGGACCTGGGTGGATCCGGACCAGGCTGTGTCCCAGCTGCCCTGCGATCCCATATGCCTCACACCTGGACTCCCCGGGCGGGCGAGCCAGCTTTCTGGCACTGCCTGCCTGAGCCTACCTCTCTATCTCTGGCATCCAACTTGCAACTTCAAGTCCCTGAGGTCGAGACCTTCGGCTCTCTGGGTCCTGCTAGTAACCCAAACAGACAGACACGTTTGCCATGCCATGCCATGCCATGCCATGCCATGCCATGCCATGCCATTCCATTCCATTCCATTCCATTCCTTACCATACCACTTGCAATCAGGCATCTGCGATCCCAGGCATCTGCGAAATGAATATTGAGCAAGGGAATTCTCAGCCTTGAACGTTTCTGGGCCCCGCTCCCTTGGCTTTCGCACCGGCCAAAGGTCCAAAGGGCTCCGAGAAACCTCAGCACACAGGCTCTGTTTCCGTCCCTCTGAACACACGTTGCCTGTCTGTCTCCCTTATAATACAGAAACGGGGACGCTTGGGTGGCTCCGTGTGGAGCATCTGCCTTAGGGGCACGTCGTGATCACAGGATCCGGGGATCCAGGCCCACATCGAGCTCCTTGCATTGGAGCCTGCTTCTCCCTCTGCCTAGGTCTCTGCCCCTTTCTCTCTCTCTCTCTCTCTCTCTCTCTCTCTCTCTCTCTCAAAATCCGGTAAAAATAGAAAGGAAAGAAAGAAAGAAAGAAAGAAGAAAGAAAGAAAGAAAGAAAGAAAGAAAGAAAGAAAGAAAGAAAGAAAGAAAAGAAAATTCCCTACGTTCGGACTTCCAGGTCACCCCATCAGAAAGATGCCTCGTGGGATGGGACCCAAGAGGTGGTCCAGAGAAATAAGGACCCGACTCCCCCCCCCACACACACACTTCCCATGAGTCCAAATCATGAAGAAGACGGGGAAAGCAGGCCAGGCAGGCAGACACCAGAAATCCGAAGTCCGCACGCACGCACGCACGCACGAGCACCAGAACCGATGCCCAACCCACTGCCTGCGTCTCCACCTCTCTCAGAGGGCTGAAAGGCAACCACGGACAAGGCCTGTTTTCCAGGAGGAAGCCGACATGAAGGAACAGGCGGCGTTGGAGGCGGAAGGCTGGAAGGTTGACGGATAGAGAAAGGAAAAGAGGGACAAGAGGGACGGGTGGACACCTGGGTGGCTCAGTGGTTGGGCGGCTGCCTTCCTCTCAGGGTGTGATGCGGGGGGGGCGGGGGGTTGGGGAGGTGGAAGGGATACCCTGGGGTCCTGTGCCCGCATCCGGTTCCCTGCCTGCGTGGAGCCTGCTTCTCCCTCTGCCTGTGTCTCTGTCTGCCTCTCTCTGTGTCTCTCAGGAGTAAATAAAGAAATCCTTAAAAAAAAAAAGGAATAAAATAAAAACCTTTAAATCTGTCTCAGTCCTGGCGGGGGCGGGGACTGCCTTGCCGCCTCTGCGCCTCAGCCTCCCCCGCGGCCCCCGCACCCCCCCCCCCGTTTCTGCAACACACCTGTGGATGGAGTGGTCAACTACTCTGCCATCATCCCGGGTGCCTCCAACGACATCGCCGCCCCCCCTCCTCATCCCGCCGCCCCCCTGTAAGGAGCAAAAATCACCCGAGCCATTGGGCCACCACGGGAGCCTGACAGTGGGAGTGGGGAACACATAGATTGAGTTTTTAGAGGACGCGGGGCGGCGGGGCGGAGGGGCAGCGGGGGTGGGGCTGCTGGGGCGACATCTACGCCTTTGGAGCCAATGCATGGTTGTTGGTTTCCTTTATTTTTTGGAGGGGGGGTGCGGTGGAGTTTGAAGATATTTCTTTATTAGGATGCTCACCAGAATGACAGGCTGGCACTGTCCGTCTGATGTGATAAAGGATACATACATCTGATCCGATTCTGGCAGGAATCAGGCGTAAGGCCTCTCAGACCTGGTACCGAGCGTCCGTGAAAGACGACTCCATTCACCAGAGAGCATGTTTCCTTGATTCCGAGGTCTCTGCTGTAGCTTCCGGTCACGTCCCGTGACTTGCTCAGACTTCATTCCGGCATCATCAGTGGACCCTCTCTTTCTTTCTTTCTTTCTTTCTTTCTTTCTTTCTTTTTCTTTTCTTTTTTTTCCCTAGCCACTTCTCAACTCCTTACGTCAGCTGCCGCCTGTCTGACTCACCCAGGTAGCCTCGAATTCTGCAGCACATCTCTTTGGTAGGCTGCTGCCCTGCCACCCTCAGGGGCATGGGTTGGGATTTGGGGGGGGAAGGGGAACGACGTCACGTTACCGAAGCAGACGGCAGGAGCGTATTGGCAAATGACACTAGGACACCCGGACACCCCGCAGGCCCGCCCGAGGGCCTGCTTGGAGCGCACGAACACACGTAGGGCACGTTCTTCTCTTCACGCGGCGCGGCGCGGCAGGCAGCGGAAGGTGCGGGATGACCTCCAGGGGCTCGGCGTCTGCAGCCAGCCATCAGGATGAACTCAGGGATGCCTCCGTGGAGGGTTTTGGTGGCTCCGTGAGCTCCTTTCCGAAGCTGCTTGTAGTTACAGGACTGCTGAACAAGCGTCCAGGAGTTTCTTGGTGAGGTGGGCATCTGCCACGGGGTAGGCCTTCGGATTTACATCGGCCTCAGTCATCTCTGCGTATCCGCGGTCCCTGTGGGTTTCCTGTAAAAAGACGTGTCCTGGGAGCTATCACCGTCACACTTCATACGGATGACCAGCTTTGCCCCCACCCACCCCCACCCCCGCCGACCTTGGGGTTGGGGTGGGTGGTGGGATGCGCTGTGCTCCCGTCACAGTTTGTGGGCCCTGGAATGGTGGTGATCGAGATACACCCCTCCGCCACCTCATTACAAAGAAACAAGACACTGTGGTGTCTTGCTAGACCCCACAGGCACAGCAAAGAAAAGGAGAACTACTTATCCCCTTGTTCCACCGGGACCGACCCGGATGGATGCCCGAGGGTCCAGGCCCCGAGGGACGGGCGTACTCAACTTTTGCTGTAAACTCAACGGATTAGTTAAGTTGTGCCTCTGAGGATTTGTCCACGGAAACTACTCCAAATGATCGATTTTGTCTGTCTCGTGTACTTTTCCTTGTTACGAGCAAGCAGGTAAAAGAAAGAAAGAAAGAAAGAAAGAAAGAAAGAAAGAAAGAAAGAAAGAAAGAGAGAAAGAAAGAAAGAAAAAGATGAAAAAAGGTCTATAGGTTAAACTTTTACAATACCTTCCCAAATCTTTGGTGACCTGGAACTTTGAAGGTGTAACTAGCTTAATTGATAAATTGGGTTCAGTTCACCGGATACCTGGCATCTGTCTTTCCAACAGAAGGTAAAATACTAGAGTGTGAGTCAATGAGACACCCAAGGTGGTTTTTTTTGTTCGGTGGTGTTGTGTTTTCCTCCTCCACCCCTTGCCCTTTTCTTCCTTCCCCCCCTCCCCCCACCTCAGTTTTTGTGTTTCTCTTTTGTCTGATTCAGGAAACCTGCCGATACCTGGGTGTGTTAGTAAACGTGTTTCAGGTTTGTTTGTTTCTTTTTTCCTTCCTCTTTTTTTTAAATTTTAATTCACAATTCATGAGACATACATACACACACACACACACACACACACAGGAAGAGACACAGGCAGAGGGAGAAGCGGGCTCCCTGCAGGAACCCCCGATGTAGGACTCGATCCCGGGACTCCAGGATCGCGCTCTGGGCCAAAAGCAGGCGCTAAACCGCTGAGCCACCCAGGGATCCCCTTGCGGACATTTCTACAACCGATCGGGAACGACGCCCGCCGTCCGGTGTCCCGGATCTTTGGGGGTGAGGGCTCCAGGACGCCTCGGATGACGTTTCCAAGTGCGCCCTTCCCGGGGGCTGGAACCGGAACCGGAACCGGAACCGGGGCGGCATGGGTAGTTCGGAAGACGCTGCCGCCGCCGGCGGCGGCCGGTGCGCCCCCTAGCGGTGCAGATGTCCCCGTCCCGGGGAGGGGGAGGGGGAGCGAAACATCCCTAAGGAAGGCCCCGCTTGGGCGCCCGACGTTTTCCTGAGTCGGGAAACGCTACTGGACCTGGGTGGATCCGGACCAGGCTGTGTCCCAGCTGCCCTGCGATCCCATATGCCTCACACCTGGACTCCCCGGGCGGGCGAGCCAGCTTTCTGGCCCTGCCTGCCTGAGCCTACCTCTCTATCTCTGGCATCCAACTTGCAACTTCAAGTCCCTGAGGTCGAGACCTTCGGCTCTCTGGGTCCTGCTAGTAACCCAAACAGACAGACACGTTTGCCATGCCATGCCATGCCATGCCATGCCATGCCATTCCATTCCATTCCATTCCATTCCATTCCATTCCATACCATACCACTTGCAATCAGGCATCTGCGAAATGAATATTGAGCAAGGGAATTCTCAGCCTTGAACGTTTCTGGGCCCCGCTCCCTTGGCTTTCGCACCGGCCAAAGGTCCAAAGGGCTCCGAGAAACCTCAGCACACGGGCTCTGTTTCCGTCCCTCTGAACACACGTTGCCTGTCTGTCTCCCTTATAATACAGAAACGGGGACGCTTGGGTGGCTCCGTGTGGAGCATCTGCCTTAGGGGCACGTCGTGATCACAGGATCCGGGGATCCAGGCCCACATCGAGCTCCTTGCATTGGAGCCTGCTTCTCCCTCTGCCTAGGTCTCTGCCCCTTTCTCTCTCTCTCTCTCTCTCTCTCTCTCTCTCTCTCTCTCAAAATCCGGTTAAAATAGAAAGGAAAGAAAGAAAGAAAGAAAGAAGAAAGAAAGAAAGAAAGAAAGAAAGAAAGAAAGAAAGAAAGAAAAGAAAATTCCCTACGTTCGGACTTCCAGGTCACCCCATCAGAAAGATGCCTCGTGGGATGGGACCCAAGAGGTGGTCCAGAGAAATAAGGACCCGACTCCCCCCCACACACACACACACTTCCCATGAGTCCAAATCATGAAGAAGACGGGGAAAGCAGGCCAGGCAGGCAGACACCAGAAATCCGAAGTCCGCACGCACGCACGAGCACCAGAACCGATGCCCAACCCACTGCCTGCGTCTCCACCTCTCTCAGAGGGCTGAAAGGCAACCACGGACAAGGCCTGTTTTCCAGGAGGAAGCCGACATGAAGGAACAGGCGGCGTTGGAGGCGGAAGGCTGGAAGGTTGACGGATAGAGAAAGGAAAAGAGGGACAAGAGGGACGGGTGGACACCTGGGTGGCTCAGTGGTTGGGCGGCTGCCTTCCTCTCAGGGTGTGATGCGGGGGGGGCGGGGGGTTGGGGAGGTGGAAGGGATACCCTGGGGTCCTGTGCCCGCATCCGGTTCCCTGCCTGCGTGGAGCCTGCTTCTCCCTCTGCCTGTGTCTCTGTCTGCCTCTCTCTGTGTCTCTCAGGAGTAAATAAAGAAATCCTTAAAAAAAAAAAAGGAATAAAATAAAAACCTTTAAATCTGTCTCAGTCCTGGCGGGGGCGGGGACTGCCTGGCCGCCTCTGCGCCTCAGCCTCCCCCGCGGCCCCCGCACCCCCCCCCCCGTTTCTGCAACACTCCTGTGGATGGAGTGGTCAACTCCTCTGCCATCATCCCGGGTGCCTCCAACGCCATCGCCGCCCCCCCTCCTCATTCCGCCGCCCCCCTGTAAGGAGCAAAAATCACCCGAGCCATTGGGCCACCACGGGAGCCTGACAGTGGGAGTGGGGAACACATAGATTGAGTTTTTAGAGGACGCGTAGCGGCGGGGCGGAGGGGCGGCGGGGGGGGGGGCGGCTGGGGCGACATCTACGCCTTTGGAGCCAATGCATGGTTGTTGGTTTCCTTTATTTTTTGGAGGGGGGGTGCCGTGGAGTTTGAAGATATTTCTTTATTAGGATGCTCACCAGAATGACAGGCTGGCACTGTCCGTCTGATGTGATAAAGGATACATACATCTGATCCGATTCTGGCAGGAAACAGGCGTAAGGCCTCAGACCTGGTACCGAACGTCCGTGAAAGACGACTCCATTCACCAGAGAGCATGTTTCCTTGATTCCGAGGTCTCTGCTGTAGCTTCCGGTCACGTCTCGTGACTTGCTCAGACTTCATTCCGGCATCATCAGTGGACCCTCTCTTTCTTTCTTTCTTTCTTTCTTTCTTTCTTTCTTTCTTTCTTTCTTTCTTTTTCTTTTCTTTTCTTTTTTTTCCCTAGCCACTTCTCAACTCCTTACGTCAGCTGCCGCCTGTCTGACTCACCCAGGTAGCCTCGAATTCTGCAGCACATCTCTTTGGTAGGCTGCTGCCCTGCCACCCTCAGGGGCATGGGTTGGGATTTGGGGGGGGAAGGGGAACGACGTCACGTTACCGAAGCAGACGGCAGGAGCGTATTGGCAAATGACACTAGGACACCCGGACACCCCGCAGGCCCGCCCGAGGGCCTGCTTGGAGCGCACGAACACACGTAGGGCACGTTCTTCTCTTCACGCGGCGCGGCGCGGCAGGCAGCGGAAGGTGCGGGATGACCTCCAGGGGCTCGGCGTCTGCAGCCAGCCATCAGGATGAACTCAGGGATGCCTCCGTGGAGGGTTTTGGTGGCTCCGTGAGCTCCTTTCCGAAGCTGCTTGTAGTTACAGGACTGCTGAACAAGCGTCCAGGAGTTTCTTGGTGAGGTGGGCATCTGCCACGGGGTAGGCCTTCGGATTTACATCGGCCTCAGTCATCTCTGCGTATCCGCGGTCCCTGTGGGTTTCCTGTAAAAAGACGTGTCCTGGGAGCTATCACCGTCACACTTCATACGGATGACCAGCTTTGCCCCCACCCACCCCCACCCCCGCCGACCTTGGGGTTGGGGTGGGCGGTGGGATGCGCTGTGCTCCCGTCACAGTTTGTGGGCCCTGGAATGGTGGTGATCGAGATACACCCCTCCGCCACCTCATTACAAAGAAACAAGACACTGTGGTGTCTTGCTAGACCCCACAGGCACAGCAAAGAAAAGGAGAACTACTTATCCCCTTGTTCCACCGGGACCGACCCGGATGGATGCCCGAGGGTCCAGGCCCCGAGGGACGGGCGTACTCAACTTTTGCTGTAAACTCAACGGATTAGTTAAGTTGTGCCTCTGAGGATTTGTCCACGGAAACTACTCCAAATGATCGATTTTGTCTGTCTCGTGTACTTTTCCTTGTTACGAGCAAGCAGGTAAAAGAAAGAAAGAAAGAAAGAAAGAAAGAAAGAAAGAAAGAAAGAAAGAAAGAGAGAGAGAAAGAAAGAAAGAAAAAGATGAAAAAAGGTCTATAGGTTAAACTTTTACAATACCTTCCCAAATCTTTGGTGACCTGAAACTTTGAAGGTGTAACTAGCTTAATTGATAAATTGGGTTCAGTTCACCGGATACCTGGCATCTGTCTTTCCAACAGAAGGTAAAATACTAGAGTGTGAGTCAATGAGACACCCAAGGTGGTTTTTTTTGTTCGGTGGTGTTGTGTTTTCCTCCTCCACCCCTTGCCCTTTTCTTCCTTCCCCCCCTCCCCCCACCTCAGTTTTTGTGTTTCTCTTTTGTCTGATTCAGGAAACCTGCCGATACCTGGGTGTGTTAGTAAACGTGTTTCAGGTTTGTTTGTTTCTTTTTTCCTTCCTCTTTTTTTTAAATTTTAATTTACAATTCATGAGACATACATATACACACACACACACACACAGGAAGAGACACAGGCAGAGGGAGAAGCGGGCTCCCTGCAGGAACCCCCGATGTAGGACTCGATCCCGGGACTCCAGGATCGCGCTCTGGGCCAAAAGCAGGCGCTAAACCGCTGAGCCACCCAGGGATCCCCTTGCGGACATTTCTACAACCGATCGGGAACGACGCCCGCCGTCCGGTGTCCCGGATCTTTGGGGGTGAGGGCTCCAGGACGCCTCGGATGACGTTTCCAAGTGCGCCCTTCCCGGGGGCTGGAACCGGAACCGGAACCGGAACCGGGGCGGCATGGGTAGTTCGGAAGACGCTGCCGCCGCCGGCGGCGGCCGGTGCGCCCCCTAGCGGTGCAGATGTCCCCGTCCCGGGGAGGGGGAGGGGGAGCGAAACATCCCTAAGGAAGGCCCCGCTTGGGCGCCCGACGTTTTCCTGAGTCGGGAAACGCTACTGGACCTGGGTGGATCCGGACCAGGCTGTGTCCCAGCTGCCCTGCGATCCCATATGCCTCACACCTGGACTCCCCGGGCGGGCGAGCCAGCTTTCTGGCCCTGCCTGCCTGAGCCTACCTCTCTATCTCTGGCATCCAACTTGCAACTTCAAGTCCCTGAGGTCGAGACCTTCGGCTCTCTGGGTCCTGCTAGTAACCCAAACAGACAGACACGTTTGCCATGCCATGCCATGCCATGCCATGCCATGCCATGCCATTCCATTCCATTCCATTCCATTCCATACCATACCACTTGCAATCAGGCATCTGCGAAATGAATATTGAGCAAGGGAATTCTCAGCCTTGAACGTTTCTGGGCCCCGCTCCCTTGGCTTTCGCACCGGCCAAAGGTCCAAAGGGCTCCGAGAAACCTCAGCACACGGGCTCTGTTTCCGTCCCTCTGAACACACGTTGCCTGTCTGTCTCCCTTATAATACAGAAACGGGGACGCTTGGGTGGCTCCGTGTGGAGCATCTGCCTTAGGGGCACGTCGTGATCACAGGATCCGGGGATCCAGGCCCACATCGAGCTCCTTGCATTGGAGCCTGCTTCTCCCTCTGCCTAGGTCTCTGCCCCTTTCTCTCTCTCTCTCTCTCTCTCTCTCTCTCTCTCTCTCTCAAAATCCGGTAAAAATAGAAAGGAAAGAAAGAAAGAAAGAAAGAAAGAAAGAAAGAAAGAAAGAAAGAAAGAAAGAAAGAAAGAAAGAAAGAAAGAAAAGAAAATTCCCTACGTTCGGACTTCCAGGTCACCCCATCAGAAAGATGCCTCGTGGGATGGGACCCAAGAGGTGGTCCAGAGAAATAAGGACCCGACACCCCCCCCACACACACACACTTCCCATGAGTCCATATCATGAAGAAGACGGGGAAAGCAGGCCAGGCAGGCAGACACCAGAAATCCGAAGTCCGCACGCACGCACGCACGCACGAGCACCAGAACCGATGCCCAACCCACTGCCTGCGTCTCCACCTCTCTCAGAGGGCTGAAAGGCAACCACGGACAAGGCCTGTTTTCCAGGAGGAAGCCGACATGAAGGAACAGGCGGCGTTGGAGGCGGAAGGCTGGAAGGTTGACGGATAGAGAAAGGAAAAGAGGGACAAGAGGGACGGGTGGACACCTGGGTGGCTCAGTGGTTGGGCGGCTGCCTTCCTCTCAGGGTGTGATGGGGGGGGGGCGGGGGGTTGGGGAGGTGGAAGGGATACCCTGGGGTCCTGTGCCCGCATCCGGTTCCCTGCCTGCATGGAGCCTGCTTCTCCATCTGCCTGTGTCTCTGTCTGCCTCTCTCTGTGTCTCTCAGGAGTAAATAAAGAAATCCTTAAAAAAAAAAAGGAATAAAATAAAAACCTTTAAATCTGTCTCAGTCCTGGCGGGGGCGGGGACTGCCTGGCCGCCTCTGCGCCTCAGCCTCCCCCGCGGCCCACGCACACCCCCCCCCCGTTTCTGCAACACTCCTGTGGATGGAGTGGTCAACTCCTCTGCCATCATCCCGGGTGCCTCCAACGCCATCGCCGCCCCCCCTCCTCATCCCGCCGCCCCCCTGTAAGGAGCAAAAATCACCCGAGCCGTTGGGCCACCACGGGAGCCTGACAGTGGGAGTGGGGAACACATAGATTGAGTTTTTAGAGGACGCGGGGCGGCGGGGCGGAAGGGCGGCGGGGGGGGGCGGCGGCTGGGGCGACATCTACGCCTTTGGAGCCAATGCATGGTTGTTGGTTTCCTTTATTTTTTGGAGGGGGGGTGCGGTGGAGTTTGAAGATATTTCTTTATTAGGATGCTCACCAGAATGACAGGCTGGCACTGTCCGTCTGATGTGATAAAGGATACATACATCTGATCCGATTCTGGCAGGAAACAGGCATAAGGCCTCTCAGACCTGGTACCGAGCGTCCGTGAAAGACGACTCCATTCACCAGAGAGCATGTTTCCTTGATTCCGAGGTCTCTGCTGTAGCTTCCGGTCACGTCCCGTGACTTGCTCAGACTTCATTCCGGCATCATCAGTGGACCCTCTCTTTCTTTCTTTCTTTCTTTCTTTCTTTCTTTCTTTCTTTCTTTCTTTTTCTTTTCTTTTTTTTCCCTAGCCACTTCTCAACTCCTTACGTCAGCTGCCGCCTGTCTGACTCACCCAGGTAGCCTCGAATTCTGCAGCACATCTCTTTGGTAGGCTGCTGCCCTGCCACCCTCAGGGGCATGGGTTGGGATTTGGGGGGGGGAAGGGGAACGACGTCACGTTACCGAAGCAGACGGCAGGAGCGTATTGGCAAATGACACTAGGACACCCGGACACCCCGCAGGCCCGCCCGAGGGCCTGCTTGGAGCGCACGAACACACGTAGGGCACGTTCTTCTCTTCACGCGGCGCGGCGCGGCAGGCAGCGGAAGGTGCGGGATGACCTCCAGGGGCTCGGCGTCTGCAGCCAGCCATCAGGATGAACTCAGGGATGCCTCCGTGGAGGGTTTTGGTGGCTCCGTGAGCTCCTTTCCGAAGCTGCTTGTAGTTACAGGACTGCTGAACAAGCGTCCAGGAGTTTCTTGGTGAGGTGGGCATCTGCCACGGGGTAGGCCTTCGGATTTACATCGGCCTCAGTCATCTCTGCGTATCCGCGGTCCCTGTGGGTTTCCTGTAAAAAGACGTGTCCTGGGAGCTATCACCGTCACACTTCATACGGATGACCAGCTTTGCCCCCACCCACCCCCACCCCCGCCGACCTTGGGGTTGGGGTGGGCGGTGGGATGCGCTGTGCTCCCGTCACAGTTTGTGGGCCCTGGAATGGTGGTGATCGAGATACACCCCTCCGCCACCTCATTACAAAGAAACAAGACACTGTGGTGTCTTGCTAGACCCCACAGGCACAGCAAAGAAAAGGAGAACTACTTATCCCCTTGTTCCACCGGGACCGACCCGGATGGATGCCCGAGGGTCCAGGCCCCGAGGGACGGGCGTACTCAACTTTTGCTGTAAACTCAACGGATTAGTTAAGTTGTGCCTCTGAGGATTTGTCCACGGAAACTACTCCAAATGATCGATTTTGTCTGTCTCGTGTACTTTTCCTTGTTACGAGCAAGCAGGTGAAAGAAAGAAAGAAAGAAAGAAAGAAAGAAAGAAAGAAAGAAAGAGAGAAAGAAAGAAAGAAAAAGATGAAAAAAGGTCTATAGGTTAAACTTTTACAATACCTTCCCAAATCTTTGGTGACCTGGAACTTTGAAGGTGTAACTAGCTTAATTGATAAATTGGGTTCAGTTCACCGGATACCTGGCATCTGTCTTTCCAACAGAAGGTAAAATACTAGAGTGTGAGTCAATGAGACACCCAAGGTGGTTTTTTTTGTTCGGTGGTGTTGTGTTTTCCTCCTCCACCCCTTGCCCTTTTCTTCCTTCCCCCCCTCCCCCCACCTCAGTTTTTGTGTTTCTCTTTTGTCTGATTCAGGAAACCTGCCGATACCTGGGTGTGTTAGTAAACGTGTTTCAGGTTTGTTTGTTTCTTTTTTCCTTCCTCTTTTTTTTAAATTTTAATTCACAATTCATGAGACATACATACACACACACACACACACACACACAGGAAGAGACACAGGCAGAGGGAGAAGCGGGCTCCCTGCAGGAACCCCCGATGTAGGACTCGATCCCGGGACTCCAGGATCGCGCTCTGGGCCAAAAGCAGGCGCTAAACCGCTGAGCCACCCAGGGATCCCCTTGCGGACATTTCTACAACCGATCGGGAACGACGCCCGCCGTCCGGTGTCCCGGATCTTTGGGGGTGAGGGCTCCAGGACGCCTCGGATGACGTTTCCAAGTGCGCCCTTCCCGGGGGCTGGAACCGGAACCGGAACCGGAACCGGGGCGGCATGGGTAGTTCGGAAGACGCTGCCGCCGCCGGCGGCGGCCGGTGCTCCCCCTAGCGGTGCAGATGTCCCCGTCCCGGGGAGGGGGAGGGGGAGCGAAACATCCCTAAGGAAGGCCCCGCTTGGGCGCCCGACGTTTTCCTGAGTCGGGAAACGCTACTGGACCTGGGTGGATCCGGACCAGGCTGTGTCCCAGCTGCCCTGCGATCCCATATGCCTCACACCTGGACTCCCCGGGCGGGCGAGCCAGCTTTCTGGCCCTGCCTGCCTGAGCCTACCTCTCTATCTCTGGCATCCAACTTGCAACTTCAAGTCCCTGAGGTCGAGACCTTCGGCTCTCTGGGTCCTGCTAGTAACCCAAACAGACAGACACGTTTGCCATGCCATGCCATGCCATGCCATGCCATGCCATGCCATTCCATTCCATTCCATTCCATTCCATTCCATTCCATTCCATACCACTTGCAATCAGGCATCTGCGAAATGAATATTGAGCAAGGGAATTCTCAGCCTTGAACGTTTCTGGGCCCCGCTCCCTTGGCTTTCGCACCGGCCAAAGGTCCAAAGGGCTCCGAGAAACCTCAGCACACGGGCTCTGTTTCCGTCCCTCTGAACACACGTTGCCTGTCTGTCTCCCTTATAATACAGAAACGGGGACGCTTGGGTGGCTCCGTGTGGAGCATCTGCCTTAGGGGCACGTCGTGATCACAGGATCCGGGGATCCAGGCCCACATCGAGCTCCTTGCATTGGAGCCTGCTTCTCCCTCTGCCTAGGTCTCTGCCCCTTTCTCTCTCTCTCTCTCTCTCTCTCTCTCAAAATCCGGTAAAAATAGAAAGGAAAGAAAGAAAGAAAGAAAGAAAGAAAGAAAGAAAGAAAGAAGAAAGAAAGAAAGAAAGAGAGAGAGAAAGAAAGAAAGAAAGAAAGAAAGAAAGAAAGAAAGAAAGAAAGAAAGAAAGAAAAGAAAATTCCCTACGTTCGGACTTCCAGGTCACCCCATCAGAAAGATGCCTCGTGGGATGGGACCGAAGAGGTGGTCCAGAGAAATAAGGACCCGACTCCCCCCCCCACACACACACACACTTCCCATGAGTCCAAATCATGAAGAAGACGGGGAAAGCAGGCCAGGCAGGCAGACAACAGAAATCCGAAGTCCGCACGCACGCACGCACGAGCACCAGAACCGATGCCCAACCCACTGCCTGCGTCTCCACCTCTCTCAGAGGGCTGAAAGGCAACCACGGACAAGGCCTGTTTTCCAGGAGGAAGCCGACATGAAGGAACAGGCGGCGTTGGAGGCGGAAGGCTGGAAGGTTGACGGATAGAGAAAGGAAAAGAGGGACAAGAGGGACGGGTGGACACCTGGGTGGCTCAGTGGTTGGGCGGCTGCCTTCCTCTCAGGGTGTGATGCGGGGGGGGCGGGGGGTTGGGGAGGTGGAAGGGATACCCTGGGGTCCTGTGCCCGCATCCGGTTCCCTGCCTGCGTGGAGCCTGCTTCTCCCTCTGCCTGTGTCTCTGTCTGCCTCTCTCTGTGTCTCTCAGGAGTAAATAAAGAAATCCTTAAAAAAAAAAGGAATAAAATAAAAACCTTTAAATCTGTCTCAGTCCTGGCGGGGGCGGGGACTGCCTGGCCGCCTCTGCGCCTCAGCCTCCCCCGCGGCCCACGCACACCCCCCCCCCGTTTCTGCAACACTCCTGTGGATGGAGTGGTCAACTCCTCTGCCATCATCCCGGGTGCCTCCAACGCCATCGCCGCCCCCCCTCCTCATCCCGCCGCCCCCCTGTAAGGAGCAAAAATCACCCGAGCCGTTGGGCCACCACGGGAGCCTGACAGTGGGAGTGGGGAACACATAGATTGAGTTTTTAGAGGACGCGGGGCGGCGGGGCGGAAGGGCGGCGGGGGGGGGCGGCGGCTGGGGCGACATCTACGCCTTTGGAGCCAATGCATGGTTGTTGGTTTCCTTTATTTTTTGGAGGGGGGGTGCGGTGGAGTTTGAAGATATTTCTTTATTAGGATGCTCACCAGAATGACAGGCTGGCACTGTCCGTCTGATGTGATAAAGGATACATACATCTGATCCGATTCTGGCAGGAAACAGGCATAAGGCCTCTCAGACCTGGTACCGAGCGTCCGTGAAAGACGACTCCATTCACCAGAGAGCATGTTTCCTTGATTCCGAGGTCTCTGCTGTAGCTTCCGGTCACGTCCCGTGACTTGCTCAGACTTCATTCCGGCATCATCAGTGGACCCTCTCTTTCTTTCTTTCTTTCTTTCTTTCTTTCTTTCTTTCTTTTTCTTTTCTTTTTTTTCCCTAGCCACTTCTCAACTCCTTACGTCAGCTGCCGCCTGTCTGACTCACCCAGGTAGCCTCGAATTCTGCAGCACATCTCTTTGGTAGGCTGCTGCCCTGCCACCCTCAGGGGCATGGGTTGGGATTTGGGGGGGGAAGGGGAACGACGTCACGTTACCGAAGCAGACGGCAGGAGCGTATTGGCAAATGACACTAGGACACCCGGACACCCCGCAGGCCCGCCCGAGGGCCTGCTTGGAGCGCACGAACACACGTAGGGCACGTTCTTCTCTTCACGCGGCGCGGCGCGGCAGGCAGCGGAAGGTGCGGGATGACCTCCAGGGGCTCGGCGTCTGCAGCCAGCCATCAGGATGAACTCAGGGATGCCTCCGTGGAGGGTTTTGGTGGCTCCGTGAGCTCCTTTCCGAAGCTGCTTGTAGTTACAGGACTGCTGAACAAGCGTCCAGGAGTTTCTTGGTGAGGTGGGCATCTGCCACGGGGTAGGCCTTCGGATTTACATCGGCCTCAGTCATCTCTGCGTATCCGCGGTCCCTGTGGGTTTCCTGTAAAAAGACGTGTCCTGGGAGCTATCACCGTCACACTTCATACGGATGACCAGCTTTGCCCCCACCCACCCCCACCCCCGCCGACCTTGGGGTTGGGGTGGGCGGTGGGATGCGCTGTGCTCCCGTCACAGTTTGTGGGCCCTGGAATGGTGGTGATCGAGATACACCCCTCCGCCACCTCATTACAAAGAAACAAGACACTGTGGTGTCTTGCTAGACCCCACAGGCACAGCAAAGAAAAGGAGAACTACTTATCCCCTTGTTCCACCGGGACCGACCCGGATGGATGCCCGAGGGTCCAGGCCCCGAGGGACGGGCGTACTCAACTTTTGCTGTAAACTCAACGGATTAGTTAAGTTGTGCCTCTGAGGATTTGTCCACGGAAACTACTCCAAATGATCGATTTTGTCTGTCTCGTGTACTTTTCCTTGTTACGAGCAAGCAGGTGAAAGAAAGAAAGAAAGAAAGAAAGAAAGAAAGAAAGAAAGAAAGAAAGAGAGAAAGAAAGAAAGAAAAAGATGAAAAAAGGTCTATAGGTTAAACTTTTACAATACCTTCCCAAATCTTTGGTGACCTGGAACTTTGAAGGTGTAACTAGCTTAATTGATAAATTGGGTTCAGTTCACCGGATACCTGGCATCTGTCTTTCCAACAGAAGGTAAAATACTAGAGTGTGAGTCAATGAGACACCCAAGGTGGTTTTTTTTGTTCGGTGGTGTTGTGTTTTCCTCCTCCACCCCTTGCCCTTTTCTTCCTTCCCCCCCTCCCCCCACCTCAGTTTTTGTGTTTCTCTTTTGTCTGATTCAGGAAACCTGCCGATACCTGGGTGTGTTAGTAAACGTGTTTCAGGTTTGTTTGTTTCTTTTTTCCTTCCTCTTTTTTTTAAATTTTAATTCACAATTCATGAGACATACATACACACACACACACACACACACACAGGAAGAGACACAGGCAGAGGGAGAAGCGGGCTCCCTGCAGGAACCCCCGATGTAGGACTCGATCCCGGGACTCCAGGATCGCGCTCTGGGCCAAAAGCAGGCGCTAAACCGCTGAGCCACCCAGGGATCCCCTTGCGGACATTTCTACAACCGATCGGGAACGACGCCCGCCGTCCGGTGTCCCGGATCTTTGGGGGTGAGGGCTCCAGGACGCCTCGGATGACGTTTCCAAGTGCGCCCTTCCCGGGGGCTGGAACCGGAACCGGAACCGGAACCGGGGCGGCATGGGTAGTTCGGAAGACGCTGCCGCCGCCGGCGGCGGCCGGTGCTCCCCCTAGCGGTGCAGATGTCCCCGTCCCGGGGAGGGGGAGGGGGAGCGAAACATCCCTAAGGAAGGCCCCGCTTGGGCGCCCGACGTTTTCCTGAGTCGGGAAACGCTACTGGACCTGGGTGGATCCGGACCAGGCTGTGTCCCAGCTGCCCTGCGATCCCATATGCCTCACACCTGGACTCCCCGGGCGGGCGAGCCAGCTTTCTGGCCCTGCCTGCCTGAGCCTACCTCTCTATCTCTGGCATCCAACTTGCAACTTCAAGTCCCTGAGGTCGAGACCTTCGGCTCTCTGGGTCCTGCTAGTAACCCAAACAGACAGACACGTTTGCCATGCCATGCCATGCCATGCCATGCCATGCCATGCCATTCCATTCCATTCCATTCCATTCCATTCCATTCCATTCCATACCACTTGCAATCAGGCATCTGCGAAATGAATATTGAGCAAGGGAATTCTCAGCCTTGAACGTTTCTGGGCCCCGCTCCCTTGGCTTTCGCACCGGCCAAAGGTCCAAAGGGCTCCGAGAAACCTCAGCACACGGGCTCTGTTTCCGTCCCTCTGAACACACGTTGCCTGTCTGTCTCCCTTATAATACAGAAACGGGGACGCTTGGGTGGCTCCGTGTGGAGCATCTGCCTTAGGGGCACGTCGTGATCACAGGATCCGGGGATCCAGGCCCACATCGAGCTCCTTGCATTGGAGCCTGCTTCTCCCTCTGCCTAGGTCTCTGCCCCTTTCTCTCTCTCTCTCTCTCTCTCTCTCTCAAAATCCGGTAAAAATAGAAAGGAAAGAAAGAAAGAAAGAAAGAAAGAAAGAAAGAAAGAAAGAAGAAAGAAAGAAAGAGAGAGAGAAAGAAAGAAAGAAAGAAAGAAAGAAAGAAAGAAAGAAAGAAAAGAAAATTCCCTACGTTCGGACTTCCAGGTCACCCCATCAGAAAGATGCCTCGTGGGATGGGACCGAAGAGGTGGTCCAGAGAAATAAGGACCCGACTCCCCCCCCCACACACACACACACTTCCCATGAGTCCAAATCATGAAGAAGACGGGGAAAGCAGGCCAGGCAGGCAGACAACAGAAATCCGAAGTCCGCACGCACGCACGCACGAGCACCAGAACCGATGCCCAACCCACTGCCTGCGTCTCCACCTCTCTCAGAGGGCTGAAAGGCAACCACGGACAAGGCCTGTTTTCCAGGAGGAAGCCGACATGAAGGAACAGGCGGCGTTGGAGGCGGAAGGCTGGAAGGTTGACGGATAGAGAAAGGAAAAGAGGGACAAGAGGGACGGGTGGACACCTGGGTGGCTCAGTGGTTGGGCGGCTGCCTTCCTCTCAGGGTGTGATGCGGGGGGGGCGGGGGGTTGGGGAGGTGGAAGGGATACCCTGGGGTCCTGTGCCCGCATCCGGTTCCCTGCCTGCGTGGAGCCTGCTTCTCCCTCTGCCTGTGTCTCTGTCTGCCTCTCTCTGTGTCTCTCAGGAGTAAATAAAGAAATCCTTAAAAAAAAAAAGGAATAAAATAAAAACCTTTAAATCTGTCTCAGTCCTGGCGGGGGCGGGGACTGCCTGGCCGCCTCTGCGCCTCAGCCTCCCCCGCGGCCCCCGCACCCCCCCCCATTTCTGCAACACTCCTGTGGATGGAGTGGTCAACTCCTCTGCCATCATCCCGGGTGCCTCCAACGCCATCGCCGCCCCCCCCTCCTCATCCCGCCGCCCCCCTGTAAGGAGCAAAAATCACCCGAGCCGTTGGGCCACCACGGGAGCCTGACAGTGGGAGTGGGGAACACATAGATTGAGTTTTTAGAGGACGCGGGGCGGCGGGGCGGAGGGGCGGCGGGGGGGGGCGGCTGGGGCGACATCTACGCCTTTGGAGCCAATGCATGGTTGTTGGTTTCCTTTATTTTTTGGAGGGGGGGTGCGGTGGAGTTTGAAGATATTTCTTTATTAGGATGCTCACCAGAATGACAGGCTGGCACTGTCCGTCTGATGTGATAAAGGATACATACATCTGATCCGATTCTGGCAGGAAACAGGCATAAGGCCTCTCAGACCTGGTACCGAGCGTCCGTGAAAGACGACTCCATTCACCAGAGAGCATGTTTCCTTGATTCCGAGGTCTCTGCTGTAGCTTCCGGTCACGTCCCGTGACTTGCTCAGACTTCATTCCGGCATCATCAGTGGACCCTCTCTTTCTTTCTTTCTTTCTTTCTTTCTTTCTTTCTTTCTTTCTTTTTCTTTTCTTTTTTTTCCCTAGCCACTTCTCAACTCCTTACGTCAGCTGCCGCCTGTCTGACTCACCCAGGTAGCCTCGAATTCTGCAGCACATCTCTTTGGTAGGCTGCTGCCCTGCCACCCTCAGGGGCATGGGTTGGGATTTGGGGGGGGAAGGGGAACGACGTCACGTTACCGAAGCAGACGGCAGGAGCGTATTGGCAAATGACACTAGGACACCCGGACACCCCGCAGGCCCGCCCGAGGGCCTGCTTGGAGCGCACGAACACACGTAGGGCACGTTCTTCTCTTCACGCGGCGCGGCGCGGCAGGCAGCGGAAGGTGCGGGATGACCTCCAGGGGCTCGGCGTCTGCAGCCAGCCATCAGGATGAACTCAGGGATGCCTCCGTGGAGGGTTTTGGTGGCTCCGTGAGCTCCTTTCCGAAGCTGCTTGTAGTTACAGGACTGCTGAACAAGCGTCCAGGAGTTTCTTGGTGAGGTGGGCATCTGCCACGGGGTAGGCCTTCGGATTTACATCGGCCTCAGTCATCTCTGCGTATCCGCGGTCCCTGTGGGTTTCCTGTAAAAAGACGTGTCCTGGGAGCTATCACCGTCACACTTCATACGGATGACCAGCTTTGCCCCCACCCACCCCCACCCCCGCCGACCTTGGGGTTGGGGTGGGCGGTGGGATGCGCTGTGCTCCCGTCACAGTTTGTGGGCCCTGGAATGGTGGTGATCGAGATACACCCCTCCGCCACCTCATTACAAAGAAACAAGACACTGTGGTGTCTTGCTAGACCCCACAGGCACAGCAAAGAAAAGGAGAACTACTTATCCCCTTGTTCCACCGGGACCGACCCGGATGGATGCCCGAGGGTCCAGGCCCCGAGGGACGGGCGTACTCAACTTTTGCTGTAAACTCAACGGATTAGTTAAGTTGTGCCTCTGAGGATTTGTCCACGGAAACTACTCCAAATGATCGATTTTGTCTGTCTCGTGTACTTTTCCTTGTTACGAGCAAGCAGGTAAAAGAAAGAAAGAAAGAAAGAAAGAAAGAAAGAAAGAAAGAGAGAAAGAAAGAAAGAAAAAGATGAAAAAAGGTCTATAGGTTAAACTTTTACAATACCTTCCCAAATCTTTGGTGACCTGGAACTTTGAAGGTGTAACTAGCTTAATTGATAAATTGGGTTCAGTTCACCGGATACCTGGCATCTGTCTTTCCAACAGAAGGTAAAATACTAGAGTGTGAGTCAATGAGACACCCAAGGTGGTTTTTTTTGTTCGGTGGTGTTGTGTTTTCCTCCTCCACCCCTTGCCCTTTTCTTCCTTCCCCCCCTCCCCCCACCTCAGTTTTTGTGTTTCTCTTTTGTCTGATTCAGGAAACCTGCCGATACCTGGGTGTGTTAGTAAACGTGTTTCAGGTTTGTTTGTTTCTTTTTTCCTTCCTCTTTTTTTTAAATTTTAATTCACAATTCATGAGACATACATACACACACACACACACACACACACACAGGAAGAGACACAGGCAGAGGGAGAAGCGGGCTCCCTGCAGGAACCCCCGATGTAGGACTCGATCCCGGGACTCCAGGATCGCGCTCTGGGCCAAAAGCAGGCGCTAAACCGCTGAGCCACCCAGGGATCCCCTTGCGGACATTTCTACAACCGATCGGGAACGACGCCCGCCGTCCGGTGTCCCGGATCTTTGGGGGTGAGGGCTCCAGGACGCCTCGGATGACGTTTCCAAGTGCGCCCTTCCCGGGGGCTGGAACCGGAACCGGAACCGGAACCGGGGCGGCATGGGTAGTTCGGAAGACGCTGCCGCCGCCGGCGGCGGCCGGTGCGCCCCCTAGCGGAGAAGATGTCCCCGTCCTGGGGAGGGGGAGGGGGAGCGAAACATCCCTAAGGAAGGCCCCGCTTGGGCGCCCGACGTTTTCCTGAGTCGGGAAACGCTACTGGACCTGGGTGGATCCGGACCAGGCTGTGTCCCAGCTGCCCTGCGATCCCATATGCCTCACACCTGGACTCCCCGGGCGGGCGAGCCAGCTTTCTGGCCCTGCCTGCCTGAGCCTACCTCTCTATCTCTGGCATCCAACTTGCAACTTCAAGTCCCTGAGGTCGAGACCTTCGGCTCTCTGGGTCCTGCTAGTAACCCAAACAGACAGACACGTTTGCCATGCCATGCCATGCCATGCCATGCCATTCCATTCCATTCCATTCCATTCCATTCCATTCCATTCCATACCACTTGCAATCAGGCATCTGCGAAATGAATATTGAGCAAGGGAATTCTCAGCCTTGAACGTTTCTGGGCCCCGCTCCCTTGGCTTTCGCACCGGCCAAAGGTCCAAAGGGCTCCGAGAAACCTCAGCACACGGGCTCTGTTTCCGTCCCTCTGAACACACGTTGCCTGTCTGTCTCCCTTATAATACAGAAACGGGGACGCTTGGGTGGCTCCGTGTGGAGCATCTGCCTTAGGGGCACGTCGTGATCACAGGATCCGGGGATCCAGGCGACATCGAGCTCCTTGCATTGGAGCCTGCTTCTCCCTCTGCCTAGGTCTCTGCCCCTTTCTCTCTCTCTCTCTCTCTCTCTCTCTCTCTCTCTCTCTCTCTCAAAATCCGGTAAAAATAGAAAGGAAAGAAAGAAAGAAAGAAAGAAAGAAAGAAGAAAGAAAGAAAGAAAGAAAGAAAGAAAGAAAGAAAAGAAAATTCCCTACGTTCGGACTTCCAGGTCACCCCATCAGAAAGATGCCTCGTGGGATGGGACCCAAGAGGTGGTCCAGAGAAATAAGGACCCGACTCCCCCCCCCACACACACACACACTTCCCATGAGTCCAAATCATGAAGAAGACGGGGAAAGCAGGCCAGGCAGGCAGACAACAGAAATCCGAAGTCCGCACGCACGCACGCACGCACGAGCACCAGAACCGATGCCCAACCCACTGCCTGCGTCTCCACCTCTCTCAGAGGGCTGAAAGGCAACCACGGACAAGGCCTGTTTTCCAGGAGGAAGCCGACATGAAGGAACAGGCGGCGTTGGAGGCGGAAGGCTGGAAGGTTGACGGATAGAGAAAGGAAAAGAGGGACAAGAGGGACGGGTGGACACCTGGGTGGCTCAGTGGTTGGGCGGCTGCCTTCCTCTCAGGGTGTGATGCGGGGGGGGCGGGGGGTTGGGGAGGTGGAAGGGATACCCTGGGGTCCTGTGCCCGCATCCGGTTCCCTGCCTGCGTGGAGCCTGCTTCTCCCTCTGCCTGTGTCTCTGTCTGCCTCTCTCTGTGTCTCTCAGGAGTAAATAAAGAAATCCTTAAAAAAAAAAAGGAATAAAATAAAAACCTTTAAATCTGTCTCAGTCCTGGCGGGGGCGGGGACTGCCTGGCCGCCTCTGCGCCTCAGCCTCCCCCGCGGCCCCCGCACCCCCCCCCCATTTCTGCAACACTCCTGTGGATGGAGTGGTCAACTCCTCTGCCATCATCCCGGGTGCCTCCAACGCCATCGCCGCCCCCCCCTCCTCATCCCGCCGCCCCCCTGTAAGGAGCAAAAATCACCCGAGCCGTTGGGCCACCACGGGAGCCTGACAGTGGGAGTGGGGAACACATAGATTGAGTTTTTAGAGGACGCGGGGCGGCGGGGCGGAGGGGCGGCGGGGGGGGGCGGCTGGGGCGACATCTACGCCTTTGGAGCCAATGCATGGTTGTTGGTTTCCTTTATTTTTTGGAGGGGGGGTGCGGTGGAGTTTGAAGATATTTCTTTATTAGGATGCTCACCAGAATGACAGGCTGGCACTGTCCGTCTGATGTGATAAAGGATACATACATCTGATCCGATTCTGGCAGGAAACAGGCATAAGGCCTCTCAGACCTGGTACCGAGCGTCCGTGAAAGACGACTCCATTCACCAGAGAGCATGTTTCCTTGATTCCGAGGTCTCTGCTGTAGCTTCCGGTCACGTCCCGTGACTTGCTCAGACTTCATTCCGGCATCATCAGTGGACCCTCTCTTTCTTTCTTTCTTTCTTTCTTTCTTTCTTTCTTTCTTTCTTTCTTTTTCTTTTCTTTTTTTTCCCTAGCCACTTCTCAACTCCTTACGTCAGCTGCCGCCTGTCTGACTCACCCAGGTAGCCTCGAATTCTGCAGCACATCTCTTTGGTAGGCTGCTGCCCTGCCACCCTCAGGGGCATGGGTTGGGATTTGGGGGGGGAAGGGGAACGACGTCACGTTACCGAAGCAGACGGCAGGAGCGTATTGGCAAATGACACTAGGACACCCGGACACCCCGCAGGCCCGCCCGAGGGCCTGCTTGGAGCGCACGAACACACGTAGGGCACGTTCTTCTCTTCACGCGGCGCGGCGCGGCAGGCAGCGGAAGGTGCGGGATGACCTCCAGGGGCTCGGCGTCTGCAGCCAGCCATCAGGATGAACTCAGGGATGCCTCCGTGGAGGGTTTTGGTGGCTCCGTGAGCTCCTTTCCGAAGCTGCTTGTAGTTACAGGACTGCTGAACAAGCGTCCAGGAGTTTCTTGGTGAGGTGGGCATCTGCCACGGGGTAGGCCTTCGGATTTACATCGGCCTCAGTCATCTCTGCGTATCCGCGGTCCCTGTGGGTTTCCTGTAAAAAGACGTGTCCTGGGAGCTATCACCGTCACACTTCATACGGATGACCAGCTTTGCCCCCACCCACCCCCACCCCCGCCGACCTTGGGGTTGGGGTGGGCGGTGGGATGCGCTGTGCTCCCGTCACAGTTTGTGGGCCCTGGAATGGTGGTGATCGAGATACACCCCTCCGCCACCTCATTACAAAGAAACAAGACACTGTGGTGTCTTGCTAGACCCCACAGGCACAGCAAAGAAAAGGAGAACTACTTATCCCCTTGTTCCACCGGGACCGACCCGGATGGATGCCCGAGGGTCCAGGCCCCGAGGGACGGGCGTACTCAACTTTTGCTGTAAACTCAACGGATTAGTTAAGTTGTGCCTCTGAGGATTTGTCCACGGAAACTACTCCAAATGATCGATTTTGTCTGTCTCGTGTACTTTTCCTTGTTACGAGCAAGCAGGTAAAAGAAAGAAAGAAAGAAAGAAAGAAAGAAAGAAAGAAAGAAAGAAAGAGAGAGAGAAAGAAAGAAAGAAAAAGATGAAAAAAGGTCTATAGGTTAAACTTTTACAATACCTTCCCAAATCTTTGGTGACCTGGAACTTTGAAGGTGTAACTAGCTTAATTGATAAATTGGGTTCAGTTCACCGGATACCTGGCATCTGTCTTTCCAACAGAAGGTAAAATACTAGAGTGTGAGTCAATGAGACACCCAAGGTGGTTTTTTTTGTTCGGTGGTGTTGTGTTTTCCTCCTCCACCCCTTGCCCTTTTCTTCCTTCCCCCCCTCCCCCCACCTCAGTTTTTGTGTTTCTCTTTTGTCTGATTCAGGAAACCTGCCGATACCTGGGTGTGTTAGTAAACGTGTTTCAGGTTTGTTTGTTTCTTTTTTCCTTCCTCTTTTTTTTAAATTTTAATTCACAATTCATGAGACATACATATACACACACACACACACAGGAAGAGACACAGGCAGAGGGAGAAGCGGGCTCCCTGCAGGAACCCCCGATGTAGGACTCGATCCTGGGACTCCAGGATCGCGCTCTGGGCCAAAAGCAGGCGCTAAACCGCTGAGCCACCCAGGGATCCCCTTGCGGACATTTCTACAACCGATCGGGAACGACGCCCAAGTGCGCCCTTCCCGGGGGCTGGAACCGGAACCGGAACCGGAACCGGGGCGGCATGGGTAGTTCGGCAGACGCTGCCGCCGCCGGCGGCGGCCGGTGCGCCCCCTAGCGGTGCAGATGTCCCCGTCCCGGGGAGGGGGAGGGGGAGCGAAACATCCCTAAGGAAGGCCCCGCTTGGGCGCCCGACGTTTTCCTGAGTCGGGAAACGCTACTGGACCTGGGTGGATCCGGACCAGGCTGTGTCCCAGCTGCCCTGCGATCCCATATGCCTCACACCTGGACTCCCCGGGCGGGCGAGCCAGCTTTCTGGCCCTGCCTGCCTGAGCCTACCTCTCTATCTCTGGCATCCAACTTGCAACTTCAAGTCCCTGAGGTCGAGACCTTCGGCTCTCTGGGTCCTGCTAGTAACCCAAACAGACAGACACGTTTGCCATGCCATGCCATGCCATGCCATGCCATGCCATTCCATTCCATTCCATTCCATTCCATTCCATTCCATTCCATACCACTTGCAATCAGGCATCTGCGAAATGAATATTGAGCAAGGGAATTCTCAGCCTTGAACGTTTCTGGGCCCCGCTCCCTTGGCTTTCGCACCGGCCAAAGGTCCAAAGGGCTCCGAGAAACCTCAGCACACGGGCTCTGTTTCCGTCCCTCTGAACACACGTTGCCTGTCTGTCTCCCTTATAATACAGAAACGGGGACGCTTGGGTGGCTCCGTGTGGAGCATCTGCCTTAGGGGCACGTCGTGATCACAGGATCCGGGGATCCAGGCCCACATCGAGCTCCTTGCATTGGAGCCTGCTTCTCCCTCTGCCTAGGTCTCTGCCCCTTTCTCTCTCTCTCTCTCTCTCTCTCTCTCAAAATCCGGTAAAAATAGAAAGGAAAGAAAGAAAGAAAGAAAGAAAGAAAGAAAGAAAGAAGAAAGAAAGAAAGAGAGAGAGAGAGAAAGAAAGAAAGAAAGAAAGAAAGAAAGAAAGAAAGAAAGAAAAGAAAATTCCCTACGTTCGGACTTCCAGGTCACCCCATCAGAAAGATGCCTCGTGGGATGGGACCGAAGAGGTGGTCCAGAGAAATAAGGACCCGACTCCCCCCCCCACACACACACACACTTCCCATGAGTCCAAATCATGAAGAAGACGGGGAAAGCAGGCCAGGCAGGCAGACAACAGAAATCCGAAGTCCGCACGCACGCACGCACGAGCACCAGAACCGATGCCCAACCCACTGCCTGCGTCTCCACCTCTCTCAGAGGGCTGAAAGGCAACCACGGACAAGGCCTGTTTTCCAGGAGGAAGCCGACATGAAGGAACAGGCGGCGTTGGAGGCGGAAGGCTGGAAGGTTGACGGATAGAGAAAGGAAAAGAGGGACAAGAGGGACGGGTGGACACCTGGGTGGCTCAGTGGTTGGGCGGCTGCCTTCCTCTCAGGGTGTGATGCGGGGGGGGCGGGGGGTTGGGGAGGTGGAAGGGATACCCTGGGGTCCTGTGCCCGCATCCGGTTCCCTGCCTGCGTGGAGCCTGCTTCTCCCTCTGCCTGTGTCTCTGTCTGCCTCTCTCTGTGTCTCTCAGGAGTAAATAAAGAAATCCTTAAAAAAAAAAAGGAATAAAATAAAAACCTTTAAATCTGTCTCAGTCCTGGCGGGGGCGGGGACTGCCTGGCCGCCTCTGCGCCTCAGCCTCCCCCGCGGCCCACGCACACCCCCCCCCCCGTTTCTGCAACACTCCTGTGGATGGAGTGGTCAACTCCTCTGCCATCATCCCGGGTGCCTCCAACGCCATCGCCGCCCCCCCTCCTCATCCCGCCGCCCCCCTGTAAGGAGCAAAAATCACCCGAGCCGTTGGGCCACCACGGGAGCCTGACAGTGGGAGTGGGGAACACATAGATTGAGTTTTTAGAGGACGCGGGGCGGCGGGGCGGAAGGGCGGCGGGGGGGGGCGGCGGCTGGGGCGACATCTACGCCTTTGGAGCCAATGCATGGTTGTTGGTTTCCTTTATTTTTTGGAGGGGGGGTGCGGTGGAGTTTGAAGATATTTCTTTATTAGGATGCTCACCAGAATGACAGGCTGGCACTGTCCGTCTGATGTGATAAAGGATACATACATCTGATCCGATTCTGGCAGGAAACAGGCATAAGGCCTCTCAGACCTGGTACCGAGCGTCCGTGAAAGACGACTCCATTCACCAGAGAGCATGTTTCCTTGATTCCGAGGTCTCTGCTGTAGCTTCCGGTCACGTCCCGTGACTTGCTCAGACTTCATTCCGGCATCATCAGTGGACCCTCTCTTTCTTTCTTTCTTTCTTTCTTTCTTTCTTTCTTTCTTTCTTTCTTTTTCTTTTCTTTTTTTTCCCTAGCCACTTCTCAACTCCTTACGTCAGCTGCCGCCTGTCTGACTCACCCAGGTAGCCTCGAATTCTGCAGCACATCTCTTTGGTAGGCTGCTGCCCTGCCACCCTCAGGGGCATGGGTTGGGATTTGGGGGGGGAAGGGGAACGACGTCACGTTACCGAAGCAGACGGCAGGAGCGTATTGGCAAATGACACTAGGACACCCGGACACCCCGCAGGCCCGCCCGAGGGCCTGCTTGGAGCGCACGAACACACGTAGGGCACGTTCTTCTCTTCACGCGGCGCGGCGCGGCAGGCAGCGGAAGGTGCGGGATGACCTCCAGGGGCTCGGCGTCTGCAGCCAGCCATCAGGATGAACTCAGGGATGCCTCCGTGGAGGGTTTTGGTGGCTCCGTGAGCTCCTTTCCGAAGCTGCTTGTAGTTACAGGACTGCTGAACAAGCGTCCAGGAGTTTCTTGGTGAGGTGGGCATCTGCCACGGGGTAGGCCTTCGGATTTACATCGGCCTCAGTCATCTCTGCGTATCCGCGGTCCCTGTGGGTTTCCTGTAAAAAGACGTGTCCTGGGAGCTATCACCGTCACACTTCATACGGATGACCAGCTTTGCCCCCACCCACCCCCACCCCCGCCGACCTTGGGGTTGGGGTGGGCGGTGGGATGCGCTGTGCTCCCGTCACAGTTTGTGGGCCCTGGAATGGTGGTGATCGAGATACACCCCTCCGCCACCTCATTACAAAGAAACAAGACACTGTGGTGTCTTGCTAGACCCCACAGGCACAGCAAAGAAAAGGAGAACTACTTATCCCCTTGTTCCACCGGGACCGACCCGGATGGATGCCCGAGGGTCCAGGCCCCGAGGGACGGGCGTACTCAACTTTTGCTGTAAACTCAACGGATTAGTTAAGTTGTGCCTCTGAGGATTTGTCCACGGAAACTACTCCAAATGATCGATTTTGTCTGTCTCGTGTACTTTTCCTTGTTACGAGCAAGCAGGTGAAAGAAAGAAAGAAAGAAAGAAAGAAAGAAAGAAAGAAAGAGAGAAAGAAAGAAAGAAAAAGATGAAAAAAGGTCTATAGGTTAAACTTTTACAATACCTTCCCAAATCTTTGGTGACCTGGAACTTTGAAGGTGTAACTAGCTTAATTGATAAATTGGGTTCAGTTCACCGGATACCTGGCATCTGTCTTTCCAACAGAAGGTAAAATACTAGAGTGTGAGTCAATGAGACACCCAAGGTGGTTTTTTTTGTTCGGTGGTGTTGTGTTTTCCTCCTCCACCCCTTGCCCTTTTCTTCCTTCCCCCCCTCCCCCCACCTCAGTTTTTGTGTTTCTCTTTTGTCTGATTCAGGAAACCTGCCGATACCTGGGTGTGTTAGTAAACGTGTTTCAGGTTTGTTTGTTTCTTTTTTCCTTCCTCTTTTTTTTAAATTTTAATTCACAATTCATGAGACATACATACACACACACACACACACACACACAGGAAGAGACACAGGCAGAGGGAGAAGCGGGCTCCCTGCAGGAACCCCCGATGTAGGACTCGATCCCGGGACTCCAGGATCGCGCTCTGGGCCAAAAGCAGGCGCTAAACCGCTGAGCCACCCAGGGATCCCCTTGCGGACATTTCTACAACCGATCGGGAACGACGCCCGCCGTCCGGTGTCCCGGATCTTTGGGGGTGAGGGCTCCAGGACGCCTCGGATGACGTTTCCAAGTGCGCCCTTCCCGGGGGCTGGAACCGGAACCGGAACCGGAACCGGGGCGGCATGGGTAGTTCGGAAGACGCTGCCGCCGCCGGCGGCGGCCGGTGCTCCCCCTAGCGGTGCAGATGTCCCCGTCCCGGGGAGGGGGAGGGGGAGCGAAACATCCCTAAGGAAGGCCCCGCTTGGGCGCCCGACGTTTTCCTGAGTCGGGAAACGCTACTGGACCTGGGTGGATCCGGACCAGGCTGTGTCCCAGCTGCCCTGCGATCCCATATGCCTCACACCTGGACTCCCCGGGCGGGCGAGCCAGCTTTCTGGCCCTGCCTGCCTGAGCCTACCTCTCTATCTCTGGCATCCAACTTGCAACTTCAAGTCCCTGAGGTCGAGACCTTCGGCTCTCTGGGTCCTGCTAGTAACCCAAACAGACAGACACGTTTGCCATGCCATGCCATGCCATGCCATGCCATTCCATTCCATTCCATTCCATTCCATTCCATTCCATTCCATACCACTTGCAATCAGGCATCTGCGAAATGAATATTGAGCAAGGGAATTCTCAGCCTTGAACGTTTCTGGGCCCCGCTCCCTTGGCTTTCGCACCGGCCAAAGGTCCAAAGGGCTCCGAGAAACCTCAGCACACGGGCTCTGTTTCCGTCCCTCTGAACACACGTTGCCTGTCTGTCTCCCTTATAATACAGAAACGGGGACGCTTGGGTGGCTCCGTGTGGAGCATCTGCCTTAGGGGCACGTCGTGATCACAGGATCCGGGGATCCAGGCGACATCGAGCTCCTTGCATTGGAGCCTGCTTCTCCCTCTGCCTAGGTCTCTGCCCCTTTCTCTCTCTCTCTCTCTCTCTCTCTCTCTCTCTCTCTCTCTCAAAATCCGGTAAAAATAGAAAGGAAAGAAAGAAAGAAAGAAAGAAAGAAAGAAGAAAGAAAGAAAGAAAGAAAGAAAGAAAGAAAAGAAAATTCCCTACGTTCGGACTTCCAGGTCACCCCATCAGAAAGATGCCTCGTGGGATGGGACCCAAGAGGTGGTCCAGAGAAATAAGGACCCGACTCCCCCCCCCACACACACACACACTTCCCATGAGTCCAAATCATGAAGAAGACGGGGAAAGCAGGCCAGGCAGGCAGACAACAGAAATCCGAAGTCCGCACGCACGCACGCACGCACGAGCACCAGAACCGATGCCCAACCCACTGCCTGCGTCTCCACCTCTCTCAGAGGGCTGAAAGGCAACCACGGACAAGGCCTGTTTTCCAGGAGGAAGCCGACATGAAGGAACAGGCGGCGTTGGAGGCGGAAGGCTGGAAGGTTGACGGATAGAGAAAGGAAAAGAGGGACAAGAGGGACGGGTGGACACCTGGGTGGCTCAGTGGTTGGGCGGCTGCCTTCCTCTCAGGGTGTGATGCGGGGGGGGCGGGGGGTTGGGGAGGTGGAAGGGATACCCTGGGGTCCTGTGCCCGCATCCGGTTCCCTGCCTGCGTGGAGCCTGCTTCTCCCTCTGCCTGTGTCTCTGTCTGCCTCTCTCTGTGTCTCTCAGGAGTAAATAAAGAAATCCTTAAAAAAAAAAAGGAATAAAATAAAAACCTTTAAATCTGTCTCAGTCCTGGCGGGGGCGGGGACTGCCTGGCCGCCTCTGCGCCTCAGCCTCCCCCGCGGCCCCCGCACCCCCCCCCCATTTCTGCAACACTCCTGTGGATGGAGTGGTCAACTCCTCTGCCATCATCCCGGGTGCCTCCAACGCCATCGCCGCCCCCCCCTCCTCATCCCGCCGCCCCCCTGTAAGGAGCAAAAATCACCCGAGCCGTTGGGCCACCACGGGAGCCTGACAGTGGGAGTGGGGAACACATAGATTGAGTTTTTAGAGGACGCGGGGCGGCGGGGCGGAGGGGCGGCGGGGGGGGGCGGCGGCTGGGGCGACATCTACGCCTTTGGAGCCAATGCATGGTTGTTGGTTTCCTTTATTTTTTGGAGGGGGGGTGCGGTGGAGTTTGAAGATATTTCTTTATTAGGATGCTCACCAGAATGACAGGCTGGCACTGTCCGTCTGATGTGATAAAGGATACATACATCTGATCCGATTCTGGCAGGAAACAGGCATAAGGCCTCTCAGACCTGGTACCGAGCGTCCGTGAAAGACGACTCCATTCACCAGAGAGCATGTTTCCTTGATTCCGAGGTCTCTGCTGTAGCTTCCGGTCACGTCCCGTGACTTGCTCAGACTTCATTCCGGCATCATCAGTGGACCCTCTCTTTCTTTCTTTCTTTCTTTCTTTCTTTCTTTCTTTCTTTTTCTTTTCTTTTTTTTCCCTAGCCACTTCTCAACTCCTTACGTCAGCTGCCGCCTGTCTGACTCACCCAGGTAGCCTCGAATTCTGCAGCACATCTCTTTGGTAGGCTGCTGCCCTGCCACCCTCAGGGGCATGGGTTGGGATTTGGGGGGGGAAGGGGAACGACGTCACGTTACCGAAGCAGACGGCAGGAGCGTATTGGCAAATGACACTAGGACACCCGGACACCCCGCAGGCCCGCCCGAGGGCCTGCTTGGAGCGCACGAACACACGTAGGGCACGTTCTTCTCTTCACGCGGCGCGGCGCGGCAGGCAGCGGAAGGTGCGGGATGACCTCCAGGGGCTCGGCGTCTGCAGCCAGCCATCAGGATGAACTCAGGGATGCCTCCGTGGAGGGTTTTGGTGGCTCCGTGAGCTCCTTTCCGAAGCTGCTTGTAGTTACAGGACTGCTGAACAAGCGTCCAGGAGTTTCTTGGTGAGGTGGGCATCTGCCACGGGGTAGGCCTTCGGATTTACATCGGCCTCAGTCATCTCTGCGTATCCGCGGTCCCTGTGGGTTTCCTGTCAAAAGACGTGTCCTGGGAGCTATCACCGTCACACTTCATACGGATGACCAGCTTTGCCCCCACCCACCCCCACCCCCGCCGACCTTGGGGTTGGGGTGGGCGGTGGGATGCGCTGTGCTCCCGTCACAGTTTGTGGGCCCTGGAATGGTGGTGATCGAGATACACCCCTCCGCCACCTCATTACAAAGAAACAAGACACTGTGGTGTCTTGCTAGACCCCACAGGCACAGCAAAGAAAAGGAGAACTACTTATCCCCTTGTTCCACCGGGACCGACCCGGATGGATGCCCGAGGGTCCAGGCCCCGAGGGACGGGCGTACTCAACTTTTGCTGTAAACTCAACGGATTAGTTAAGTTGTGCCTCTGAGGATTTGTCCACGGAAACTACTCCAAATGATCGATTTTGTCTGTCTCGTGTACTTTTCCTTGTTACGAGCAAGCAGGTGAAAGAAAGAAAGAAAGAAAGAAAGAAAGAAAGAAAGAAAGAAAGAGAGAAAGAAAGAAAGAAAAAGATGAAAAAAGGTCTATAGGTTAAACTTTTACAATACCTTCCCAAATCTTTGGTGACCTGGAACTTTGAAGGTGTAACTAGCTTAATTGATAAATTGGGTTCAGTTCACCGGATACCTGGCATCTGTCTTTCCAACAGAAGGTAAAATACTAGAGTGTGAGTCAATGAGACACCCAAGGTGGTTTTTTTTGTTCGGTGGTGTTGTGTTTTCCTCCTCCACCCCTTGCCCTTTTCTTCCTTCCCCCCCTCCCCCCACCTCAGTTTTTGTGTTTCTCTTTTGTCTGATTCAGGAAACCTGCCGATACCTGGGTGTGTTAGTAAACGTGTTTCAGGTTTGTTTGTTTCTTTTTTCCTTCCTCTTTTTTTTAAATTTTAATTCACAATTCATGAGACATACATACACACACACACACACACACACACAGGAAGAGACACAGGCAGAGGGAGAAGCGGGCTCCCTGCAGGAACCCCCGATGTAGGACTCGATCCCGGGACTCCAGGATCGCGCTCTGGGCCAAAAGCAGGCGCTAAACCGCTGAGCCACCCAGGGATCCCCTTGCGGACATTTCTACAACCGATCGGGAACGACGCCCGCCGTCCGGTGTCCCGGATCTTTGGGGGTGAGGGCTCCAGGACGCCTCGGATGACGTTTCCAAGTGCGCCCTTCCCGGGGGCTGGAACCGGAACCGGAACCGGAACCGGGGCGGCATGGGTAGTTCGGAAGACGCTGCCGCCGCCGGCGGCGGCCGGTGCTCCCCCTAGCGGTGCAGATGTCCCCGTCCCGGGGAGGGGGAGGGGGAGCGAAACATCCCTAAGGAAGGCCCCGCTTGGGCGCCCGACGTTTTCCTGAGTCGGGAAACGCTACTGGACCTGGGTGGATCCGGACCAGGCTGTGTCCCAGCTGCCCTGCGATCCCATATGCCTCACACCTGGACTCCCCGGGCGGGCGAGCCAGCTTTCTGGCCCTGCCTGCCTGAGCCTACCTCTCTATCTCTGGCATCCAACTTGCAACTTCAAGTCCCTGAGGTCGAGACCTTCGGCTCTCTGGGTCCTGCTAGTAACCCAAACAGACAGACACGTTTGCCATGCCATGCCATGCCATGCCATGCCATGCCATGCCATTCCATTCCATTCCATTCCATTCCATTCCATTCCATTCCATTCCATACCACTTGCAATCAGGCATCTGCGAAATGAATATTGAGCAAGGGAATTCTCAGCCTTGAACGTTTCTGGGCCCCGCTCCCTTGGCTTTCGCACCGGCCAAAGGTCCAAAGGGCTCCGAGAAACCTCAGCACACGGGCTCTGTTTCCGTCCCTCTGAACACACGTTGCCTGTCTGTCTCCCTTATAATACAGAAACGGGGACGCTTGGGTGGCTCCGTGTGGAGCATCTGCCTTAGGGGCACGTCGTGATCACAGGATCCGGGGATCCAGGCCCACATCGAGCTCCTTGCATTGGAGCCTGCTTCTCCCTCTGCCTAGGTCTCTGCCCCTTTCTCTCTCTCTCTCTCTCTCTCTCTCTCAAAATCCGGTAAAAATAGAAAGGAAAGAAAGAAAGAAAGAAAGAAAGAAAGAAAGAAAGAAAGAAGAAAGAAAGAAAGAAAGAGAGAGAGAAAGAAAGAAAGAAAGAAAGAAAGAAAGAAAGAAAGAAAGAAAGAAAGAAAGAAAGAAAAGAAAATTCCCTACGTTCGGACTTCCAGGTCACCCCATCAGAAAGATGCCTCGTGGGATGGGACCGAAGAGGTGGTCCAGAGAAATAAGGACCCGACTCCCCCCCCCACACACACACACACTTCCCATGAGTCCAAATCATGAAGAAGACGGGGAAAGCAGGCCAGGCAGGCAGACAACAGAAATCCGAAGTCCGCACGCACGCACGCACGAGCACCAGAACCGATGCCCAACCCACTGCCTGCGTCTCCACCTCTCTCAGAGGGCTGAAAGGCAACCACGGACAAGGCCTGTTTTCCAGGAGGAAGCCGACATGAAGGAACAGGCGGCGTTGGAGGCGGAAGGCTGGAAGGTTGACGGATAGAGAAAGGAAAAGAGGGACAAGAGGGACGGGTGGACACCTGGGTGGCTCAGTGGTTGGGCGGCTGCCTTCCTCTCAGGGTGTGATGCGGGGGCGGCGGGGGGTTGGGGAGGTGGAAGGGATACCCTGGGGTCCTGTGCCCGCATCCGGTTCCCTGCCTGCGTGGAGCCTGCTTCTCCCTCTGCCTGTGTCTCTGTCTGCCTCTCTCTGTGTCTCTCAGGAGTAAATAAAGAAATCCTTAAAAAAAAAAAGGAATAAAATAAAAACCTTTAAATCTGTCTCAGTCCTGGCGGGGGCGGGGACTGCCTGGCCGCCTCTGCGCCTCAGCCTCCCCCGCGGCCCCCGCACCCCCCCCCATTTCTGCAACACTCCTGTGGATGGAGTGGTCAACTCCTCTGCCATCATCCCGGGTGCCTCCAACGCCATCGCCGCCCCCCCCTCCTCATCCCGCCGCCCCCCTGTAAGGAGCAAAAATCACCCGAGCCGTTGGGCCACCACGGGAGCCTGACAGTGGGAGTGGGGAACACATAGATTGAGTTTTTAGAGGACGCGGGGCGGCGGGGCGGAGGGGCGGCGGGGGGGGGCGGCTGGGGCGACATCTACGCCTTTGGAGCCAATGCATGGTTGTTGGTTTCCTTTATTTTTTGGAGGGGGGGTGCGGTGGAGTTTGAAGATATTTCTTTATTAGGATGCTCACCAGAATGACAGGCTGGCACTGTCCGTCTGATGTGATAAAGGATACATACATCTGATCCGATTCTGGCAGGAAACAGGCATAAGGCCTCTCAGACCTGGTACCGAGCGTCCGTGAAAGACGACTCCATTCACCAGAGAGCATGTTTCCTTGATTCCGAGGTCTCTGCTGTAGCTTCCGGTCACGTCCCGTGACTTGCTCAGACTTCATTCCGGCATCATCAGTGGACCCTCTCTTTCTTTCTTTCTTTCTTTCTTTCTTTCTTTCTTTCTTTCTTTTTCTTTTCTTTTTTTTCCCTAGCCACTTCTCAACTCCTTACGTCAGCTGCCGCCTGTCTGACTCACCCAGGTAGCCTCGAATTCTGCAGCACATCTCTTTGGTAGGCTGCTGCCCTGCCACCCTCAGGGGCATGGGTTGGGATTTGGGGGGGGAAGGGGAACGACGTCACGTTACCGAAGCAGACGGCAGGAGCGTATTGGCAAATGACACTAGGACACCCGGACACCCCGCAGGCCCGCCCGAGGGCCTGCTTGGAGCGCACGAACACACGTAGGGCACGTTCTTCTCTTCACGCGGCGCGGCGCGGCAGGCAGCGGAAGGTGCGGGATGACCTCCAGGGGCTCGGCGTCTGCAGCCAGCCATCAGGATGAACTCAGGGATGCCTCCGTGGAGGGTTTTGGTGGCTCCGTGAGCTCCTTTCCGAAGCTGCTTGTAGTTACAGGACTGCTGAACAAGCGTCCAGGAGTTTCTTGGTGAGGTGGGCATCTGCCACGGGGTAGGCCTTCGGATTTACATCGGCCTCAGTCATCTCTGCGTATCCGCGGTCCCTGTGGGTTTCCTGTAAAAAGACGTGTCCTGGGAGCTATCACCGTCACACTTCATACGGATGACCAGCTTTGCCCCCACCCACCCCCACCCCCGCCGACCTTGGGGTTGGGGTGGGCGGTGGGATGCGCTGTGCTCCCGTCACAGTTTGTGGGCCCTGGAATGGTGGTGATCGAGATACACCCCTCCGCCACCTCATTACAAAGAAACAAGACACTGTGGTGTCTTGCTAGACCCCACAGGCACAGCAAAGAAAAGGAGAACTACTTATCCCCTTGTTCCACCGGGACCGACCCGGATGGATGCCCGAGGGTCCAGGCCCCGAGGGACGGGCGTACTCAACTTTTGCTGTAAACTCAACGGATTAGTTAAGTTGTGCCTCTGAGGATTTGTCCACGGAAACTACTCCAAATGATCGATTTTGTCTGTCTCGTGTACTTTTCCTTGTTACGAGCAAGCAGGTAAAAGAAAGAAAGAAAGAAAGAAAGAAAGAAAGAAAGAAAGAAAGAAAGAAAGAAAGAGAGAAAGAAAGAAAGAAAAAGATGAAAAAAGGTCTATAGGTTAAACTTTTACAATACCTTCCCAAATCTTTGGTGACCTGGAACTTTGAAGGTGTAACTAGCTTAATTGATAAATTGGGTTCAGTTCACCGGATACCTGGCATCTGTCTTTCCAACAGAAGGTAAAATACTAGAGTGTGAGTCAATGAGACACCCAAGGTGGTTTTTTTTGTTCGGTGGTGTTGTGTTTTCCTCCTCCACCCCTTGCCCTTTTCTTCCTTCCCCCCCTCCCCCCACCTCAGTTTTTGTGTTTCTCTTTTGTCTGATTCAGGAAACCTGCCGATACCTGGGTGTGTTAGTAAACGTGTTTCAGGTTTGTTTGTTTCTTTTTTCCTTCCTCTTTTTTTTAAATTTTAATTCACAATTCATGAGACATACATACACACACACACACACACACACACACAGGAAGAGACACAGGCAGAGGGAGAAGCGGGCTCCCTGCAGGAACCCCCGATGTAGGACTCGATCCCGGGACTCCAGGATCGCGCTCTGGGCCAAAAGCAGGCGCTAAACCGCTGAGCCACCCAGGGATCCCCTTGCGGACATTTCTACAACCGATCGGGAACGACGCCCGCCGTCCGGTGTCCCGGATCTTTGGGGGTGAGGGCTCCAGGACGCCTCGGATGACGTTTCCAAGTGCGCCCTTCCCGGGGGCTGGAACCGGAACCGGAACCGGAACCGGGGCGGCATGGGTAGTTCGGAAGACGCTGCCGCCGCCGGCGGCGGCCGGTGCGCCCCCTAGCGGAGAAGATGTCCCCGTCCCGGGGAGGGGGAGGGGGAGCGAAACATCCCTAAGGAAGGCCCCGCTTGGGCGCCCGACGTTTTCCTGAGTCGGGAAACGCTACTGGACCTGGGTGGATCCGGACCAGGCTGTGTCCCAGCTGCCCTGCGATCCCATATGCCTCACACCTGGACTCCCCGGGCGGGCGAGCCAGCTTTCTGGCCCTGCCTGCCTGAGCCTACCTCTCTATCTCTGGCATCCAACTTGCAACTTCAAGTCCCTGAGGTCGAGACCTTCGGCTCTCTGGGTCCTGCTAGTAACCCAAACAGACAGACACGTTTGCCATGCCATGCCATGCCATGCCATGCCATTCCATTCCATTCCATTCCATTCCATTCCATTCCATTCCATACCACTTGCAATCAGGCATCTGCGAAATGAATATTGAGCAAGGGAATTCTCAGCCTTGAACGTTTCTGGGCCCCGCTCCCTTGGCTTTCGCACCGGCCAAAGGTCCAAAGGGCTCCGAGAAACCTCAGCACACGGGCTCTGTTTCCGTCCCTCTGAACACACGTTGCCTGTCTGTCTCCCTTATAATACAGAAACGGGGACGCTTGGGTGGCTCCGTGTGGAGCATCTGCCTTAGGGGCACGTCGTGATCACAGGATCCGGGGATCCAGGCGACATCGAGCTCCTTGCATTGGAGCCTGCTTCTCCCTCTGCCTAGGTCTCTGCCCCTTTCTCTCTCTCTCTCTCTCTCTCTCTCTCTCTCTCTCTCTCTCAAAATCCGGTAAAAATAGAAAGGAAAGAAAGAAAGAAAGAAAGAAAGAAAGAAGAAAGAAAGAAAGAAAGAAAGAAAGAAAAGAAAATTCCCTACGTTCGGACTTCCAGGTCACCCCATCAGAAAGATGCCTCGTGGGATGGGACCCAAGAGGTGGTCCAGAGAAATAAGGACCCGACTCCCCCCCCCACACACACACACACTTCCCATGAGTCCAAATCATGAAGAAGACGGGGAAAGCAGGCCAGGCAGGCAGACAACAGAAATCCGAAGTCCGCACGCACGCACGCACGCACGAGCACCAGAACCGATGCCCAACCCACTGCCTGCGTCTCCACCTCTCTCAGAGGGCTGAAAGGCAACCACGGACAAGGCCTGTTTTCCAGGAGGAAGCCGACATGAAGGAACAGGCGGCGTTGGAGGCGGAAGGCTGGAAGGTTGACGGATAGAGAAAGGAAAAGAGGGACAAGAGGGACGGGTGGACACCTGGGTGGCTCAGTGGTTGGGCGGCTGCCTTCCTCTCAGGGTGTGATGCGGGGGGGGCGGGGGGTTGGGGAGGTGGAAGGGATACCCTGGGGTCCTGTGCCCGCATCCGGTTCCCTGCCTGCGTGGAGCCTGCTTCTCCCTCTGCCTGTGTCTCTGTCTGCCTCTCTCTGTGTCTCTCAGGAGTAAATAAAGAAATCCTTAAAAAAAAAAAGGAATAAAATAAAAACCTTTAAATCTGTCTCAGTCCTGGCGGGGGCGGGGACTGCCTGGCCGCCTCTGCGCCTCAGCCTCCCCCGCGGCCCCCGCACCCCCCCCCCATTTCTGCAACACTCCTGTGGATGGAGTGGTCAACTCCTCTGCCATCATCCCGGGTGCCTCCAACGCCATCGCCGCCCCCCCCTCCTCATCCCGCCGCCCCCCTGTAAGGAGCAAAAATCACCCGAGCCGTTGGGCCACCACGGGAGCCTGACAGTGGGAGTGGGGAACACATAGATTGAGTTTTTAGAGGACGCGGGGCGGCGGGGCGGAGGGGCGGCGGGGGGGGGCGGCTGGGGCGACATCTACGCCTTTGGAGCCAATGCATGGTTGTTGGTTTCCTTTATTTTTTGGAGGGGGGGTGCGGTGGAGTTTGAAGATATTTCTTTATTAGGATGCTCACCAGAATGACAGGCTGGCACTGTCCGTCTGATGTGATAAAGGATACATACATCTGATCCGATTCTGGCAGGAAACAGGCATAAGGCCTCTCAGACCTGGTACCGAGCGTCCGTGAAAGACGACTCCATTCACCAGAGAGCATGTTTCCTTGATTCCGAGGTCTCTGCTGTAGCTTCCGGTCACGTCCCGTGACTTGCTCAGACTTCATTCCGGCATCATCAGTGGACCCTCTCTTTCTTTCTTTCTTTCTTTCTTTCTTTCTTTCTTTCTTTCTTTTTCTTTTCTTTTTTTTCCCTAGCCACTTCTCAACTCCTTACGTCAGCTGCCGCCTGTCTGACTCACCCAGGTAGCCTCGAATTCTGCAGCACATCTCTTTGGTAGGCTGCTGCCCTGCCACCCTCAGGGGCATGGGTTGGGATTTGGGGGGGGAAGGGGAACGACGTCACGTTACCGAAGCAGACGGCAGGAGCGTATTGGCAAATGACACTAGGACACCCGGACACCCCGCAGGCCCGCCCGAGGGCCTGCTTGGAGCGCACGAACACACGTAGGGCACGTTCTTCTCTTCACGCGGCGCGGCGCGGCAGGCAGCGGAAGGTGCGGGATGACCTCCAGGGGCTCGGCGTCTGCAGCCAGCCATCAGGATGAACTCAGGGATGCCTCCGTGGAGGGTTTTGGTGGCTCCGTGAGCTCCTTTCCGAAGCTGCTTGTAGTTACAGGACTGCTGAACAAGCGTCCAGGAGTTTCTTGGTGAGGTGGGCATCTGCCACGGGGTAGGCCTTCGGATTTACATCGGCCTCAGTCATCTCTGCGTATCCGCGGTCCCTGTGGGTTTCCTGTAAAAAGACGTGTCCTGGGAGCTATCACCGTCACACTTCATACGGATGACCAGCTTTGCCCCCACCCACCCCCACCCCCGCCGACCTTGGGGTTGGGGTGGGCGGTGGGATGCGCTGTGCTCCCGTCACAGTTTGTGGGCCCTGGAATGGTGGTGATCGAGATACACCCCTCCGCCACCTCATTACAAAGAAACAAGACACTGTGGTGTCTTGCTAGACCCCACAGGCACAGCAAAGAAAAGGAGAACTACTTATCCCCTTGTTCCACCGGGACCGACCCGGATGGATGCCCGAGGGTCCAGGCCCCGAGGGACGGGCGTACTCAACTTTTGCTGTAAACTCAACGGATTAGTTAAGTTGTGCCTCTGAGGATTTGTCCACGGAAACTACTCCAAATGATCGATTTTGTCTGTCTCGTGTACTTTTCCTTGTTACGAGCAAGCAGGTGAAAGAAAGAAAGAAAGAAAGAAAGAAAGAAAGAAAGAAAGAGAGAAAGAAAGAAAGAAAAAGATGAAAAAAGGTCTATAGGTTAAACTTTTACAATACCTTCCCAAATCTTTGGTGACCTGGAACTTTGAAGGTGTAACTAGCTTAATTGATAAATTGGGTTCAGTTCACCGGATACCTGGCATCTGTCTTTCCAACAGAAGGTAAAATACTAGAGTGTGAGTCAATGAGACACCCAAGGTGGTTTTTTTTGTTCGGTGGTGTTGTGTTTTCCTCCTCCACCCCTTGCCCTTTTCTTCCTTCCCCCCCTCCCCCCACCTCAGTTTTTGTGTTTCTCTTTTGTCTGATTCAGGAAACCTGCCGATACCTGGGTGTGTTAGTAAACGTGTTTCAGGTTTGTTTGTTTCTTTTTTCCTTCCTCTTTTTTTTAAATTTTAATTCACAATTCATGAGACATACATACACACACACACACACACACACACACAGGAAGAGACACAGGCAGAGGGAGAAGCGGGCTCCCTGCAGGAACCCCCGATGTAGGACTCGATCCCGGGACTCCAGGATCGCGCTCTGGGCCAAAAGCAGGCGCTAAACCGCTGAGCCACCCAGGGATCCCCTTGCGGACATTTCTACAACCGATCGGGAACGACGCCCGCCGTCCGGTGTCCCGGATCTTTGGGGGTGAGGGCTCCAGGACGCCTCGGATGACGTTTCCAAGTGCGCCCTTCCCGGGGGCTGGAACCGGAACCGGAACCGGAACCGGGGCGGCATGGGTAGTTCGGAAGACGCTGCCGCCGCCGGCGGCGGCCGGTGCTCCCCCTAGCGGTGCAGATGTCCCCGTCCCGGGGAGGGGGAGGGGGAGCGAAACATCCCTAAGGAAGGCCCCGCTTGGGCGCCCGACGTTTTCCTGAGTCGGGAAACGCTACTGGACCTGGGTGGATCCGGACCAGGCTGTGTCCCAGCTGCCCTGCGATCCCATATGCCTCACACCTGGACTCCCCGGGCGGGCGAGCCAGCTTTCTGGCCCTGCCTGCCTGAGCCTACCTCTCTATCTCTGGCATCCAACTTGCAACTTCAAGTCCCTGAGGTCGAGACCTTCGGCTCTCTGGGTCCTGCTAGTAACCCAAACAGACAGACACGTTTGCCATGCCATGCCATGCCATGCCATGCCATGCCATGCCATTCCATTCCATTCCATTCCATTCCATTCCATTCCATTCCATACCACTTGCAATCAGGCATCTGCGAAATGAATATTGAGCAAGGGAATTCTCAGCCTTGAACGTTTCTGGGCCCCGCTCCCTTGGCTTTCGCACCGGCCAAAGGTCCAAAGGGCTCCGAGAAACCTCAGCACACGGGCTCTGTTTCCGTCCCTCTGAACACACGTTGCCTGTCTGTCTCCCTTATAATACAGAAACGGGGACGCTTGGGTGGCTCCGTGTGGAGCATCTGCCTTAGGGGCACGTCGTGATCACAGGATCCGGGGATCCAGGCCCACATCGAGCTCCTTGCATTGGAGCCTGCTTCTCCCTCTGCCTAGGTCTCTGCCCCTTTCTCTCTCTCTCTCTCTCTCTCTCTCTCAAAATCCGGTAAAAATAGAAAGGAAAGAAAGAAAGAAAGAAAGAAAGAAAGAAAGAAAGAAAGAAGAAAGAAAGAAAGAAGAGAGAGAGAGAAAGAAAGAAAGAAAGAAAGAAAGAAAGAAAGAAAGAAAGAAAGAAAAGAAAATTCCCTACGTTCGGACTTCCAGGTCACCCCATCAGAAAGATGCCTCGTGGGATGGGACCGAAGAGGTGGTCCAGAGAAATAAGGACCCGACTCCCCCCCCCACACACACACACACTTCCCATGAGTCCAAATCATGAAGAAGACGGGGAAAGCAGGCCAGGCAGGCAGACAACAGAAATCCGAAGTCCGCACGCACGCACGCACGAGCACCAGAACCGATGCCCAACCCACTGCCTGCGTCTCCACCTCTCTCAGAGGGCTGAAAGGCAACCACGGACAAGGCCTGTTTTCCAGGAGGAAGCCGACATGAAGGAACAGGCGGCGTTGGAGGCGGAAGGCTGGAAGGTTGACGGATAGAGAAAGGAAAAGAGGGACAAGAGGGACGGGTGGACACCTGGGTGGCTCAGTGGTTGGGCGGCTGCCTTCCTCTCAGGGTGTGATGCGGGGGGGGCGGGGGGTTGGGGAGGTGGAAGGGATACCCTGGGGTCCTGTGCCCGCATCCGGTTCCCTGCCTGCGTGGAGCCTGCTTCTCCCTCTGCCTGTGTCTCTGTCTGCCTCTCTCTGTGTCTCTCAGGAGTAAATAAAGAAATCCTTAAAAAAAAAAAGGAATAAAATAAAAACCTTTAAATCTGTCTCAGTCCTGGCGGGGGCGGGGACTGCCTGGCCGCCTCTGCGCCTCAGCCTCCCCCGCGGCCCCCGCACCCCCCCCCATTTCTGCAACACTCCTGTGGATGGAGTGGTCAACTCCTCTGCCATCATCCCGGGTGCCTCCAACGCCATCGCCGCCCCCCCCTCCTCATCCCGCCGCCCCCCTGTAAGGAGCAAAAATCACCCGAGCCGTTGGGCCACCACGGGAGCCTGACAGTGGGAGTGGGGAACACATAGATTGAGTTTTTAGAGGACGCGGGGCGGCGGGGCGGAGGGGCGGCGGGGGGGGGCGGCTGGGGCGACATCTACGCCTTTGGAGCCAATGCATGGTTGTTGGTTTCCTTTATTTTTTGGAGGGGGGGTGCGGTGGAGTTTGAAGATATTTCTTTATTAGGATGCTCACCAGAATGACAGGCTGGCACTGTCCGTCTGATGTGATAAAGGATACATACATCTGATCCGATTCTGGCAGGAAACAGGCATAAGGCCTCTCAGACCTGGTACCGAGCGTCCGTGAAAGACGACTCCATTCACCAGAGAGCATGTTTCCTTGATTCCGAGGTCTCTGCTGTAGCTTCCGGTCACGTCCCGTGACTTGCTCAGACTTCATTCCGGCATCATCAGTGGACCCTCTCTTTCTTTCTTTCTTTCTTTCTTTCTTTCTTTCTTTCTTTCTTTCTTTCTTTTTCTTTTCTTTTTTTTCCCTAGCCACTTCTCAACTCCTTACGTCAGCTGCCGCCTGTCTGACTCACCCAGGTAGCCTCGAATTCTGCAGCACATCTCTTTGGTAGGCTGCTGCCCTGCCACCCTCAGGGGCATGGGTTGGGATTTGGGGGGGGAAGGGGAACGACGTCACGTTACCGAAGCAGACGGCAGGAGCGTATTGGCAAATGACACTAGGACACCCGGACACCCCGCAGGCCCGCCCGAGGGCCTGCTTGGAGCGCACGAACACACGTAGGGCACGTTCTTCTCTTCACGCGGCGCGGCGCGGCAGGCAGCGGAAGGTGCGGGATGACCTCCAGGGGCTCGGCGTCTGCAGCCAGCCATCAGGATGAACTCAGGGATGCCTCCGTGGAGGGTTTTGGTGGCTCCGTGAGCTCCTTTCCGAAGCTGCTTGTAGTTACAGGACTGCTGAACAAGCGTCCAGGAGTTTCTTGGTGAGGTGGGCATCTGCCACGGGGTAGGCCTTCGGATTTACATCGGCCTCAGTCATCTCTGCGTATCCGCGGTCCCTGTGGGTTTCCTGTAAAAAGACGTGTCCTGGGAGCTATCACCGTCACACTTCATACGGATGACCAGCTTTGCCCCCACCCACCCCCACCCCCGCCGACCTTGGGGTTGGGGTGGGCGGTGGGATGCGCTGTGCTCCCGTCACAGTTTGTGGGCCCTGGAATGGTGGTGATCGAGATACACCCCTCCGCCACCTCATTACAAAGAAACAAGACACTGTGGTGTCTTGCTAGACCCCACAGGCACAGCAAAGAAAAGGAGAACTACTTATCCCCTTGTTCCACCGGGACCGACCCGGATGGATGCCCGAGGGTCCAGGCCCCGAGGGACGGGCGTACTCAACTTTTGCTGTAAACTCAACGGATTAGTTAAGTTGTGCCTCTGAGGATTTGTCCACGGAAACTACTCCAAATGATCGATTTTGTCTGTCTCGTGTACTTTTCCTTGTTACGAGCAAGCAGGTAAAAGAAAGAAAGAAAGAAAGAAAGAAAGAAAGAAAGAAAGAAAGAGAGAAAGAAAGAAAGAAAAAGATGAAAAAAGGTCTATAGGTTAAACTTTTACAATACCTTCCCAAATCTTTGGTGACCTGGAACTTTGAAGGTGTAACTAGCTTAATTGATAAATTGGGTTCAGTTCACCGGATACCTGGCATCTGTCTTTCCAACAGAAGGTAAAATACTAGAGTGTGAGTCAATGAGACACCCAAGGTGGTTTTTTTTGTTCGGTGGTGTTGTGTTTTCCTCCTCCACCCCTTGCCCTTTTCTTCCTTCCCCCCCTCCCCCCACCTCAGTTTTTGTGTTTCTCTTTTGTCTGATTCAGGAAACCTGCCGATACCTGGGTGTGTTAGTAAACGTGTTTCAGGTTTGTTTGTTTATTTTTTCCTTCCTCTTTTTTTTAAATTTTAATTCACAATTCATGAGACATACATACACACACACACACACACACACACACAGGAAGAGACACAGGCAGAGGGAGAAGCGGGCTCCCTGCAGGAACCCCCGATGTAGGACTCGATCCCGGGACTCCAGGATCGCGCTCTGGGCCAAAAGCAGGCGCTAAACCGCTGAGCCACCCAGGGATCCCCTTGCGGACATTTCTACAACCGATCGGGAACGACGCCCGCCGTCCGGTGTCCCGGATCTTTGGGGGTGAGGGCTCCAGGACGCCTCGGATGACGTTTCCAAGTGCGCCCTTCCCGGGGGCTGGAACCGGAACCGGAACCGGAACCGGGGCGGCATGGGTAGTTCGGAAGACGCTGCCGCCGCCGGCGGCGGCCGGTGCGCCCCCTAGCGGAGAAGATGTCCCCGTCCCGGGGAGGGGGAGGGGGAGCGAAACATCCCTAAGGAAGGCCCCGCTTGGGCGCCCGACGTTTTCCTGAGTCGGGAAACGCTACTGGACCTGGGTGGATCCGGACCAGGCTGTGTCCCAGCTGCCCTGCGATCCCATATGCCTCACACCTGGACTCCCCGGGCGGGCGAGCCAGCTTTCTGGCCCTGCCTGCCTGAGCCTACCTCTCTATCTCTGGCATCCAACTTGCAACTTCAAGTCCCTGAGGTCGAGACCTTCGGCTCTCTGGGTCCTGCTAGTAACCCAAACAGACAGACACGTTTGCCATGCCATGCCATGCCATGCCATGCCATTCCATTCCATTCCATTCCATTCCATTCCATTCCATACCACTTGCAATCAGGCATCTGCGAAATGAATATTGAGCAAGGGAATTCTCAGCCTTGAACGTTTCTGGGCCCCGCTCCCTTGGCTTTCGCACCGGCCAAAGGTCCAAAGGGCTCCGAGAAACCTCAGCACACGGGCTCTGTTTCCGTCCCTCTGAACACACGTTGCCTGTCTGTCTCCCTTATAATACAGAAACGGGGACGCTTGGGTGGCTCCGTGTGGAGCATCTGCCTTAGGGGCACGTCGTGATCACAGGATCCGGGGATCCAGGCGACATCGAGCTCCTTGCATTGGAGCCTGCTTCTCCCTCTGCCTAGGTCTCTGCCCCTTTCTCTCTCTCTCTCTCTCTCTCTCTCTCTCTCTCTCTCTCAAAATCCGGTAAAAATAGAAAGGAAAGAAAGAAAGAAAGAAAGAAAGAAAGAAGAAAGAAAGAAAGAAAGAAAGAAAGAAAGAAAGAAAAGAAAATTCCCTACGTTCGGACTTCCAGGTCACCCCATCAGAAAGATGCCTCGTGGGATGGGACCCAAGAGGTGGTCCAGAGAAATAAGGACCCGACTCCCCCCCCCACACACACACACACTTCCCATGAGTCCAAATCATGAAGAAGACGGGGAAAGCAGGCCAGGCAGGCAGACAACAGAAATCCGAAGTCCGCACGCACGCACGCACGCACGAGCACCAGAACCGATGCCCAACCCACTGCCTGCGTCTCCACCTCTCTCAGAGGGCTGAAAGGCAACCACGGACAAGGCCTGTTTTCCAGGAGGAAGCCGACATGAAGGAACAGGCGGCGTTGGAGGCAGAAGGCTGGAAGGTTGACGGATAGAGAAAGGAAAAGAGGGACAAGAGGGACGGGTGGACACCTGGGTGGCTCAGTGGTTGGGCGGCTGCCTTCCTCTCAGGGTGTGATGCGGGGGGGGCGGGGGGTTGGGGAGGTGGAAGGGATACCCTGGGGTCCTGTGCCCGCATCCGGTTCCCTGCCTGCGTGGAGCCTGCTTCTCCCTCTGCCTGTGTCTCTGTCTGCCTCTCTCTGTGTCTCTCAGGAGTAAATAAAGAAATCCTTAAAAAAAAAAAGGAATAAAATAAAAACCTTTAAATCTGTCTCAGTCCTGGCGGGGGCGGGGACTGCCTGGCCGCCTCTGCGCCTCAGCCTCCCCCGCGGCCCCCGCACCCCCCCCCCATTTCTGCAACACTCCTGTGGATGGAGTGGTCAACTCCTCTGCCATCATCCCGGGTGCCTCCAACGCCATCGCCGCCCCCCCCTCCTCATCCCGCCGCCCCCCTGTAAGGAGCAAAAATCACCCGAGCCGTTGGGCCACCACGGGAGCCTGACAGTGGGAGTGGGGAACACATAGATTGAGTTTTTAGAGGACGCGGGGCGGCGGGGCGGAGGGGCGGCGGGGGGGGGCGGCTGGGGCGACATCTACGCCTTTGGAGCCAATGCATGGTTGTTGGTTTCCTTTATTTTTTGGAGGGGGGGTGCGGTGGAGTTTGAAGATATTTCTTTATTAGGATGCTCACCAGAATGACAGGCTGGCACTGTCCGTCTGATGTGATAAAGGATACATACATCTGATCCGATTCTGGCAGGAAACAGGCATAAGGCCTCTCAGACCTGGTACCGAGCGTCCGTGAAAGACGACTCCATTCACCAGAGAGCATGTTTCCTTGATTCCGAGGTCTCTGCTGTAGCTTCCGGTCACGTCCCGTGACTTGCTCAGACTTCATTCCGGCATCATCAGTGGACCCTCTCTTTCTTTCTTTCTTTCTTTCTTTCTTTCTTTCTTTCTTTCTTTCTTTTTCTTTTCTTTTTTTTCCCTAGCCACTTCTCAACTCCTTACGTCAGCTGCCGCCTGTCTGACTCACCCAGGTAGCCTCGAATTCTGCAGCACATCTCTTTGGTAGGCTGCTGCCCTGCCACCCTCAGGGGCATGGGTTGGGATTTGGGGGGGGAAGGGGAACGACGTCACGTTACCGAAGCAGACGGCAGGAGCGTATTGGCAAATGACACTAGGACACCCGGACACCCCGCAGGCCCGCCCGAGGGCCTGCTTGGAGCGCACGAACACACGTAGGGCACGTTCTTCTCTTCACGCGGCGCGGCGCGGCAGGCAGCGGAAGGTGCGGGATGACCTCCAGGGGCTCGGCGTCTGCAGCCAGCCATCAGGATGAACTCAGGGATGCCTCCGTGGAGGGTTTTGGTGGCTCCGTGAGCTCCTTTCCGAAGCTGCTTGTAGTTACAGGACTGCTGAACAAGCGTCCAGGAGTTTCTTGGTGAGGTGGGCATCTGCCACGGGGTAGGCCTTCGGATTTACATCGGCCTCAGTCATCTCTGCGTATCCGCGGTCCCTGTGGGTTTCCTGTAAAAAGACGTGTCCTGGGAGCTATCACCGTCACACTTCATACGGATGACCAGCTTTGCCCCCACCCACCCCCACCCCCGCCGACCTTGGGGTTGGGGTGGGCGGTGGGATGCGCTGTGCTCCCGTCACAGTTTGTGGGCCCTGGAATGGTGGTGATCGAGATACACCCCTCCGCCACCTCATTACAAAGAAACAAGACACTGTGGTGTCTTGCTAGACCCCACAGGCACAGCAAAGAAAAGGAGAACTACTTATCCCCTTGTTCCACCGGGACCGACCCGGATGGATGCCCGAGGGTCCAGGCCCCGAGGGACGGGCGTACTCAACTTTTGCTGTAAACTCAACGGATTAGTTAAGTTGTGCCTCTGAGGATTTGTCCACGGAAACTACTCCAAATGATCGATTTTGTCTGTCTCGTGTACTTTTCCTTGTTACGAGCAAGCAGGTGAAAGAAAGAAAGAAAGAAAGAAAGAAAGAAAGAAAGAAAGAGAGAAAGAAAGAAAGAAAAAGATGAAAAAAGGTCTATAGGTTAAACTTTTACAATACCTTCCCAAATCTTTGGTGACCTGGAACTTTGAAGGTGTAACTAGCTTAATTGATAAATTGGGTTCAGTTCACCGGATACCTGGCATCTGTCTTTCCAACAGAAGGTAAAATACTAGAGTGTGAGTCAATGAGACACCCAAGGTGGTTTTTTTTGTTCGGTGGTGTTGTGTTTTCCTCCTCCACCCCTTGCCCTTTTCTTCCTTCCCCCCCTCCCCCCACCTCAGTTTTTGTGTTTCTCTTTTGTCTGATTCAGGAAACCTGCCGATACCTGGGTGTGTTAGTAAACGTGTTTCAGGTTTGTTTGTTTCTTTTTTCCTTCCTCTTTTTTTTAAATTTTAATTCACAATTCATGAGACATACATACACACACACACACACACACACACACAGGAAGAGACACAGGCAGAGGGAGAAGCGGGCTCCCTGCAGGAACCCCCGATGTAGGACTCGATCCCGGGACTCCAGGATCGCGCTCTGGGCCAAAAGCAGGCGCTAAACCGCTGAGCCACCCAGGGATCCCCTTGCGGACATTTCTACAACCGATCGGGAACGACGCCCGCCGTCCGGTGTCCCGGATCTTTGGGGGTGAGGGCTCCAGGACGCCTCGGATGACGTTTCCAAGTGCGCCCTTCCCGGGGGCTGGAACCGGAACCGGAACCGGAACCGGGGCGGCATGGGTAGTTCGGAAGACGCTGCCGCCGCCGGCGGCGGCCGGTGCGCCCCCTAGCGGAGAAGATGTCCCCGTCCCGGGGAGGGGGAGGGGGAGCGAAACATCCCTAAGGAAGGCCCCGCTGGGGCGCCCGACGTTTTCCTGAGTCGGGAAACGCTACTGGACCTGGGTGGATCCGGACCAGGCTGTGTCCCAGCTGCCCTGCGATCCCATATGCCTCACACCTGGACTCCCCGGGCGGGCGAGCCAGCTTTCTGGCCCTGCCTGCCTGAGCCTACCTCTCTATCTCTGGCATCCAACTTGCAACTTCAAGTCCCTGAGGTCGAGACCTTCGGCTCTCTGGGTCCTGCTAGTAACCCAAACAGACAGACACGTTTGCCATGCCATGCCATGCCATGCCATGCCATGCCATGCCATGCCATGCCATTCCATTCCATTCCATTCCATTCCATTCCATTCCATACCACTTGCAATCAGGCATCTGCGAAATGAATATTGAGCAAGGGAATTCTCAGCCTTGAACGTTTCTGGGCCCCGCTCCCTTGGCTTTCGCACCGGCCAAAGGTCCAAAGGGCTCCGAGAAACCTCAGCACACGGGCTCTGTTTCCGTCCCTCTGAACACACGTTGCCTGTCTGTCTCCCTTATAATACAGAAACGGGGACGCTTGGGTGGCTCCGTGTGGAGCATCTGCCTTAGGGGCACGTCGTGATCACAGGATCCGGGGATCCAGGCGACATCGAGCTCCTTGCATTGGAGCCTGCTTCTCCCTCTGCCTAGGTCTCTGCCCCTTTCTCTCTCTCTCTCTCTCTCTCTCTCTCTCTCTCAAAATCCGGTAAAAATAGAAAGGAAAGAAAGAAAGAAAGAAAGAAAGAAAGAAAGAAAGAAAGAAAGAAAGAAGAAAGAAAGAAAGAAAGAGAGAAAGAAAGAAAGAAAGAAAGAAAGAAAGAAAGAAAGAAAGAAAGAAAAGAAAATTCCCTACGTTCGGACTTCCAGGTCACCCCATCAGAAAGATGCCTCGTGGGATGGGACCCAAGAGGTGGTCCAGAGAAATAAGGACCCGACTCCCCCCCCCCCACACACACACACTTCCCATGAGTCCAAATCATGAAGAAGACGGGGAAAGCAGGCCAGGCAGGCAGACAACAGAAATCCGAAGTCCGCACGCACGCACGCACGCACGAGCACCAGAACCGATGCCCAACCCACTGCCTGCGTCTCCACCTCTCTCAGAGGGCTGAAAGGCAACCACGGACAAGGCCTGTTTTCCAGGAGGAAGCCGACATGAAAGAACAGGCGGCGTTGGAGGCGGAAGGCTGGAAGGTTGACGGATAGAGAAAGGAAAAGAGGGACAAGAGGGACGGGTGGACACCTGGGTGGCTCAGTGGTTGGGCGGCTGCCTTCCTCTCAGGGTGTGATGCGGGGGGGGGCGGGGGGTTGGGGAGGTGGAAGGGATACCCTGGGGTCCTGTGCCCGCATCCGGTTCCCTGCCTGCGTGGAGCCTGCTTCTCCCTCTGCCTGTGTCTCTGTCTGCCTCTCTCTGTGTCTCTCAGGAGTAAATAAAGAAATCCTTAAAAAAAAAAAGGAATAAAATAAAAACCTTTAAATCTGTCTCAGTCCTGGCGGGGGCGGGGACTGCCTGGCCGCCTCTGCGCCTCAGCCTCCCCCGCGGCCCCCGCACCCCCCCCCATTTCTGCAACACTCCTGTGGATGGAGTGGTCAACTCCTCTGCCATCATCCCGGGTGCCTCCAACGCCATCGCCGCCCCCCCCTCCTCATCCCGCCGCCCCCCTGTAAGGAGCAAAAATCACCCGAGCCGTTGGGCCACCACGGGAGCCTGACAGTGGGAGTGGGGAACACATAGATTGAGTTTTTAGAGGACGCGGGGCGGCGGGGCGGAGGGGCGGCGGGGGGGGGCGGCTGGGGCGACATCTACGCCTTTGGAGCCAATGCATGGTTGTTGGTTTCCTTTATTTTTTGGAGGGGGGGTGCGGTGGAGTTTGAAGATATTTCTTTATTAGGATGCTCACCAGAATGACAGGCTGGCACTGTCCGTCTGATGTGATAAAGGATACATACATCTGATCCGATTCTGGCAGGAAACAGGCATAAGGCCTCTCAGACCTGGTACCGAGCGTCCGTGAAAGACGACTCCATTCACCAGAGAGCATGTTTCCTTGATTCCGAGGTCTCTGCTGTAGCTTCCGGTCACGTCCCGTGACTTGCTCAGACTTCATTCCGGCATCATCAGTGGACCCTCTCTTTCTTTCTTTCTTTCTTTCTTTCTTTCTTTCTTTCTTTCTTTTTCTTTTCTTTTTTTTCCCTAGCCACTTCTCAACTCCTTACGTCAGCTGCCACCTGTCTGACTCACCCAGGTAGCCTCGAATTCTGCAGCACATCTCTTTGGTAGGCTGCTGCCCTGCCACCCTCATGGGCATGGGTTGGGATTTGGGGGGGGAAGGGGAACGACGTCACGTTACCGAAGCAGACGGCAGGAGCGTATTGGCAAATGACACTAGGACACCCGGACACCCCGCAGGCCCGCCCGAGGGCCTGCTTGGAGCGCACGAACACACGTAGGGCACGTTCTTCTCTTCACGCGGCGCGGCGCGGCAGGCAGCAGAAGGTGCGGGATGACCTCCAGGGGCTCGGCGTCTGCAGCCAGCCATCAGGATGAACTCAGGGATGCCTCCGTGGAGGGTTTTGGTGGCTCCGTGAGCTCCTTTCCGAAGCTGCTTGTAGTTACAGGACTGCTGAACAAGCGTCCAGGAGTTTCTTGGTGAGGTGGGCATCTGCCACGGGGTAGGCCTTCGGATTTACATCGGCCTCAGTCATCTCTGCGTATCCGCGGTCCCTGTGGGTTTCCTGTAAAAAGACGTGTCCTGGGAGCTATCACCGTCACACTTCATACGGATGACCAGCTTTGCCCCCACCCACCCCCACCCCCGCCGACCTTGGGGTTGGGGTGGGCGGTGGGATGCGCTGTGCTCCCGTCACAGTTTGTGGGCCCTGGAATGGTGGTGATCGAGATACACCCCTCCGCCACCTCATTACAAAGAAACAAGACACTGTGGTGTCTTGCTAGACCCCACAGGCACAGCAAAGAAAAGGAGAACTACTTATCCCCTTGTTCCACCGGGACCGACCCGGATGGATGCCCGAGGGTCCAGGCCCCGAGGGACGGGCGTACTCAACTTTTGCTGTAAACTCAACGGATTAGTTAAGTTGTGCCTCTGAGGATTTGTCCACGGAAACTACTCCAAATGATCGATTTTGTCTGTCTCGTGTACTTTTCCTTGTTACGAGCAAGCAGGTGAAAGAAAGAAAGAAAGAAAGAAAGAAAGAAAGAAAGAAAGAGAGAAAGAAAGAAAGAAAAAGATGAAAAAAGGTCTATAGGTTAAACTTTTACAATACCTTCCCAAATCTTTGGTGACCTGGAACTTTGAAGGTGTAACTAGCTTAATTGATAAATTGGGTTCAGTTCACCGGATACCTGGCATCTGTCTTTCCAACAGAAGTTAAAATACTAGAGTGTGAGTCAATGAGACACCCAAGGTGGTTTTTTTTGTTCGGTGGTGTTGTGTTTTCCTCCTCCACCCCTTGCCCTTTTCTTCCTTCCCCCCCTCCCCCCACCTCAGTTTTTGTGTTTCTCTTTTGTCTGATTCAGGAAACCTGCCGATACCTGGGTGTGTTAGTAAACGTGTTTCAGGTTTGTTTGTTTCTTTTTTCCTTCCTCTTTTTTTTAAATTTTAATTCACAATTCATGAGACATACATACACACACACACACACACACACACACACAGGAAGAGACACAGGCAGAGGGAGAAGCGGGCTCCCTGCAGGAACCCCCGATGTAGGACTCGATCCCGGGACTCCAGGATCGCGCTCTGGGCCAAAAGCAGGCGCTAAACCGCTGAGCCACCCAGGGATCCCCTTGCGGACATTTCTACAACCGATCGGGAACGACGCCCGCCGTCCGGTGTCCCGGATCTTTGGGGGTGAGGGCTCCAGGACGCCTCGGATGACGTTTCCAAGTGCGCCCTTCCCGGGGGCTGGAACCGGAACCGGAACCGGAACCGGGGCGGCATGGGTAGTTCGGAAGACGCTGCCGCCGCCGGCGGCGGCCGGTGCGCCCCCTAGCGGAGAAGATGTCCCCGTCCCGGGGAGGGGGAGGGGGAGCGAAACATCCCTAAGGAAGGCCCCGCTTGGGCGCCCGACGTTTTCCTGAGTCGGGAAACGCTACTGGACCTGGGTGGATCCGGACCAGGCTGTGTCCCAGCTGCCCTGCGATCCCATATGCCTCACACCTGGACTCCCCGGGCGGGCGAGCCAGCTTTCTGGCCCTGCCTGCCTGAGCCTACCTCTCTATCTCTGGCATCCAACTTGCAACTTCAAGTCCCTGAGGTCGAGACCTTCGGCTCTCTGGGTCCTGCTAGTAACCCAAACAGACAGACACGTTTGCCATGCCATGCCATGCCATGCCATGCCATGCCATGCCATTCCATTCCATTCCATTCCATTCCATTCCATACCACTTGCAATCAGGCATCTGCGAAATGAATATTGAGCAAGGGAATTCTCAGCCTTGAACGTTTCTGGGCCCCGCTCCCTTGGCTTTCGCACCGGCCAAAGGTCCAAAGGGCTCCGAGAAACCTCAGCACACGGGCTCTGTTTCCGTCCCTCTGAACACACGTTGCCTGTCTGTCTCCCTTATAATACAGAAACGGGGACGCTTGGGTGGCTCCGTGTGGAGCATCTGCCTTAGGGGCACGTCGTGATCACAGGATCCGGGGATCCAGGCCCACATCGAGCTCCTTGCATTGGAGCCTGCTTCTCCCTCTGCCTAGGTCTCTGCCCCTTTCTCTCTCTCTCTCTCTCTCTCTCTCTCTCTCTCAAAATCCGGGAAAAATAGAAAGGAAAGAAAGAAAGAAAGAAAGAAAGAAAGAAAGAAAGAAAGAAAGAAAGAAAGAAAGAAAGAAAAGAAAATTCCCTACGTTCGGACTTCCAGGTCACCCCATCAGAAAGATGCCTCGTGGGATGGGACCCAAGAGGTGGTCCAGAGAAATAAGGACCCGACTCCCCCCCACACACACACACACTTCCCATGAGTCCAAATCATGAAGAAGACGGGGAAAGCAGGCCAGGCAGGCAGACACCAGAAATCCGAAGTCCGCACGCACGCACGCACGCACGAGCACCAGAACCGATGCCCAACCCAATGCCTGCGTCTCCACCTCTCTCAGAGGGCTGAAAGGCAACCACGGACAAGGCCTGTTTTCCAGGAGGAAGCCGACATGAAGGAACAGGCGGCGTTGGAGGCGGAAGGCTGGAAGGTTGACGGATAGAGAAAGGAAAAGAGGGACAAGAGGGACGGGTGGACACCTGGGTGGCTCAGTGGTTGGGCGGCTGCCTTCCTCTCAGGGTGTGATGCGGGGGGGGCGGGGGGTTGGGGAGGTGGAAGGGATACCCTGGGGTCCTGTGCCCGCATCCGGTTCCCTGCCTGCGTGGAGCCTGCTTCTCCCTCTGCCTGTGTCTCTGTCTGCCTCTCTCTGTGTCTCTCAGGAGTAAATAAAGAAATCCTTAAAAAAAAAAAAGGAATAAAATAAAAACCTTTAAATCTGTCTCAGTCCTGGCGGGGGCGGGGACTGCCTGGCCGCCTCTGCGCCTCAGCCTCCCCCGCGGCCCCCGCACCACCCCCCCCGTTTCTGCAACACTCCTGTGGATGGAGTGGTCAACTCCTCTGCCATCATCCCGGGTGCCTCCAACGCCATCGCCGCCCCCCCTCCTCATCCCGCCGCCCCCCTGTAAGGAGCAAAAATCACCCGAGCCATTGGGCCACCACGGGAGCCTGACAGTGGGAGTGGGGAACACATAGATTGAGTTTTTAGAGGACGCGGGGCGGCGGGGCGGAGGGGCGGCGGGGGGGGGGCGGCGGCTGGGGCGACATCTACGCCTTTGGAGCCAATGCATGGTTGTTGGTTTCCTTTATTTTTTGGAGGGGGGGTGCGGTGGAGTTTGAAGATATTTCTTTATTAGGATGCTCACCAGAATGACAGGCTGGCACTGTCCGTCTGATGTGATAAAGGATACATACCTCTGATCCGATTCTGGCAGGAAACAGGCATAAGGCCTCTCAGACCTGGTACCGAGCGTCCGTGAAAGACGACTCCATTCACCAGAGAGCATGTTTCCTTGATTCCGAGGTCTCTGCTGTAGCTTCCGGTCACGTCCCGTGACTTGCTCAGACTTCATTCCAGCATCATCAGTGGACCCTCTCTTTCTTTCTTTCTTTCTTTCTTTCTTTCTTTCTTTCTTTCTTTCTTTTTCTTTTCTTTTTTTTCCCTAGCCACTTCTCAACTCCTTACGTCAGCTGCCGCCTGTCTGACTCACCCAGGTAGCCTCGAATTCTGCAGCACATCTCTTTGGTAGGCTGCTGCCCTGCCACCCTCAGGGGCATGGGTTGGGATTTGGGGGGGGAAGGGGAACGACGTCACGTTACCGAAGCAGACGGCAGGAGCGTATTGGCAAATGACACTAGGACACCCGGACACCCCGCAGGCCCGCCCGAGGGCCTGCTTGGAGCGCACGAACACACGTAGGGCACGTTCTTCTCTTCACGCGGCGCGGCGCGGCAGGCAGCGGAAGGTGCGGGATGACCTCCAGGGGCTCGGCGTCTGCAGCCAGCCATCAGGATGAACTCAGGGATGCCTCCGTGGAGGGTTTTGGTGGCTCCGTGAGCTCCTTTCCGAAGCTGCTTGTAGTTACAGGACTGCTGAACAAGCGTCCAGGAGTTTCTTGGTGAGGTGGGCATCTGCCACGGGGTAGGCCTTCGGATTTACATCGGCCTCAGTCATCTCTGCGTATCCGCGGTCCCTGTGGGTTTCCTGTAAAAAGACGTGTCCTGGGAGCTATCACCGTCACACTTCATACGGATGACCAGCTTTGCCCCCACCCACCCCCACCCCCGCCGACCTTGGGGTTGGGGTGGGCGGTGGGATGCGCTGTGCTCCCGTCACAGTTTGTGGGCCCTGGAATGGTGGTGATCGAGATACACCCCTCCGCCACCTCATTACAAAGAAACAAGACACTGTGGTGTCTTGCTAGACCCCACAGGCACAGCAAAGAAAAGGAGAACTACTTATCCCCTTGTTCCACCGGGACCGACCCGGATGGATGCCCGAGGGTCCAGGCCCCGAGGGACGGGCGTACTCAACTTTTGCTGTAAACTCAACGGATTAGTTAAGTTGTGCCTCTGAGGATTTGTCCACGGAAACTACTCCAAATGATCGATTTTGTCTGTCTCGTGTACTTTTCCTTGTTACGAGCAAGCAGGTAAAAGAAAGAAAGAAAGAAAGAAAGAAAGAAAGAAAGAAAGAAAGAAAGAAAGAAAGAGAGAGAGAAAGAAAGAAAGAAAAAGATGAAAAAAGGTCTATAGGTTAAACTTTTACAATACCTTCCCAAATCTTTGGTGACCTGGAACTTTGAAGGTGTAACTAGCTTAATTGATAAATTGGGTTCAGTTCACCGGATACCTGGCATCTGTCTTTCCAACAGAAGGTAAAATACTAGAGTGTGAGTCAATGAGACACCCAAGGTGGTTTTTTTTGTTCGGTGGTGTTGTGTTTTCCTCCTCCACCCCTTGCCCTTTTCTTCCTTCCCCCCCTCCCCCCACCTCAGTTTTTGTGTTTCTCTTTTGTCTGATTCAGGAAACCTGCCGATACCTGGGTGTGTTAGTAAACGTGTTTCAGGTTTGTTTGTTTCTTTTTTCCTTCCTCTTTTTTTTAAATTTTAATTCACAATTCATGAGACATACATATACACACACACACACACAGGAAGAGACACAGGCAGAGGGAGAAGCGGGCTCCCTGCAGGAACCCCCGATGTAGGACTCGATCCTGGGACTCCAGGATCGCGCTCTGGGCCAAAAGCAGGCGCTAAACCGCTGAGCCACCCAGGGATCCCCTTGCGGACATTTCTACAACCGATCGGGAACGACGCCCAAGTGCGCCCTTCCCGGGGGCTGGAACCGGAACCGGAACCGGAACCGGGGCGGCATGGGTAGTTCGGCAGACGCTGCCGCCGCCGGCGGCGGCCGGTGCGCCCCCTAGCGGTGCAGATGTCCCCGTCCCGGGGAGGGGGAGGGGGAGCGAAACATCCCTAAGGAAGGCCCCGCTTGGGCGCCCGACGTTTTCCTGAGTCGGGAAACGCTACTGGACCTGGGTGGATCCGGACCAGGCTGTGTCCCAGCTGCCCTGCGATCCCATAAGACTCACACCTGGACTCCCCGGGCGGGCGAGCCAGCTTTCTGGCCCTGCCTGCCTGAGCCTACCTCTCTATCTCTGGCATCCAACTTGCAACTTCAAGTCCCTGAGGTCGAGACCTTCGGCTCTCTGGGTCCTGCTAGTAACCCAAACAGACAGACACGTTTGCCATGCCATGCCATGCCATGCCATGCCATGCCATGCCATTCCATTCCATTCCATTCCATACCATACCACTTGCAATCAGGCATCTGCGAAATGAATATTGAGCAAGGGAATTCTCAGCCTTGAACGTTTCTGGGCCCCGCTCCCTTGGCTTTCGCACCGGCCAAAGGTCCAAAGGGCTCCGAGAAACCTCAGCACACGGGCTCTGTTTCCGTCCCTCTGAACACACGTTGCCTGTCTGTCTCCCTTATAATACAGAAACGGGGACGCTTGGGTGGCTCCGTGTGGAGCATCTGCCTTAGGGGCACGTCGTGATCACAGGATCCGGGGATCCAGGCCCACATCGAGCTCCTTGCATTGGAGCCTGCTTCTCCCTCTGCCTAGGTCTCTGCCCCTTTCTCTCTCTCTCTCTCTCTCTCTCTCTCTCTCTCTCTCTCAAAATCCGGTAAAAATAGAAAGGGAAGAAAGAAAGAAAGAAAGAAAGAAGAAAGAAAGAAAGAAAGAAAGAAAGAAAGAAAGAAAGAAAGAAAGAAAAGAAAATTCCCTACGTTCGGACTTCCAGGTCACCCCATTAGAAAGATGCCTCGTGGGATGGGACCCAAGAGGTGGTCCAGAGAAATAAGGACCCGACTCCCCCCCCCCCACACACACACTTCCCATGAGTCCAAATCATGAAGAAGACGGGGAAAGCAGGCCAGGCAGGCAGACACCAGAAATCCGAAGTCCGCACGCACGCACGCACGCACGAGCACCAGAACCGATGCCCAACCCACTGCCTGCGTCTCCACCTCTCTCAGAGGGCTGAAAGGCAACCACGGACAAGGCCTGTTTTCCAGGAGGAAGCCGACATGAAGGAACAGGCGGCGTTGGAGGCGGAAGGCTGGAAGGTTGACGGATAGAGAAAGGAAAAGAGGGACAAGAGGGACGGGTGGACACCTGGGTGGCTCAGTGGTTGGGCGGCTGCCTTCCTCTCAGGGTGTGATGCGGGGGGGGGCGGGGGGTTGGGGAGGTGGAAGGGATACCCTGGGGTCCTGTGCCCGCATCCGGTTCCCTGCCTGCGTGGAGCCTGCTTCTCCCTCTGCCTGTGTCTCTGTCTGCCTCTCTCTGTGTCTCTCAGGAGTAAATAAAGAAATCCTTAAAAAAAAAAGGAATAAAATAAAAACCTTTAAATCTGTCTCAGTCCTGGCGGGGGCGGGGACTGCCTGGCCGCCTCTGCGCCTCAGCCTCCCCCGCGGCCCCCGCACCCCCCCCCCGTTTCTGCAACACTCCTGTGGATGGAGTGGTCAACTCCTCTGCCATCATCCCGGGTGCCTCCAACGCCATCGCCGCCCCCCCTCCTCATCCCGCCGCCCCCCTGTAAGGAGCAAAAATCACCCGAGCCATTGGGCCACCACGGGAGCCTGACAGTGGGAGTGGGGAACACATAGATTGAGTTTTTAGAGGACGCGGGGCGGCGGGGCGGAGGGGCGGCGGGGGGGGGCGGCGGCTGGGGCGACATCTACGCCTTTGGAGCCAATGCATGGTTGTTGGTTTCCTTTATTTTTTGGAGGGGGGGTGCGGTGGAGTTTGAAGATATTTCTTTATTAGGATGCTCACCAGAATGACAGGCTGGCACTGTCCGTCTGATGTGATAAAGGATACATACATCTGATCCGATTCTGGCAGGAAACAGGCGTAAGGCCTCTCAGACCTGGTACCGAGCGTCCGTGAAAGACGACTCCATTCACCAGAGAGCATGTTTCCTTGATTCCGAGGTCTCTGCTGTAGCTTCCGGTCACGTCCCGTGACTTGCTCAGACTTCATTCCGGCATCATCAGTGGACCCTCTCTTTCTTTCTTTCCTTCTTTCTTTCTTTCTTTCTTTCTTTCTTTCTTTCTTTCTTTTTCTTTTCTTTTTTTTCCCTAGCCACTTCTCAACTCCTTACGTCAGCTGCCGCCTGTCTGACTCACCCAGGTAGCCTCGAATTCTGCAGCACATCTCTTTGGTAGGCTGCTGCCCTGCCACCCTCAGGGGCATGGGTTGGGATTTGGGGGGGGAAGGGGAACGACGTCACGTTACCGAAGCAGACGGCAGGAGCGTATTGGCAAATGACACTAGGACACCCGGACACCCCGCAGGCCCGCCCGAGGGCCTGCTTGGAGCGCACGAACACACGTAGGGCACGTTCTTCTCTTCACGCGGCGCGGCGCGGCAGGCAGCGGAAGGTGCGGGATGACCTCCAGGGGCTCGGCGTCTGCAGCCAGCCATCAGGATGAACTCAGGGATGCCTCCGTGGAGGGTTTTGGTGGCTCCGTGAGCTCCTTTCCGAAGCTGCTTGTAGTTACAGGACTGCTGAACAAGCGTCCAGGAGTTTCTTGGTGAGGTGGGCATCTGCCACGGGGTAGGCCTTCGGATTTACATCGGCCTCAGTCATCTCTGCGTATCCGCGGTCCCTGTGGGTTTCCTGTAAAAAGACGTGTCCTGGGAGCTATCACCGTCACACTTCATACGGATGACCAGCTTTGCCCCCACCCACCCCCACCCCCGCCGACCTTGGGGTTGGGGTGGGCGGTGGGATGCGCTGTGCTCCCGTCACAGTTTGTGGGCCCTGGAATGGTGGTGATCGAGATACACCCCTCCGCCACCTCATTACAAAGAAACAAGACACTGTGGTGTCTTGCTAGACCCCACAGGCACAGCAAAGAAAAGGAGAACTACTTATCCCCTTGTTCCACCGGGACCGACCCGGATGGATGCCCGAGGGTCCAGGCCCCGAGGGACGGGCGTACTCAACTTTTGCTGTAAACTCAACGGATTAGTTAAGTTGTGCCTCTGAGGATTTGTCCACGGAAACTACTCCAAATGATCGATTTTGTCTGTCTCGTGTACTTTTCCTTGTTACGAGCAAGCAGGTAAAAGAAAGAAAGAAAGAAAGAAAGAAAGAAAGAAAGAAAGAAAGAAAGAAAGAGAGAGAGAAAGAAAGAAAGAAAAAGATGAAAAAAGGTCTATAGGTTAAACTTTTACAATACCTTCCCAACTCTTTGGTGACCTGGAACTTTGAAGGTGTAACTAGCTTAATTGATAAATTGGGTTCAGTTCACCGGATACCTGGCATCTGTCTTTCCAACAGAAGGTAAAATACTAGAGTGTGAGTCAATGAGACACCCAAGGTGGTTTTTTTTGTTCGGTGGTGTTGTGTTTTCCTCCTCCACCCCTTGCCCTTTTCTTCCTTCCCCCCCTCCCCCCACCTCAGTTTTTGTGTTTCTCTTTTGTCTGATTCAGGAAACCTGCCGATACCTGGGTGTGTTAGTAAACGTGTTTCAGGTTTGTTTGTTTCTTTTTTCCTTCCTCTTTTTTTTAAATTTTAATTCACAATTCATGAGACATACATATATACACACACACACACACACACAGGAAGAGACACAGGCAGAGGGAGAAGCGGGCTCCCTGCAGGAACCCCCGATGTAGGACTCGATCCCGGGACTCCAGGATCGCGCTCTGGGCCAAAAGCAGGCGCTAAACCGCTGAGCCACCCAGGGATCCCCTTGCGGACATTTCTACAACCGATCGGGAACGACGCCCGCCGTCCGGTGTCCCGGATCTTTGGGGGTGAGGGCTCCAGGACGCCTCGGATGACGTTTCCAAGTGCGCCCTTCCCGGGGGCTGGAACCGGAACCGGAACCGGAACCGGGGCGGCATGGGTAGTTCGGAAGACGCTGCCGCCGCCGGCGGCGGCCGGTGCGCCCCCTAGCGGTGCAGATGTCCCCGTCCCGGGGAGGGGGAGGGGGAGCGAAACATCCCTAAGGAAGGCCCCGCTTGGGCGCCCGACGTTTTCCTGAGTCGGGAAACGCTACTGGACCTGGGTGGATCCGGACCAGGCTGTGTCCCAGCTGCCCTGCGATCCCATAAGACTCACACCTGGACTCCCCGGGCGGGCGAGCCAGCTTTCTGGCCCTGCCTGCCTGAGCCTACCTCTCTATCTCTGGCATCCAACTTGCAACTTCAAGTCCCTGAGGTCGAGACCTTCGGCTCTCTGGTTCCTGCTAGTAACCCAAACAGACAGACACGTTTGCCATGCCATGCCATGCCATGCCATGCCATGCCATGCCATGCCATTCCATTCCATTCCATTCCATTCCATACCATACCACTTGCAATCAGGCATCTGCGAAATGAATATTGAGCAAGGGAATTCTCAGCCTTGAACGTTTCTGGGCCCCGCTCCCTTGGCTTTCGCACCGGCCAAAGGTCCAAAGGGCTCCGAGAAACCTCAGCACACGGGCTCTGTTTCCGTCCCTCTGAACACACGTTGCCTGTCTGTCTCCATTATAATACAGAAACGGGGACGCTTGGGTGGCTCCGTGTGGAGCATCTGCCTTAGGGGCACGTCGTGATCACAGGATCCGGGGATCCAGGCCCACATCGAGCTCCTTGCATTGGAGCCTGCTTCTCCCTCTGCCTAGGTCTCTGCCCCTTTCTCTCTCTCTCTCTCTCTCTCTCTCTCTCTCTCTCAAAATCCAGTAAAAATAGAAAGGAAAGAAAGAAAGAAAGAAAGAAGAAAGAAAGAAATAAAGAAAGAAAGAAAGAAAGAAAGAAAGAAAGAAAAGAAAATTCCCTACGTTCGGACTTCCAGGTCACCCCATCAGAAAGATGCCTCGTGGGATGGGACCCAAGAGGTGGTCCAGAGAAATAAGGACCCGACTCCCCCCCCACACACACACACACTTCCCATGAGTCCAAATCATGAAGAAGACGGGGAAAGCAGGCCAGGCAGGCAGGCACCAGAAATCCGAAGTCCGCACGCACGCACACACGCACGAGCACCAGAACCGATGCCCAACCCACTGCCTGCGTCTCCACCTCTCTCAGAGGGCTGAAAGGCAACCACGGACAAGGCCTGTTTTCCAGGAGGAAGCCGACATGAAGGAACAGGCGGCGTTGGAGGCGGAAGGCTGGAAGGTTGACGGATAGAGAAAGGAAAAGAGGGACAAGAGGGACGGGTGGACACCTGGGTGGCTCAGTGGTTGGGCGGCTGCCTTCCTCTCAGGGTGTGATGCGGGGGGGCGGGGGGTTGGGGAGGTGGAAGGGATACCCTGGGGCCCTGTGCCCGCATCCGGTTCCCTGCCTGCGTGGAGCCTGCTTCTCCCTCTGCCTGTGTCTCTGTCTGCCTCTCTCTGTGTCTCTCAGGAGTAAATAAAGAAATCCTTAAAAAAAAAAAGGAATAAAATAAAAACCTTTAAATCTGTCTCAGTCCTGGCGGGGGCGGGGACTGCCTTGCCGCCTCTGCGCCTCAGCCTCCCCCGCGGCCCCCGCACCCCCCCCCCCCCCCGTTTCTGCAACACTCCTGTGGATGGAGTGGTCAACTCCTCTGCCATCATCCCGGGTGCCTCCAACGCCATCGCCGCCCCCCCTCCTCATCCCGCCGCCCCCCTGTAAGGAGCAAAAATCACCCGAGCCATTGGGCCACCACGGGAGCCTGACAGTGGGAGTGGGGAACACATAGATTGAGTTTTTAGAGGACGCGGGGCGGCGGGGCGGAGGGGCCGCGGGGGGGGGGGCTGGGGCGACATCTACGCCTTTGGAGCCAATGCATGGTTGTTGGTTTCCTTTATTTTTTGGAGGGGGGGTGCGGTGGAGTTTGAAGATATTTCTTTATTAGGATGCTCACCAGAATGACAGGCTGGCACTGTCCGTCTGATGTGATAAAGGATACATACATCTGATCCGATTCTGGCAGGAAACAGGCGTAAGGCCTCTCAGACCTGGTACCGAGCGTCCGTGAAAGACGACTCCATTCACCAGAGAGCATGTTTCCTTGATTCCGAGGTCTCTGCTGTAGCTTCCGGTCACGTCCCGTGACTTGCTCAGACTTCATTCCGGCATCATCAGTGGACCCTCTCTCTCTTTCTTTCTTTCTTTCTTTCTTTCTTTCTTTCTTTCTTTCTTTCTTTTTCTTTTCTTTTCTTTTTTTTCCCTAGCCTCTTCTCAACTCCTTACGTCAGCTGCCGCCTGTCTGACTCACCCAGGTAGCCTCGAATTCTGCAGCACATCTCTTTGGTAGGCTGCTGCCCTGCCACCCTCAGGGGCATGGGTTGGGATTTGGGGGGGGAAGGGGAACGACGTCACGTTACCGAAGCAGACGGCAGGAGCGTATTGGCAAATGACACTAGGACACCCGGACACCCCGCAGGCCCGCCCGAGGGCCTGCTTGGAGCGCACGAACACACGTAGGGCACGTTCTTCTCTTCACGCGGCGCGGCGCGGCAGGCAGTGGAAGGTGCGGGATGACCTCCAGGGGCTCGGCGTCTGCAGCCAGCCATCAGGATGAACTCAGGGATGCCTCCGTGGAGGGTTTTGGTGGCTCCGTGAGCTCCTTTCCGAAGCTGCTTGTAGTTACAGGACTGCTGAACAAGCGTCCAGGAGTTTCTTGGTGAGGTGGGCATCTGCCACGGGGTAGGCCTTCGGATTTACATCGGCCTCAGTCATCTCTGCGTATCCGCGGTCCCTGTGGGTTTCCTGTAAAAAGACGTGTCCTGGGAGCTATCACCGTCACACTTCATACGGATGACCAGCTTTGCCCCCACCCACCCCCACCCCCGCCGACCTTGGGGTTGGGGTGGGCGGTGGGATGCGCTGTGCTCCCGTCACAGTTTGTGGGCCCTGGAATGGTGGTGATCGAGATACACCCCTCCGCCACCTCATTACAAAGAAACAAGACACTGTGGTGTCTTGCTAGACCCCACAGGCACAGCAAAGAAAAGGAGAACTACTTATCCCCTTGTTCCACCGGGACCGACCCGGATGGATGCCCGAGGGTCCAGGCCCCGAGGGACGGGCGTACTCAACTTTTGCTGTAAACTCAACGGATTAGTTAAGTTGTGCCTCTGAGGATTTGTCCACGGAAACTACTCCAAATGATCGATTTTGTCTGTCTCGTGTACTTTTCCTTGTTACGAGCAAGCAGGTAAAAGAAAGAAAGAAAGAAAGAAAGAAAGAAAGAAAGAAAGAAAGAAAGAAAGAGAGAAAGAAAGAAAGAAAAAGATGAAAAAAGGTCTATAGGTTAAACTTTTACAATACCTTCCCAAATCTTTGGTGACCTGGAACTTTGAAGGTGTAACTAGCTTAATTGATAAATTGGGTTCAGTTCACCGGATACCTGGCATCTGTCTTTCCAACAGAAGGTAAAATACTAGAGTGTGAGTCAATGAGACACCCAAGGTGGTTTTTTTTGTTCGGTGGTGTTGTGTTTTCCTCCTCCACCCCTTGCCCTTTTCTTCCTTCCCCCCCTCCCCCCACCTCAGTTTTTGTGTTTCTCTTTTGTCTGATTCAGGAAACCTGCCGATACCTGGGTGTGTTAGTAAACGTGTTTCAGGTTTGTTTGTTTCTTTTTTCCTTCCTCTTTTTTTTAAATTTTAATTCACAATTCATGAGACATACATATACACACACACACACACACACACAGGAAGAGACACAGGCAGAGGGAGAAGCGGGCTCCCTGCAGGAACCCCCGATGTAGGACTCGATCCCGGGACTCCAGGATCGCGCTCTGGGCCAAAAGCAGGCGCTAAACCGCTGAGCCACCCAGGGATCCCCTTGCGGACATTTCTACAACCGATCGGGAACGACGCCCGCCGTCCGGTGTCCCGGATCTTTGGGGGTGAGGGCTCCAGGACGCCTCGGATGACGTTTCCAAGTGCGCCCTTCCCGGGGGCTGGAACCGGAACCGGAACCGGAACCGGGGCGGCATGGGTAGTTCGGAAGACGCTGCCGCCGCCGGCGTCGGCCGGTGCGCCCCCTAGCGGTGCAGATGTCCCCGTCCCGGGGAGGGGGAGGGGGAGGGGGAGCGAAACATCCCTAAGGAAGGCCCCGCTTGGGCGCCCGACGTTTTCCTGAGTCGGGAAACGCTACTGGACCTGGGTGGATCCGGACCAGGCTGTGTCCCAGCTGCCCTGCGATCCCATATGCCTCACACCTGGACTCCCCGGGCGGGCGAGCCAGCTTTCTGGCCCTGCCTGCCTGAGCCTACCTCTCTATCTCTGGCATCCAACTTGCAACTTCAAGTCCCTGAGGTCGAGACCTTCGGCTCCCTGGGTCCTGCTAGTAACCCAAACAGACAGACACGTTTGCCATGCCATGCCATGCCATGCCATGCCATGCCATTCCATTCCATTCCATTCCATTCCATTCCATTCCATACCATACCACTTGCAATCAGGCATCTGCGAAATGAATATTGAGCAAGGGAATTCTCAGCCTTGAACGTTTCTGGGCCCCGCTCCCTTGGCTTTCGCACCGGCCAAAGGTCCAAAGGGCTCCGAGAAACCTCAGCACACGGGCTCTGTTTCCGTCCCTCTGAACACACGTTGCCTGTCTGTCTCCCTTATAATACAGAAACGGGGACGCTTGGGTGGCTCCGTGTGGAGCATCTGCCTTAGGGGCACGTCGTGATCACAGGATCCGGGGATCCAGGCCCACATCGAGCTCCTTGCATTGGAGCCTGCTTCTCCCTCTGCCTAGGTCTCTGCCCCTTTCTCTCTCTCTCTCTCTCTCTCTCTCTCAAAATCCGGTAAAAATAGAAAGGAAAGAAAGAAAGAAAGAAAGAAAGAAAGAAAGAAAGAAAGAAGAAAGAAAGAAAGAAAGAAAGAAAGAAAGAAAGAAAGAAAGAAAGAAAGAAAGAAAAGAAAATTCCCTACGTTCGGACTTCCAGGTCACCCCATCAGAAAGATGCCTCGTGGGATGGGACCCAAGAGGTGGTTCAGAGAAATAAGGACCCGACTCCCCCCACACACACACACACTTCCCATGAGTCCAAATCATGAAGAAGACGGGGAAAGCAGGCCAGGCAGGCAGACACCAGAAATCCGAAGTCCGCACGCACGCACGCACGCACGCACGCACGAGCACCAGAACCGATGCCCAACCCACTGCCTGCGTCTCCACCTCTCTCAGAGGGCTGAAAGGCAACCACGGACAAGGCCTGTTTTCCAGGAGGAAGCCGACATGAAGGAACAGGCGGCGTTGGAGGCGGAAGGCTGGAAGGTTGACGGATAGAGAAAGGAAAAGAGGGACAAGAGGGACGGGTGGACACCTGGGTGGCTCAGTGGTTGGGCGGCTGCCTTCCTCTCAGGGTGTGATGCGGGGGGGGCGGGGGGTTGGGGAGGTGGAAGGGATACCCTGGGGTCCTGTGCCCGCATCCGGTTCCCTGCCTGCGTGGAGCCTGCTTCTCCCTCTGCCTGTGTCTCTGTCTGCCTCTCTCTGTGTCTCTCAGGAGTAAATAAAGAAATCCTTAAAAAAAAAAAGGAATAAAATAAAAACCTTTAAATCTGTCTCAGTCCTGGCGGGGGCGGGGACTGCCTTGCCGCCTCTGCGCCTCAGCCTCCCGCGCGGCCCCCGCACCCCCCCCCCGTTTCTGCAACACTCCTGTGGATGGAGTGGTCAACTCCTCTGCCATCATCCCGGGTGCCTCCAACGCCATCGCCGCCCCCCCTCCTCATCCCGTCGCCCCCCTGTAAGGAGCAAAAATCACCCGAGCCATTGAGCCACCACGGGAGCCTGACAGTGGGAGTGGGGAACACATAGATTGAGTTTTTAGAGGACGCGGGGCGGCGGGGCAGAGGGGCGGCGGGGGGGGGCGGCTGGGGCGACATCTACGCCTTTGGAGCCAATGCATGGTTGTTGGTTTCCTTTATTTTTTGGAGGGGGGGTGCGGTGGAGTTTGAAGATATTTCTTTATTAGGATGCTCACCAGAATGACAGGCTGGCACTGTCCGTCTGATGTGATAAAGGATACATACATCTGATCCGATTCTGGCAGGAAACAGGCGTAAGGCCTCTCAGACCTGGTACCGAGCGTCCGTGAAAGACGACTCCATTCACCAGAGAGCATGTTTCCTTGATTCCGAGGTCTCTGCTGTAGCTTCCGGTCACGTCCCGTGACTTGCTCAGACTTCATTCCGGCATCATCAGTGGACCCTCTCTTTCTTTCTTTCTTTCTTTCTTTCTTTCTTTCTTTCTTTCTTTCTTTTTCTTTTCTTTTCTTTTTTTTCCCTAGCCACTTCTCAACTCCTTACGTCAGCTGCCGCCTGTCTGACTCACCCAGGTAGCCTCGAATTCTGCAGCACATCTCTTTGGTAGGCTGCTGCCCTGCCACCCTCAGGGGCATGGGTTGGGATTTGGGGGGGGAAGGGGAACGACGTCACGTTACCGAAGCAGACGGCAGGAGCGTATTGGCAAATGACACTAGGACACCCGGACACCCCGCAGGCCCGCCCGAGGGCCTGCTTGGAGCGCACGAACACACGTAGGGCACGTTCTTCTCTTCACGCGGCGCGGCGCGGCAGGCAGCGGAAGGTGCGGGATGACCTCCAGGGGCTCGCGTCTGCAGCCAGCCATCAGGATGAACTCAGGGATGCCTCCGTGGAGGGTTTTGGTGGCTCCGTGAGCTCCTTTCCGAAGCTGCTTGTAGTTACAGGACTGCTGAACAAGCGTCCAGGAGTTTCTTGGTGAGGTGGGCATCTGCCACGGGGTAGGCCTTCGGATTTACATCGGCCTCAGTCATCTCTGCGTATCCGCGGTCCCTGTGGGTTTCCTGTAAAAAGACGTGTCCTGGGAGCTATCACCGTCACACTTCATACGGATGACCAGCTTTGCCCCCACCCACCCCCACCCCCGCCGACCTTGGGGTTGGGGTGGGCGGTGGGATGCGCTGTGCTCCCGTCACAGTTTGTGGGCCCTGGAATGGTGGTGATCGAGATACACCCCTCCGCCACCTCATTACAAAGAAACAAGACACTGTGGTGTCTTGCTAGACCCCACAGGCACAGCAAAGAAAAGGAGAACTACTTATCCCCTTGTTCCACCGGGACCGACCCGGATGGATGCCCGAGGGTCCAGGCCCCGAGGGACGGGCGTACTCAACTTTTGCTGTAAACTCAACGGATTAGTTAAGTTGTGCCTCTGAGGATTTGTCCACGGAAACTACTCCAAATGATCGATTTTGTCTGTCTCGTGTACTTTTCCTTGTTACGAGCAAGCAGGTAAAAGAAAGAAAGAAAGAAAGAAAGAAAGAAAGAAAGAAAGAAAGAAAGAGAGAAAGAAAGAGAGAAAGAAAGAAAGAAAAAGATGAAAAAAGGTCTATAGGTTAAACTTTTACAATACCTTCCCAACTCTTTGGTGACCTGGAACTTTGAAGGTGTAACTAGCTTAATTGATAAATTGGGTTCAGTTCACCGGATACCTGGCATCTGTCTTTCCAACAGAAGGTAAAATACTAGAGTGTGAGTCAATGAGACACCCAAGGTGGTTTTTTTTGTTCGGTGGTGTTGTGTTTTCCTCCTCCACCCCTTGCCCTTTTCTTCCTTCCCCCCCTCCCCCCACCTCAGTTTTTGTGTTTCTCTTTTGTCTGATTCAGGAAACCTGCCGATACCTGGGTGTGTTAGTAAACGTGTTTCAGGTTTGTTTGTTTCTTTTTTCCTTCCTCTTTTTTTTAAATTTTAATTCACAATTCATGAGACATACATATACACACACACACACACACACACAGGAAGAGACACAGGCAGAGGGAGAAGCGGGCTCCCTGCAGGAACCCCCGATGTAGGACTCGATCCCGGGACTCCAGGATCGCGCTCTGGGCCAAAAGCAGGCGCTAAACCGCTGAGCCACCCAGGGATCCCCTTGCGGACATTTCTACAACCGATCGGGAACGACGCCCGCCGTCCGGTGTCCCGGATCTTTGGGGGTGAGGGCTCCAGGACGCCTCGGATGACGTTTCCAAGTGCGCCCTTCCCGGGGGCTGGAACCGGAACCGGAACCGGAACCGGGGCGGCATGGGTAGTTCGGAAGACGCTGCCGCCGCCGGCGGCGGCCGGTGCGCCCCCTAGCGGTGCAGATGTCCCCGTCCCGGGGAGGGGGAGGGGGAGCGAAACATCCCTAAGGAAGGCCCCGCTTGGGCGCCCGACGTTTTCCTGAGTCGGGAAACGCTACTGGACCTGGGTGGATCCGGACCAGGCTGTGTCCCAGCTGCCCTGCGATCCCATAAGACTCACACCTGGACTCCCCGGGCGGGCGAGCCAGCTTTCTGGCCCTGCCTGCCTGAGCCTACCTCTCTATCTCTGGCATCCAACTTGCAACTTCAAGTCCCTGAGGTCGAGACCTTCGGCTCTCTGGGTCCTGCTAGTAACCCAAACAGACAGACACGTTTGCCATGCCATGCCATGCCATGCCATGCCATGCCATGCCATTCCATTCCATTCCATTCCATTCCATACCATACCACTTGCAATCAGGCATCTGCGAAATGAATATTGAGCAAGGGAATTCTCAGCCTTGAACGTTTCTGGGCCCCGCTCCCTTGGCTTTCGCACCGGCCAAAGGTCCAAAGGGCTCCGAGAAACCTCAGCACACGGGCTCTGTTTCCGTCCCTCTGAACACACGTTGCCTGTCTGTCTCCCTTATAATACAGAAACGGGGACGCTTGGGTGGCTCCGTGTGGAGCATCTGCCTTAGGGGCACGTCGTGATCACAGGATCCGGGGATCCAGGCCCACATCGAGCTCCTTGCATTGGAGCCTGCTTCTCCCTCTGCCTAGGTCTCTGCCCCTTTCTCTCTCTCTCTCTCTCTCTCTCTCTCTCTCTCAAAATCCAGTAAAAATAGAAAGGAAAGAAAGAAAGAAAGAAGAAAGAAAGAAAGAAAGAAAGAAAGAAAGAAAGAAAGAAAGAAAAGAAAATTCCCTACGTTCGGACTTCCAGGTCACCCCATCAGAAAGATGCCTCGTGGGATGGGACCCAAGAGGTGGTCCAGAGAAATAAGGACCCGACTCCCCCCCCCACACACACACACTTCCCATGAGTCCAAATCATGAAGAAGACGGGGAAAGCAGGCCAGGCAGGCAGACACCAGAAATCCGAAGTCCGCACGCACGCACGCACGCACGAGCACCAGAACCGATGCCCAACCCACTGCCTGCGTCTCCACCTCTCTCAGAGGGCTGAAAGGCAACCACGGACAAGGCCTGTTTTCCAGGAGGAAGCCGACATGAAGGAACAGGCGGCGTTGGAGGCGGAAGGCTGGAAGGTTGACGGATAGAGAAAGGAAAAGAGGGACAAGAGGGACGGGTGGACACCTGGGTGGCTCAGTGGTTGGGCGGCTGCTTTCCTCTCAGGGTGTGATGCGGGAGGGGGCGGGGGGTTGGGGAGGTGGAAGGGATACCCTGGGGTCCTGTGCCCGCATCCGGTTCCCTGCCTGCGTGGAGCCTGCTTCTCCCTCTGCCTGTGTCTCTGTCTGCCTCTCTCTGTGTCTCTCAGGAGTAAATAAAGAAATCCTTAAAAAAAAAAAGGAATAAAATAAAAACCTTTAAATCTGTCTCAGTCCTGGCGGGGGCGGGGACTGCCTTGCCGCCTCTGCGCCTCAGCCTCCCCCGCGGCCCCCGCACCCCCCCCCCGTTTCTGCAACACTCCTGTGGATGGAGTGGTCAACTCCTCTGCCATCATCCCGGGTGCCTCCAACACCATCGCCGCCCCCCCTCCTCATCCCGCCGCCCCCCTGTAAGGAGCAAAAATCACCCGAGCCATTGGGCCACCACGGGAGCCTGACAGTGGGAGTGGGGAACACATAGATTGAGTTTTTAGAGGACGCGGGGCGGCGGGGCGGAGGGGCGGCGGGGGGGGGGGCGGCTGGGGCGACATCTACGCCTTTGGAGCCAATGCATGGTTGTTGGTTTCCTTTATTTTTTGGAGGGGGGGTGCGGTGGAGTTTGAAGATATTTCTTTATTAGGATGCTCACCAGAATGACAGGCTGGCACTGTCCGTCTGATGTGATAAAGGATACATACATCTGATCCGATTCTGGCAGGAAACAGGCGTAAGGCCTCTCAGACCTGGTACCGAGCGTCCGTGAAAGACGACTCCATTCACCAGAGAGCATGTTTCCTTGATTCCGAGGTCTCTGCTGTAGCTTCCGGTCACGTCCCGTGACTTGCTCAGACTTCATTCCGGCATCATCAGTGGACCCTCTCTTTCTTTCTTTCTTTCTTTCTTTCTTTCTTTCTTTTTCTTTTCTTTTCTTTTTTTTCCCTAGCCACTTCTCAACTCCTTACGTCAGCTGCCGCCTGTCTGACTCACCCAGGTAGCCTCGAATTCTGCAGCACATCTCTTTGGTAGGCTGCTGCCCTGCCACCCTCAGGGGCATGGGTTGGGATTTGGGGGCGGAAGGGGAACGACGTCACGTTACCGAAGCAGACGGCAGGAGCGTATTGGCAAATGACACTAGGACACCCGGACACCCCGCAGGCCCGCCCGAGGGCCTGCTTGGAGCGCAGGAACACACGTAGGGCACGTTCTTCTCTTCACGCGGCGCGGCGCGGCAGGCAGCGGAAGGTGCGGGATGACCTCCAGGGGCTCGGCGTCTGCAGCCAGCCATCAGGATGAACTCAGGGATGCCTCCGTGGAGGGTTTTGGTGGCTCCGTGAGCTCCTTTCCGAAGCTGCTTGTAGTTACAGGACTGCTGAACAAGCGTCCAGGAGTTTCTTGGTGAGGTGGGCATCTGCCACGGGGTAGGCCTTCGGATTTACATCGGCCTCAGTCATCTCTGCGTATCCGCGGTCCCTGTGGGTTTCCTGTAAAAAGACGTGTCCTGGGAGCTATCACCGTCACACTTCATACGGATGACCAGCTTTGCCCCCACCCACCCCCACCCCCGCCGACCTTGGGGTTGGGGTGGGCGGTGGGATGCGCTGTGCTCCCGTCACAGTTTGTGGGCCCTGGAATGGTGGTGATCGAGATACACCCCTCCGCCACCTCATTACAAAGAAACAAGACACTGTGGTGTCTTGCTAGACCCCACAGGCACAGCAAAGAAAAGGAGAACTACTTATCCCCTTGTTCCACCGGGACCGACCCGGATGGATGCCCGAGGGTCCAGGCCCCGAGGGACGGGCGTACTCAACTTTTGCTGTAAACTCAACGGATTAGTTAAGTTGTGCCTCTGAGGATTTGTCCACGGAAACTACTCCAAATGATCGATTTTGTCTGTCTCGTGTACTTTTCCTTGTTACGAGCAAGCAGGTAAAAGAAAGAAAGAAAGAAAGAAAGAAAGAAAGAAAGAAAGAAAGAAAGAGAGAGAGAAAGAAAGAAAGAAAAAGATGAAAAAAGGTCTATAGGTTAAACTTTTACAATACCTTCCCAACTCTTTGGTGACCTGGAACTTTGAAGGTGTAACTAGCTTAATTGATAAATTGGGTTCAGTTCACCGGATACCTGGCATCTGTCTTTCCAACAGAAGGTAAAATACTAGAGTGTGAGTCAATGAGACACCCAAGGTGGTTTTTTTTGTTCGGTGGTGTTGTGTTTTCCTCCTCCACCCCTTGCCCTTTTCTTCCTTCCCCCCCTCCCCCCACCTCAGTTTTTGTGTTTCTCTTTTGTCTGATTCAGGAAACCTGCCGATACCTGGGTGTGTTAGTAAACGTGTTTCAGGTTTGTTTGTTTCTTTTTTCCTTCCTCTTTTTTTTAAATTTTAATTCACAATTCATGAGACATACATATACACACACACACACACACACACAGGAAGAGACACAGGCAGAGGGAGAAGCGGGCTCCCTGCAGGAACCCCCGATGTAGGACTCGATCCCGGGACTCCAGGATCGCGCTCTGGGCCAAAAGCAGGCGCTAAACCGCTGAGCCACCCAGGGATCCCCTTGCGGACATTTCTACAACCGATCGGGAACGACGCCCGCCGTCCGGTGTCCCGGATCTTTGGGGGTGAGGGCTCCAGGACGCCTCGGATGACGTTTCCAAGTGCGCCCTTCCCGGGGGCTGGAACCGGAACCGGAACCGGAACCGGGGCGGCATGGGTAGTTCGGAAGACGCTGCCGCCGGCGGCGGCGGCCGGTGCGCCCCCTAGCGGTGCAGATGTCCCCGTCCCGGGGAGGGGGACGGGGAGCGAAACATCCCTAAGGAAGGCCCCGCTTGGGCGCCCGACGTTTTCCTGAGTCGGGAAACGCTACTGGACCTGGGTGGATCCGGACCAGGCTGTGTCCCAGCTGCCCTGCGATCCCATATGCCTCACACCTGGACTCCCCGGGCGGGCGAGCCAGCTTTCTGGCCTTGCCTGCCTGAGCCTACCTCTCTATCTCTGGCATCCAACTTGCAACTTCAAGTCCCTGAGGTCGAGACCTTCGGCTCTCTGGGTCCTGCTAGTAACCCAAACAGACAGACACGTTTGCCATGCCATGCCATGCCATGCCATGCCATGCCATGCCATTCCATTCCATTCCATTCCATTCCATACCATACCACTTGCAATCAGGCATCTGCGAAATGAATATTGAGCAAGGGAATTCTCAGCCTTGAACGTTTCTGGGCCCCGCTCCCTTGGCTTTCGCACCGGCCAAAGGTCCAAAGGGCTCCGAGAAACCTCAGCACACGGGCTCTGTTTCCGTCCCTCTGAACACACGTTGCCTGTCTGTCTCCCTTATAATACAGAAACGGGGACGCTTGGGTGGCTCCGTGTGGAGCATCTGCCTTAGGGGCACGTCGTGATCACAGGATCCGGGGATCCAGGCCCACATCGAGCTCCTTGCATTGGAGCCTGCTTCTCCCTCTGCCTAGGTCTCTGCCCCTTTCTCTCTCTCTCTCTCTCTCTCTCTCTCTCTCAAAATCCAGTAAAAATAGAAAGGAAAGAAAGAAAGAAAGAAGAAAGAAAGAAAGAAAGAAAGAAAGAAAGAAAGAAAGAAAGAAAGAAAGAAAAGAAAATTCCCTACGTTCGGACTTCCAGGTCACCCCATCAGAAAGATGCCTCGTGGGATGGGACCCAAGAGGTGGTCCAGAGAAATAAGGACCCGACTCCCCCCCCACACACACACACACTTCCCATGAGTCCAAATCATGAAGAAGACGGGGAAAGCAGGCCAGGCAGGCAGGCACCAGAAATCCGAAGTCCGCACGCACGCACACACGCACGAGCACCAGAACCGATGCCCAACCCAATGCCTGCGTCTCCACCTCTCTCAGAGGGCTGAAAGGCAACCATGGACAAGGCCTGTTTTCCAGGAGGAAGCCGACATGAAGGAACAGGCGGCGTTGGAGGCGGAAGGCTGGAAGGTTGACGGATAGAGAAAGGAAAAGAGGGACAAGAGGGACGGGTGGACACCTGGGTGGCTCAGTGGTTGGGTGGCTGCCTTCCTCTCAGGGTGTGATGCGGGGGGGCGGGGGGTTGGGGAGGTGGAAGGGATACCCTGGGGCCCTGTGCCCGCATCCGGTTCCCTGCCTGCGTGGAGCCTGCTTCTCCCTCTGCCTGTGTCTCTGTCTGCCTCTCTCTGTGTCTCTCAGGAGTAAATAAAGAAATCCTTAAAAAAAAAAAAGGAATAAAATAAAAACCTTTAAATCTGTCTCAGTCCTGGCGGGGGCGGGGACTGCCTTGCCGCCTCTGCGCCTCAGCCTCCCCCGCGGCCCCCGCACCCCCCCCCCCCGGTTCTGCAACACTCCTGTGGATGGAGTGGTCAACTCCTCTGCCATCATCCCGGGTGCCTCCAACGCCATCGCCGCCCCCCCTCCTCATCCCGCCGCCCCCCTGTAAGGAGCAAAAATCACCCGAGCCATTGGGCCACCACGGGAGCCTGACAGTGGGAGTGGGGAACACATAGATTGAGTTTTTAGAGGACGCGGGGCGGCGGGGCGGAGGGGCGGCGGGGGGGGGCGGCTGGGGCGACATCTACGCCTTTGGAGCCAATGCATGGTTGTTGGTTTCCTTTATTTTTTGGAGGGGGGGTGCGGTGGAGTTTGAAGATATTTCTTTATTAGGATGCTCACCAGAATGACAGGCTGGCACTGTCCGTCTGATGTGATAAAGGATACATACATCTGATCCGATTCTGGCAGGAAACAGGCGTAAGGCCTCTCAGACCTGGTACCGAGCGTCCGTGAAAGACGACTCCATTCACCAGAGAGCATGTTTCCTTGATTCCGAGGTCTCTGCTGTAGCTTCCGGTCACGTCCCGTGACTTGCTCAGACTTCATTCCGGCATCATCAGTGGACCCTCTCTTTCTTTCTTTCTTTCTTTCTTTCTTTCTTTCTTTCTTTCTTTCTTTCTTTTTCTTTTCTTTTCTTTTTTTTCCCTAGCCACTTCTCAACTCCTTACGTCAGCTGCCGCCTGTCTGACTCACCCAGGTAGCCTCGAATTCTGCAGCACATCTCTTTGGTAGGCTGCTGCCCTGCCACCCTCAGGGGCATGGGTTGGGATTTGGGGGGGGGAAGGGGAACGACGTCACGTTACCGAAGCAGACGGCAGGAGCGTATTGGCAAATGACACTAGGACACCCGGACACCCCGCAGGCCCGCCCGAGGGCCTGCTTGGAGCGCACGAACACACGTAGGGCACGTTCTTCTCTTCACGCGGCGCGGCGCGGCAGGCAGCGGAAGGTGCGGGATGACCTCCAGGGGCTCGGCGTCTGCAGCCAGCCATCAGGATGAACTCAGGGATGCCTCCGTGGAGGGTTTTGGTGGCTCCGTGAGCTCCTTTCCGAAGCTGCTTGTAGTTACAGGACTGCTGAACAAGCGTCCAGGAGTTTCTTGGTGAGGTGGGCATCTGCCACGGGGTAGGCCTTCGGATTTACATCGGCCTCAGTCATCTCTGCGTATCCGCGGTCCCTGTGGGTTTCCTGTAAAAAGACGTGTCCTGGGAGCTATCACCGTCACACTTCATACGGATGACCAGCTTTGCCCCCACCCACCCCCACCCCCGCCGACCTTGGGGTTGGGGTGGGCGGTGGGATGCGCTGTGCTCCCGTCACAGTTTGTGGGCCCTGGAATGGTGGTGATCGAGATACACCCCTCCGCCACCTCATTACAAAGAAACAAGACACTGTGGTGTCTTGCTAGACCCCACAGGCACAGCAAAGAAAAGGAGAACTACTTATCCCCTTGTTCCACCGGGACCGACCCGGATGGATGCCCGAGGGTCCAGGCCCCGTGGGACGGGCGTACTCAACTTTTGCTGTAAACTCAACGGATTAGTTAAGTTGTGCCTCTGAGGATTTGTCCACGGAAACTACTCCAAATGATCGATTTTGTCTGTCTCGTGTACTTTTCCTTGTTACGAGCAAGCAGGTAAAAGAAAGAAAGAAAGAAAGAAAGAAAGAAAGAAAGAAAGAAAGAAAGAGAGAGAGAAAGAAAGAAAGAAAAAGATGAAAAAAGGTCTATAGGTTAAACTTTTACAATACCTTCCCAACTCTTTGGTGACCTGGAACTTTGAAGGTGTAACTAGCTTAATTGATAAATTGGGTTCAGTTCACCGGATACCTGGCATCTGTCTTTCCAACAGAAGGTAAAATACTAGAGTGTGAGTCAATGAGACACCCAAGGTGGTTTTTTTTGTTCGGTGGTGTTGTGTTTTCCTCCTCCACCCCTTGCCCTTTTCTTCCTTCCCCCCCTCCCCCCACCTCAGTTTTTGTGTTTCTCTTTTGTCTGATTCAGGAAACCTGCCGATACCTGGGTGTGTTAGTAAACGTGTTTCAGGTTTGTTTGTTTCTTTTTTCCTTCCTCTTTTTTTTAAATTTTAATTCACAATTCATGAGACATACATATACACACACACACACACACACACAGGAAGAGACACAGGCAGAGGGAGAAGCGGGCTCCCTGCAGGAACCCCCGATGTAGGACTCGATCCCGGGACTCCAGGATCGCGCTCTGGGCCAAAAGCAGGCGCTAAACCGCTGAGCCACCCAGGGATCCCCTTGCGGACATTTCTACAACCGATCGGGAACGACGCCCGCCGTCCGGTGTCCCGGATCTTTGGGGGTGAGGGCTCCAGGACGCCTCGGATGACGTTTCCAAGTGCGCCCTTCCCGGGGGCTGGAACCGGAACCGGAACCGGAACCGGGGCGGCATGGGTAGTTCGGAAGACGCTGCCGCCGGCGGCGGCGGCCGGTGCGCCCCCTAGCGGTGCAGATGTCCCCGTCCCGGGGAGGGGGAGGGGGAGCGAAACATCCCTAAGGAAGGCCCCGCTTGGGCGCCCGACGTTTTCCTGAGTCGGGAAACGCTACTGGACCTGGGTGGATCCGGACCAGGCTGTGTCCCAGCTGCCCTGCGATCCCATATGCCTCACACCTGGACTCCCCGGGCGGGCGAGCCAGCTTTCTGGCCTTGCCTGCCTGAGCCTACCTCTCTATCTCTGGCATCCAACTTGCAACTTCAAGTCCCTGAGGTCGAGACCTTCGGCTCTCTGGGTCCTGCTAGTAACCCAAACAGACAGACACGTTTGCCATGCCATGCCATGCCATGCCATGCCATGCCATTCCATTCCATTCCATTCCATTCCATTCCATTCCATACCATACCACTTGCAATCAGGCATCTGCGAAATGAATATTGAGCAAGGGAATTCTCAGCCTTGAACGTTTCTGGGCCCCGCTCCCTTGGCTTTCGCACCGGCCAAAGGTCCAAAGGGCTCCGAGAAACCTCAGCACACGGGCTCTGTTTCCGTCCCTCTGAACACACGTTGCCTGTCTGTCTCCCTTATAATACAGAAACGGGGACGCTTGGGTGGCTCCGTGTGGAGCATCTGCCTTAGGGGCACGTCGTGATCACAGGATCCGGGGATCCAGGCCCACATCGAGCTCCTTGCATTGGAGCCTGCTTCTCCCTCTGCCTAGGTCTCTGCCCCTTTCTCTCTCTCTCTCTCTCTCTCTCTCTCTCTCAAAATCCAGTAAAAATAGAAAGGAAAGAAAGAAAGAAAGAAGAAAGAAAGAAAGAAAGAAAGAAAGAAAGAAAGAAAGAAAGAAAAGAAAATTCCCTACGTTCGGACTTCCAGGTCACCCCATCAGAAAGATGCCTCGTGGGATGGGACCCAAGAGGTGGTCCAGAGAAATAAGGACCCGACTCCCCCCCCACACACACACACACTTCCCATGAGTCCAAATCATGAAGAAGACGGGGAAAGCAGGCCAGGCAGGCAGGCACCAGAAATCCGAAGTCCGCACGCACGCACACACGCACGAGCACCAGAACCGATGCCCAACCCACTGCCTGCGTCTCCACCTCTCTCAGAGGGCTGAAAGGCAACCACGGACAAGGCCTGTTTTCCAGGAGGAAGCCGACATGAAGGAACAGGCGGCGTTGGAGGCGGAAGGCTGGAAGGTTGACGGATAGAGAAAGGAAAAGAGGGACAAGAGGGACGGGTGGACACCTGGGTGGCTCAGTGGTTGGGTGGCTGCCTTCCTCTCAGGGTGTGATGCGGGGGGGCGGGGGGTTGGGGAGGTGGAAGGGATACCCTGGGGCCCTGTGCCCGCATCCGGTTCCCTGCCTGCGTGGAGCCTGCTTCTCCCTCTGCCTGTGTCTCTGTCTGCCTCTCTCTGTGTCTCTCAGGAGTAAATAAAGAAATCCTTAAAAAAAAAAAAGGAATAAAATAAAAACCTTTAAATCTGTCTCAGTCCTGGCGGGGGCGGGGACTGCCTTGCCGCCTCTGCGCCTCAGCCTCCCCCGCGGCCCCCGCACCCCCCCCCCCCCGGTTCTGCAACACTCCTGTGGATGGAGTGGTCAACTCCTCTGCCATCATCCCGGGTGCCTCCAACGCCATCGCCGCCCCCCCTCCTCATCCCGCCGCCCCCCTGTAAGGAGCAAAAATCACCCGAGCCATTGGGCCACCACGGGAGCCTGACAGTGGGAGTGGGGAACACATAGATTGAGTTTTTAGAGGACGCGGGGCGGCGGGGCGGAGGGGCGGCGGGGGGGGGCGGCTGGGGCGACATCTACGCCTTTGGAGCCAATGCATGGTTGTTGGTTTCCTTTATTTTTTGGAGGGGGGGTGCGGTGGAGTTTGAAGATATTTCTTTATTAGGATGCTCACCAGAATGACAGGCTGGCACTGTCCGTCTGATGTGATAAAGGATACATACATCTGATCCGATTCTGGCAGGAAACAGGCGTAAGGCCTCTCAGACCTGGTACCGAGCGTCCGTGAAAGACGACTCCATTCACCAGAGAGCATGTTTCCTTGATTCCGAGGTCTCTGCTGTAGCTTCCGGTCACGTCCCGTGACTTGCTCAGACTTCATTCCGGCATCATCAGTGGACCCTCTCTTTCTTTCTTTCTTTCTTTCTTTCTTTCTTTCTTTCTTTCTTTCTTTCTTTTTCTTTTCTTTTCTTTTTTTTCCCTAGCCACTTCTCAACTCCTTACGTCAGCTGCCGCCTGTCTGACTCACCCAGGTAGCCTCGAATTCTGCAGCACATCTCTTTGGTAGGCTGCTGCCCTGCCACCCTCAGGGGCATGGGTTGGGATTTGGGGGGGGGAAGGGGAACGACGTCACGTTACCGAAGCAGACGGCAGGAGCGTATTGGCAAATGACACTAGGACACCCGGACACCCCGCAGGCCCGCCCGAGGGCCTGCTTGGAGCGCACGAACACACGTAGGGCACGTTCTTCTCTTCACGCGGCGCGGCGCGGCAGGCAGCGGAAGGTGCGGGATGACCTCCAGGGGCTCGGCGTCTGCAGCCAGCCATCAGGATGAACTCAGGGATGCCTCCGTGGAGGGTTTTGGTGGCTCCGTGAGCTCCTTTCCGAAGCTGCTTGTAGTTACAGGACTGCTGAACAAGCGTCCAGGAGTTTCTTGGTGAGGTGGGCATCTGCCACGGGGTAGGCCTTCGGATTTACATCGGCCTCAGTCATCTCTGCGTATCCGCGGTCCCTGTGGGTTTCCTGTAAAAAGACGTGTCCTGGGAGCTATCACCGTCACACTTCATACGGATGACCAGCTTTGCCCCCACCCACCCCCACCCCCGCCGACCTTGGGGTTGGGGTGGGCGGTGGGATGCGCTGTGCTCCCGTCACAGTTTGTGGGCCCTGGAATGGTGGTGATCGAGATACACCCCTCCGCCACCTCATTACAAAGAAACAAGACACTGTGGTGTCTTGCTAGACCCCACAGGCACAGCAAAGAAAAGGAGAACTACTTATCCCCTTGTTCCACCGGGACCGACCCGGATGGATGCCCGAGGGTCCAGGCCCCGTGGGACGGGCGTACTCAACTTTTGCTGTAAACTCAACGGATTAGTTAAGTTGTGCCTCTGAGGATTTGTCCACGGAAACTACTCCAAATGATCGATTTTGTCTGTCTCGTGTACTTTTCCTTGTTACGAGCAAGCAGGTAAAAGAAAGAAAGAAAGAAAGAAAGAAAGAAAGAAAGAAAGAAAGAAAGAGAGAGAGAAAGAAAGAAAGAAAAAGATGAAAAAAGGTCTATAGGTTAAACTTTTACAATACCTTCCCAACTCTTTGGTGACCTGGAACTTTGAAGGTGTAACTAGCTTAATTGATAAATTGGGTTCAGTTCACCGGATACCTGGCATCTGTCTTTCCAACAGAAGGTAAAATACTAGAGTGTGAGTCAATGAGACACCCAAGGTGGTTTTTTTTGTTCGGTGGTGTTGTGTTTTCCTCCTCCACCCCTTGCCCTTTTCTTCCTTCCCCCCCTCCCCCCACCTCAGTTTTTGTGTTTCTCTTTTGTCTGATTCAGGAAACCTGCCGATACCTGGGTGTGTTAGTAAACGTGTTTCAGGTTTGTTTGTTTCTTTTTTCCTTCCTCTTTTTTTTAAATTTTAATTCACAATTCATGAGACATACATATACACACACACACACACACACACAGGAAGAGACACAGGCAGAGGGAGAAGCGGGCTCCCTGCAGGAACCCCCGATGTAGGACTCGATCCCGGGACTCCAGGATCGCGCTCTGGGCCAAAAGCAGGCGCTAAACCGCTGAGCCACCCAGGGATCCCCTTGCGGACATTTCTACAACCGATCGGGAACGACGCCCGCCGTCCGGTGTCCCGGATCTTTGGGGGTGAGGGCTCCAGGACGCCTCGGATGACGTTTCCAAGTGCGCCCTTCCCGGGGGCTGGAACCGGAACCGGAACCGGAACCGGGGCGGCATGGGTAGTTCGGAAGACGCTGCCGCCGGCGGCGGCGGCCGGTGCGCCCCCTAGCGGTGCAGATGTCCCCGTCCCGGGGAGGGGGAGGGGGAGCGAAACATCCCTAAGGAAGGCCCCGCTTGGGCGCCCGACGTTTTCCTGAGTCGGGAAACGCTACTGGACCTGGGTGGATCCGGACCAGGCTGTGTCCCAGCTGCCCTGCGATCCCATATGCCTCACACCTGGACTCCCCGGGCGGGCGAGCCAGCTTTCTGGCCTTGCCTGCCTGAGCCTACCTCTCTATCTCTGGCATCCAACTTGCAACTTCAAGTCCCTGAGGTCGAGACCTTCGGCTCTCTGGGTCCTGCTAGTAACCCAAACAGACAGACACGTTTGCCATGCCATGCCATGCCATGCCATGCCATGCCATTCCATTCCATTCCATTCCATTCCATTCCATTCCATACCATACCACTTGCAATCAGGCATCTGCGAAATGAATATTGAGCAAGGGAATTCTCAGCCTTGAACGTTTCTGGGCCCCGCTCCCTTGGCTTTCGCACCGGCCAAAGGTCCAAAGGGCTCCGAGAAACCTCAGCACACGGGCTCTGTTTCCGTCCCTCTGAACACACGTTGCCTGTCTGTCTCCCTTATAATACAGAAACGGGGACGCTTGGGTGGCTCCGTGTGGAGCATCTGCCTTAGGGGCACGTCGTGATCACAGGATCCGGGGATCCAGGCCCACATCGAGCTCCTTGCATTGGAGCCTGCTTCTCCCTCTGCCTAGGTCTCTGCCCCTTTCTCTCTCTCTCTCTCTCTCTCTCTCTCTCTCAAAATCCAGTAAAAATAGAAAGGAAAGAAAGAAAGAAAGAAGAAAGAAAGAAAGAAAGAAAGAAAGAAAGAAAGAAAGAAAGAAAAGAAAATTCCCTACGTTCGGACTTCCAGGTCACCCCATCAGAAAGATGCCTCGTGGGATGGGACCCAAGAGGTGGTCCAGAGAAATAAGGACCCGACTCCCCCCCCACACACACACACACTTCCCATGAGTCCAAATCATGAAGAAGACGGGGAAAGCAGGCCAGGCAGGCAGGCACCAGAAATCCGAAGTCCGCACGCACGCACACACGCACGAGCACCAGAACCGATGCCCAACCCACTGCCTGCGTCTCCACCTCTCTCAGAGGGCTGAAAGGCAACCACGGACAAGGCCTGTTTTCCAGGAGGAAGCCGACATGAAGGAACAGGCGGCGTTGGAGGCGGAAGGCTGGAAGGTTGACGGATAGAGAAAGGAAAAGAGGGACAAGAGGGACGGGTGGACACCTGGGTGGCTCAGTGGTTGGGTGGCTGCCTTCCTCTCAGGGTGTGATGCGGGGGGGCGGGGGGTTGGGGAGGTGGAAGGGATACCCTGGGGCCCTGTGCCCGCATCCGGTTCCCTGCCTGCGTGGAGCCTGCTTCTCCCTCTGCCTGTGTCTCTGTCTGCCTCTCTCTGTGTCTCTCAGGAGTAAATAAAGAAATCCTTAAAAAAAAAAAAGGAATAAAATAAAAACCTTTAAATCTGTCTCAGTCCTGGCGGGGGCGGGGACTGCCTTGCCGCCTCTGCGCCTCAGCCTCCCCCGCGGCCCCCGCACCCCCCCCCCCGGTTCTGCAACACTCCTGTGGATGGAGTGGTCAACTCCTCTGCCATCATCCCGGGTGCCTCCAACGCCATCGCCGCCCCCCCTCCTCATCCCGCCGCCCCCCTGTAAGGAGCAAAAATCACCCGAGCCATTGGGCCACCACGGGAGCCTGACAGTGGGAGTGGGGAACACATAGATTGAGTTTTTAGAGGACGCGGGGCGGCGGGGCGGAGGGGCGGCGGGGGGGGGGCGGCTGGGGCGACATCTACGCCTTTGGAGCCAATGCATGGTTGTTGGTTTCCTTTATTTTTTGGAGGGGGGGTGCGGTGGAGTTTGAAGATATTTCTTTATTAGGATGCTCACCAGAATGACAGGCTGGCACTGTCCGTCTGATGTGATAAAGGATACATACATCTGATCCGATTCTGGCAGGAAACAGGCGTAAGGCCTCTCAGACCTGGTACCGAGCGTCCGTGAAAGACGACTCCATTCACCAGAGAGCATGTTTCCTTGATTCCGAGGTCTCTGCTGTAGCTTCCGGTCACGTCCCGTGACTTGCTCAGACTTCATTCCGGCATCATCAGTGGACCCTCTCTTTCTTTCTTTCTTTCTTTCTTTCTTTCTTTCTTTCTTTCTTTCTTTTTCTTTTCTTTTCTTTTTTTTCCCTAGCCACTTCTCAACTCCTTACGTCAGCTGCCGCCTGTCTGACTCACCCAGGTAGCCTCGAATTCTGCAGCACATCTCTTTGGTAGGCTGCTGCCCTGCCACCCTCAGGGGCATGGGTTGGGATTTGGGGGGGGGAAGGGGAACGACGTCACGTTACCGAAGCAGACGGCAGGAGCGTATTGGCAAATGACACTAGGACACCCGGACACCCCGCAGGCCCGCCCGAGGGCCTGCTTGGAGCGCACGAACACACGTAGGGCACGTTCTTCTCTTCACGCGGCGCGGCGCGGCAGGCAGCGGAAGGTGCGGGATGACCTCCAGGGGCTCGGCGTCTGCAGCCAGCCATCAGGATGAACTCAGGGATGCCTCCGTGGAGGGTTTTGGTGGCTCCGTGAGCTCCTTTCCGAAGCTGCTTGTAGTTACAGGACTGCTGAACAAGCGTCCAGGAGTTTCTTGGTGAGGTGGGCATCTGCCACGGGGTAGGCCTTCGGATTTACATCGGCCTCAGTCATCTCTGCGTATCCGCGGTCCCTGTGGGTTTCCTGTAAAAAGACGTGTCCTGGGAGCTATCACCGTCACACTTCATACGGATGACCAGCTTTGCCCCCACCCACCCCCACCCCCGCCGACCTTGGGGTTGGGGTGGGCGGTGGGATGCGCTGTGCTCCCGTCACAGTTTGTGGGCCCTGGAATGGTGGTGATCGAGATACACCCCTCCGCCACCTCATTACAAAGAAACAAGACACTGTGGTGTCTTGCTAGACCCCACAGGCACAGCAAAGAAAAGGAGAACTACTTATCCCCTTGTTCCACCGGGACCGACCCGGATGGATGCCCGAGGGTCCAGGCCCCGAGGGACGGGCGTACTCAACTTTTGCTGTAAACTCAACGGATTAGTTAAGTTGTGCCTCTGAGGATTTGTCCACGGAAACTACTCCAAATGATCGATTTTGTCTGTCTCGTGTACTTTTCCTTGTTACGAGCAAGCAGGTAAAAGAAAGAAAGAAAGAAAGAAAGAAAGAAAGAAAGAAAGAAAGAAAGAAAGAGAGAGAGAAAGAAAGAAAGAAAAAGATGAAAAAAGGTCTATAGGTTAAACTTTTACAATACCTTCCCAACTCTTTGGTGACCTGGAACTTTGAAGGTGTAACTAGCTTAATTGATAAATTGGGTTCAGTTCACCGGATACCTGGCATCTGTCTTTCCAACAGAAGGTAAAATACTAGAGTGTGAGTCAATGAGACACCCAAGGTGGTTTTTTTTGTTCGGTGGTGTTGTGTTTTCCTCCTCCACCCCTTGCCCTTTTCTTCCTTCCCCCCCTCCCCCCACCTCAGTTTTTGTGTTTCTCTTTTGTCTGATTCAGGAAACCTGCCGATACCTGGGTGTGTTAGTAAACGTGTTTCAGGTTTGTTTGTTTCTTTTTTCCTTCCTCTTTTTTTTAAATTTTAATTCACAATTCATGAGACATACATATATACACACACACACACACACACAGGAAGAGACACAGGCAGAGGGAGAAGCGGGCTCCCTGCAGGAACCCCCGATGTAGGACTCGATCCCGGGACTCCAGGATCGCGCTCTGGGCCAAAAGCAGGCGCTAAACCGCTGAGCCACCCAGGGATCCCCTTGCGGACATTTGTACAACCGATCGGGAACGACGCCCGCCGTCCGGTGTCCCGGATCTTTGGGGGTGAGGGCTCCAGGACGCCTCGGATGACGTTTCCAAGTGCGCCCTTCCCGGGGGCTGGAACCGGAACCGGAACCGGAACCGGGGCGGCATGGGTAGTTCGGAAGACGCTGCCGCCGCCGGCGGCGGCCGGTGCGCCCCCTAGCGGTGCAGATGTCCCCGTCCCGGGGAGGGGGACGGGGAGCGAAACATCCCTAAGGAAGGCCCCGCTTGGGCGCCCGACGTTTTCCTGAGTCGGGAAACGCTACTGGACCTGGGTGGATCCGGACCAGGCTGTGTCCCAGCTGCCCTGCGATCCCATATGCCTCACACCTGGACTCCCCGGGCGGGCGAGCCAGCTTTCTGGCCCTGCCTGCCTGAGCCTACCTCTCTATCTCTGGCATCCAACTTGCAACTTCAAGTCCCTGAGGTCGAGACCTTCGGCTCTCTGGGTCCTGCTAGTAACCCAAACAGACAGACACGTTTGCCATGCCATGCCATGCCATGCCATGCCATGCCATGCCATGCCATTCCATTCCATTCCATTCCATTCCATACCATACCACTTGCAATCAGGCATCTGCGAAATGAATATTGAGCAAGGGAATTCTCAGCCTTGAACGTTTCTGGGCCCCGCTCCCTTGGCTTTCGCACCGGCCAAAGGTCCAAAGGGCTCCGAGAAACCTCAGCACACGGGCTCTGTTTCCGTCCCTCTGAACACACGTTGCCTGTCTGTCTCCCTTATAATACAGAAACGGGGACGCTTGGGTGGCTCCGTGTGGAGCATCTGCCTTAGGGGCACGTCGTGATCACAGGATCCGGGGATCCAGGCCCACATCGAGCTCCTTGCATTGGAGCCTGCTTCTCCCTCTGCCTAGGTCTCTGCCCCTTTCTCTCTCTCTCTCTCTCTCTCTCTCTCTCTCTCAAAATCCAGTAAAAATAGAAAGGAAAGAAAGAAAGAAAGAAGAAAGAAAGAAAGAAAGAAAGAAAGAAAGAAAGAAAGAAAGAAAGAAAGAAAAGAAAATTCCCTACGTTCGGACTTCCAGGTCACCCCATCAGAAAGATGCCTCGTGGGATGGGACCCAAGAGGTGGTCCAGAGAAATAAGGACCCGACTCCCCCCCCACACACACACACACTTCCCATGAGTCCAAATCATGAAGAAGACGGGGAAAGCAGGCCAGGCAGGCAGGCACCAGAAATCCGAAGTCCGCACGCACGCACACACGCACGAGCACCAGAACCGATGCCCAACCCACTGCCTGCGTCTCCACCTCTCTCAGAGGGCTGAAAGGCAACCACGGACAAGGCCTGTTTTCCAGGAGGAAGCCGACATGAAGGAACAGGCGGCGTTGGAGGCGGAAGGCTGGAAGGTTGACGGATAGAGAAAGGAAAAGAGGGACAAGAGGGACGGGTGGACACCTGGGTGGCTCAGTGGTTGGGCGGCTGCCTTCCTCTCAGGGTGTGATGCGGGGGGGCGGGGGGTTGGGGAGGTGGAAGGGATACCCTGGGGCCCTGTGCCCGCATCCGGTTCCCTGCCTGCGTGGAGCCTGCTTCTCCCTCTGCCTGTGTCTCTGTCTGCCTCTCTCTGTGTCTCTCAGGAGTAAATAAAGAAATCCTTAAAAAAAAAAAGGAATAAAATAAAAACCTTTAAATCTGTCTCAGTCCTGGCGGGGGCGGGGACTGCCTTGCCGCCTCTGCGCCTCAGCCTCCCCCGCGGCCCCCGCACCCCCCCCCCCCCCGGTTCTGCAACACTCCTGTGGATGGAGTGGTCAACTCCTCTGCCATCATCCCGGGTGCCTCCAACGCCATCGCCGCCCCCCCTCCTCATCCCGCCGCCCCCCTGTAAGGAGCAAAAATCACCCGAGCCATTGGGCCACCACGGGAGCCTGACAGTGGGAGTGGGGAACACATAGATTGAGTTTTTAGAGGACGCGGGGCGGCGGGGCGGAGGGGCCGCGGGGGGGGGGGGGCTGGGGCGACATCTACGCCTTTGGAGCCAATGCATGGTTGTTGGTTTCCTTTATTTTTTGGAGGGGGGGTGCGGTGGAGTTTGAAGATATTTCTTTATTAGGATGCTCACCAGAATGACAGGCTGGCACTGTCCGTCTGATGTGATAAAGGATACATACATCTGATCCGATTCTGGCAGGAAACAGGCGTAAGGCCTCTCAGACCTGGTACCGAGCGTCCGTGAAAGACGACTCCATTCACCAGAGAGCATGTTTCCTTGATTCCGAGGTCTCTGCTGTAGCTTCCGGTCACGTCCCGTGACTTGCTCAGACTTCATTCCGGCATCATCAGTGGACCCTCTCTTTCTTTCTTTCTTTCTTTCTTTCTTTCTTTCTTTCTTTCTTTCTTTTTCTTTTCTTTTCTTTTTTTTCCCTAGCCTCTTCTCAACTCCTTACGTCAGCTGCCGCCTGTCTGACTCACCCAGGTAGCCTCGAATTCTGCAGCACATCTCTTTGGTAGGCTGCTGCCCTGCCACCCTCAGGGGCATGGGTTGGGATTTGGGGGGGGAAGGGGAACGACGTCACGTTACCGAAGCAGACGGCAGGAGCGTATTGGCAAATGACACTAGGACACCCGGACACCCCGCAGGCCCGCCCGAGGGCCTGCTTGGAGCGCACGAACACACGTAGGGCACGTTCTTCTCTTCACGCGGCGCGGCGCGGCAGGCAGCGGAAGGTGCGGGATGACCTCCAGGGGCTCGGCGTCTGCAGCCAGCCATCAGGATGAACTCAGGGATGCCTCCGTGGAGGGTTTTGGTGGCTCCGTGAGCTCCTTTCCGAAGCTGCTTGTAGTTACAGGACTGCTGAACAAGCGTCCAGGAGTTTCTTGGTGAGGTGGGCATCTGCCACGGGGTAGGCCTTCGGATTTACATCGGCCTCAGTCATCTCTGCGTATCCGCGGTCCCTGTGGGTTTCCTGTAAAAAGACGTGTCCTGGGAGCTATCACCGTCACACTTCATACGGATGACCAGCTTTGCCCCCACCCACCCCCACCCCCGCCGACCTTGGGGTTGGGGTGGGCGGTGGGATGCGCTGTGCTCCCGTCACAGTTTGTGGGCCCTGGAATGGTGGTGATCGAGATACACCCCTCCGCCACCTCATTACAAAGAAACAAGACACTGTGGTGTCTTGCTAGACCCCACAGGCACAGCAAAGAAAAGGAGAACTACTTATCCCCTTGTTCCACCGGGACCGACCCGGATGGATGCCCGAGGGTCCAGGCCCCGAGGGACGGGCGTACTCAACTTTTGCTGTAAACTCAACGGATTAGTTAAGTTGTGCCTCTGAGGATTTGTCCACGGAAACTACTCCAAATGATCGATTTTGTCTGTCTCGTGTACTTTTCCTTGTTACGAGCAAGCAGGTAAAAGAAAGAAAGAAAGAAAGAAAGAAAGAAAGAAAGAGAGAGAGAAAGAAAGAAAGAAAAAGATGAAAAAAGGTCTATAGGTTAAACTTTTACAATACCTTCCCAACTCTTTGGTGACCTGGAACTTTGAAGGTGTAACTAGCTTAATTGATAAATTGGGTTCAGTTCACCGGATACCTGGCATCTGTCTTTCCAACAGAAGGTAAAATACTAGAGTGTGAGTCAATGAGACACCCAAGGTGGTTTTTTTTGTTCGGTGGTGTTGTGTTTTCCTCCTCCACCCCTTGCCCTTTTCTTCCTTCCCCCCCTCCCCCCACCTCAGTTTTTGTGTTTCTCTTTTGTCTGATTCAGGAAACCTGCCGATACCTGGGTGTGTTAGTAAACGTGTTTCAGGTTTGTTTGTTTCTTTTTTCCTTCCTCTTTTTTTTAAATTTTAATTCACAATTCATGAGACATACATATACACACACACACACACACACACAGGAAGAGACACAGGCAGAGGGAGAAGCGGGCTCCCTGCAGGAACCCCCGATGTAGGACTCGATCCCGGGACTCCAGGATCGCGCTCTGGGCCAAAAGCAGGCGCTAAACCGCTGAGCCACCCAGGGATCCCCTTGCGGACATTTGTACAACCGATCGGGAACGACGCCCGCCGTCCGGTGTCCCGGATCTTTGGGGGTGAGGGCTCCAGGACGCCTCGGATGACGTTTCCAAGTGCGCCCTTCCCGGGGGCTGGAACCGGAACCGGAACCGGAACCGGGGCGGCATGGGTAGTTCGGAAGACGCTGCCGCCGCCGGCGGCGGCCGGTGCGCCCCCTAGCGGTGCAGATGTCCCCGTCCCGGGGAGGGGGAGGGGGAGCGAAACATCCCTAAGGAAGGCCCCGCTTGGGCGCCCGACGTTTTCCTGAGTCGGGAAACGCTACTGGACCTGGGTGGATCCGGACCAGGCTGTGTCCCAGCTGCCCTGCGATCCCATATGCCTCACACCTGGACTCCCCGGGCGGGCGAGCCAGCTTTCTGGCCTTGCCTGCCTGAGCCTACCTCTCTATCTCTGGCATCCAACTTGCAACTTCAAGTCCCTGAGGTCGAGACCTTCGGCTCTCTGGGTCCTGCTAGTAACCCAAACAGACAGACACGTTTGCCATGCCATGCCATGCCATGCCATGCCATGCCATTCCATTCCATTCCATTCCATTCCATTCCATTCCATTCCATACCATACCACTTGCAATCAGGCATCTGCGAAATGAATATTGAGCAAGGGAATTCTCAGCCTTGAACGTTTCTGGGCCCCGCTCCCTTGGCTTTCGCACCGGCCAAAGGTCCAAAGGGCTCCGAGAAACCTCAGCACACGGGCTCTGTTTCCGTCCCTCTGAACACACGTTGCCTGTCTGTCTCCCTTATAATACAGAAACGGGGACGCTTGGGTGGCTCCGTGTGGAGCATCTGCCTTAGGGGCACGTCGTGATCACAGGATCCGGGGATCCAGGCCCACATCGAGCTCCTTGCATTGGAGCCTGCTTCTCCCTCTGCCTAGGTCTCTGCCCCTTTCTCTCTCTCTCTCTCTCTCTCAAAATCCGGTAAAAATAGAAAGGAAAGAAAGAAAGAAAGAAAGAAAGAAAGAAAGAAAGAAAGAAAGAAGAAAGAAAGAAAGAAAGAAAGAAAGAAAGAAAGAAAGAAAGAAAGAAAGAAAGAAAGAAAAGAAAATTCCCTACGTTCGGACTTCCAGGTCACCCCATCAGAAAGATGCCTCGTGGGATGGGACCCAAGAGGTGGTTCAGAGAAATAAGGACCCGACTCCCCCCACACACACACACACTTCCCATGAGTCCAAATCATGAAGAAGACGGGGAAAGCAGGCCAGGCAGGCAGACACCAGAAATCCGAAGTCCGCACGCACGCACGCACGCACGAGCACCAGAACCGATGCCCAACCCACTGCCTGCGTCTCCACCTCTCTCAGAGGGCTGAAAGGCAACCACGGACAAGGCCTGTTTTCCAGGAGGAAGCCGACATGAAGGAACAGGCGGCGTTGGAGGCGGAAGGCTGGAAGGTTGACGGATAGAGAAAGGAAAAGAGGGACAAGAGGGACGGGTGGACACCTGGGTGGCTCAGTGGTTGGGCGGCTGCCTTCCTCTCAGGGTGTGATGCGGGGGGGGCGGGGGGTTGGGGAGGTGGAAGGGATACCCTGGGGTCCTGTGCCCGCATCCGGTTCCCTGCCTGCGTGGAGCCTGCTTCTCCCTCTGCCTGTGTCTCTGTCTGCCTCTCTCTGTGTCTCTCAGGAGTAAATAAAGAAATCCTTAAAAAAAAAAAGGAATAAAATAAAAACCTTTAAATCTGTCTCAGTCCTGGCGGGGGCGGGGACTGCCTTGCCGCCTCTGCGCCTCAGCCTCCCGCGCGGCCCCCGCACCCCCCCCCCCCGTTTCTGCAACACTCCTGTGGATGGAGTGGTCAACTCCTCTGCCATCATCCCGGGTGCCTCCAACGCCATCGCCGCCCCCCCTCCTCATCCCGCCGCCCCCCTGTAAGGAGCAAAAATCACCCGAGCCATTGAGCCACCACGGGAGCCTGACAGTGGGAGTGGGGAACACATAGATTGAGTTTTTAGAGGACGCGGGGCGGCGGGGCAGAGGGGCGGCGGGGGGGGGCGGCTGGGGCGACATCTACGCCTTTGGAGCCAATGCATGGTTGTTGGTTTCCTTTATTTTTTGGAGGGGGGGTGCGGTGGAGTTTGAAGATATTTCTTTATTAGGATGCTCACCAGAATGACAGGCTGGCACTGTCCGTCTGATGTGATAAAGGATACATACATCTGATCCGATTCTGGCAGGAAACAGGCGTAAGGCCTCTCAGACCTGGTACCGAGCGTCCGTGAAAGACGACTCCATTCACCAGAGAGCATGTTTCCTTGATTCCGAGGTCTCTGCTGTAGCTTCCGGTCACGTCCCGTGACTTGCTCAGACTTCATTCCGGCATCATCAGTGGACCCTCTCTTTCTTTCTTTCTTTCTTTCTTTCTTTCTTTCTTTCTTTCTTTTTCTTTTCTTTTCTTTTTTTTCCCTAGCCACTTCTCAACTCCTTACGTCAGCTGCCGCCTGTCTGACTCACCCAGGTAGCCTCGAATTCTGCAGCACATCTCTTTGGTAGGCTGCTGCCCTGCCACCCTCAGGGGCATGGGTTGGGATTTGGGGGGGGAAGGGGAACGACGTCACGTTACCGAAGCAGACGGCAGGAGCGTATTGGCAAATGACACTAGGACACCCGGACACCCCGCAGGCCCGCCCGAGGGCCTGCTTGGAGCGCACGAACACACGTAGGGCACGTTCTTCTCTTCACGCGGCGCGGCGCGGCAGGCAGCGGAAGGTGCGGGATGACCTCCAGGGGCTCGGCGTCTGCAGCCAGCCATCAGGATGAACTCAGGGATGCCTCCGTGGAGGGTTTTGGTGGCTCCGTGAGCTCCTTTCCGAAGCTGCTTGTAGTTACAGGACTGCTGAACAAGCGTCCAGGAGTTTCTTGGTGAGGTGGGCATCTGCCACGGGGTAGGCCTTCGGATTTACATCGGCCTCAGTCATCTCTGCGTATCCGCAGTCCCTGTGGGTTTCCTGTAAAAAGACGTGTCCTGGGAGCTATCACCGTCACACTTCATACGGATGACCAGCTTTGCCCCCACCCACCCCCACCCCCGCCGACCTTGGGGTTGGGGTGGGCGGTGGGATGCGCTGTGCTCCCGTCACAGTTTGTGGGCCCTGGAATGGTGGTGATCGAGATACACCCCTCCGCCACCTCATTACAAAGAAACAAGACACTGTGGTGTCTTGCTAGACCCCACAGGCACAGCAAAGAAAAGGAGAACTACTTATCCCCTTGTTCCACCGGGACCGACCCGGATGGATGCCCGAGGGTCCAGGCCCCGAGGGACGGGCGTACTCAACTTTTGCTGTAAACTCAACGGATTAGTTAAGTTGTGCCTCTGAGGATTTGTCCACGGAAACTACTCCAAATGATCGATTTTGTCTGTCTCGTGTACTTTTCCTTGTTACGAGCAAGCAGGTAAAAGAAAGAAAGAAAGAAAGAAAGAAAGAAAGAAAGAAAGAAAGAAAGAGAGAGAGAAAGAAAGAAAGAAAAAGATGAAAAAAGGTCTATAGGTTAAACTTTTACAATACCTTCCCAACTCTTTGGTGACCTGGAACTTTGAAGGTGTAACTAGCTTAATTGATAAATTGGGTTCAGTTCACCGGATACCTGGCATCTGTCTTTCCAACAGAAGGTAAAATACTAGAGTGTGAGTCAATGAGACACCCAAGGTGGTTTTTTTTGTTCGGTGGTGTTGTGTTTTCCTCCTCCACCCCTTGCCCTTTTCTTCCTTCCCCCCCTCCCCCCACCTCAGTTTTTGTGTTTCTCTTTTGTCTGATTCAGGAAACCTGCCGATACCTGGGTGTGTTAGTAAACGTGTTTCAGGTTTGTTTGTTTCTTTTTTCCTTCCTCTTTTTTTTAAATTTTAATTCACAATTCATGAGACATACATATATACACACACACACACACACACAGGAAGAGACACAGGCAGAGGGAGAAGCGGGCTCCCTGCAGGAACCCCCGATGTAGGACTCGATCCCGGGACTCCAGGATCGCGCTCTGGGCCAAAAGCAGGCGCTAAACCGCTGAGCCACCCAGGGATCCCCTTGCGGACATTTGTACAACCGATCGGGAACGACGCCCGCCGTCCGGTGTCCCGGATCTTTGGGGGTGAGGGCTCCAGGACGCCTCGGATGACGTTTCCAAGTGCGCCCTTCCCGGGGGCTGGAACCGGAACCGGAACCGGAACCGGGGCGGCATGGGTAGTTCGGAAGACGCTGCCGCCGCCGGCGGCGGCCGGTGCGCCCCCTAGCGGTGCAGATGTCCCCGTCCCGGGGAGGGGGAGGGGGAGCGAAACATCCCTAAGGAAGGCCCCGCTTGGGCGCCCGACGTTTTCCTGAGTCGGGAAACGCTACTGGACCTGGGTGGATCCGGACCAGGCTGTGTCCCAGCTGCCCTGCGATCCCATATGCCTCACACCTGGACTCCCCGGGCGGGCGAGCCAGCTTTCTGGCCCTGCCTGCCTGAGCCTACCTCTCTATCTCTGGCATCCAACTTGCAACTTCAAGTCCCTGAGGTCGAGACCTTCGGCTCTCTGGGTCCTGCTAGTAACCCAAACAGACAGACACGTTTGCCATGCCATGCCATGCCATGCCATGCCATGCCATGCCATTCCATTCCATTCCATTCCATTCCATACCATACCACTTGCAATCAGGCATCTGCGAAATGAATATTGAGCAAGGGAATTCTCAGCCTTGAACGTTTCTGGGCCCCGCTCCCTTGGCTTTCGCACCGGCCAAAGGTCCAAAGGGCTCCGAGAAACCTCAGCACACGGGCTCTGTTTCCGTCCCTCTGAACACACGTTGCCTGTCTGTCTCCCTTATAATACAGAAACGGGGACGCTTGGGTGGCTCCGTGTGGAGCATCTGCCTTAGGGGCACGTCGTGATCACAGGATCCGGGGATCCAGGCCCACATCGAGCTCCTTGCATTGGAGCCTGCTTCTCCCTCTGCCTAGGTCTCTGCCCCTTTCTCTCTCTCTCTCTCTCTCTCTCTCTCTCTCTCTCTCAAAATCCAGTAAAAATAGAAAGGAAAGAAAGAAAGAAAGAAGAAAGAAAGAAAGAAAGAAAGAAAGAAAGAAAGAAAGAAAGAAAGAAAGAAAGAAAAGAAAATTCCCTACGTTCGGACTTCCAGGTCACCCCATCAGAAAGATGCCTCGTGGGATGGGACCCAAGAGGTGGTCCAGAGAAATAAGGACCCGACTCCCCCCCCACACACACACACACTTCCCATGAGTCCAAATCATGAAGAAGACGGGGAAAGCAGGCCAGGCAGGCAGGCACCAGAAATCCGAAGTCCGCACGCACGCACACACGCACGAGCACCAGAACCGATGCCCAACCCACTGCCTGCGTCTCCACCTCTCTCAGAGGGCTGAAAGGCAACCACGGACAAGGCCTGTTTTCCAGGAGGAAGCCGACATGAAGGAACAGGCGGCGTTGGAGGCGGAAGGCTGGAAGGTTGACGGATAGAGAAAGGAAAAGAGGGACAAGAGGGACGGGTGGACACCTGGGTGGCTCAGTGGTTGGGCGGCTGCCTTCCTCTCAGGGTGTGATGCGGGGGGGCGGGGGGTTGGGGAGGTGGAAGGGATACCCTGGGGCCCTGTGCCCGCATCCGGTTCCCTGCCTGCGTGGAGCCTGCTTCTCCCTCTGCCTGTGTCTCTGTCTGCCTCTCTCTGTGTCTCTCAGGAGTAAATAAAGAAATCCTTAAAAAAAAAAAAGGAATAAAATAAAAACCTTTAAATCTGTCTCAGTCCTGGCGGGGGCGGGGACTGCCTTGCCGCCTCTGCGCCTCAGCCTCCCCCGCGGCCCCCGCACCCCCCCCCCCCGGTTCTGCAACACTCCTGTGGATGGAGTGGTCAACTCCTCTGCCATCATCCCGGGTGCCTCCAACGCCATCGCCGCCCCCCCTCCTCATCCCGCCGCCCCCCTGTAAGGAGCAAAAATCACCCGAGCCATTGGGCCACCACGGGAGCCTGACAGTGGGAGTGGGGAACACATAGATTGAGTTTTTAGAGGACGCGGGGCGGCGGGGCGGAGGGGCCGCGGGGGTGGGGGGCTGGGGCGACATCTACGCCTTTGGAGCCAATGCATGGTTGTTGGTTTCCTTTATTTTTTGGAGGGGGGGTGCGGTGGAGTTTGAAGATATTTCTTTATTAGGATGCTCACCAGAATGACAGGCTGGCACTGTCCGTCTGATGTGATAAAGGATACATACATCTGATCCGATTCTGGCAGGAAACAGGCGTAAGGCCTCTCAGACCTGGTACCGAGCGTCCGTGAAAGACGACTCCATTCACCAGAGAGCATGTTTCCTTGATTCCGAGGTCTCTGCTGTAGCTTCCGGTCACGTCCCGTGACTTGCTCAGACTTCATTCCGGCATCATCAGTGGACCCTCTCTTTCTTTCTTTCTTTCTTTCTTTCTTTCTTTCTTTCTTTCTTTCTTTCTTTCTTTTTCTTTTCTTTTCTTTTTTTTCCCTAGCCTCTTCTCAACTCCTTACGTCAGCTGCCGCCTGTCTGACTCACCCAGGTAGCCTCGAATTCTGCAGCACATCTCTTTGGTAGGCTGCTGCCCTGCCACCCTCAGGGGCATGGGTTGGGATTTGGGGGGGGAAGGGGAACGACGTCACGTTACCGAAGCAGACGGCAGGAGCGTATTGGCAAATGACACTAGGACACCCGGACACCCCGCAGGCCCGCCCGAGGGCCTGCTTGGAGCGCACGAACACACGTAGGGCACGTTCTTCTCTTCACGCGGCGCGGCGCGGCAGGCAGCGGAAGGTGCGGGATGACCTCCAGGGGCTCGGCGTCTGCAGCCAGCCATCAGGATGAACTCAGGGATGCCTCCGTGGAGGGTTTTGGTGGCTCCGTGAGCTCCTTTCCGAAGCTGCTTGTAGTTACAGGACTGCTGAACAAGCGTCCAGGAGTTTCTTGGTGAGGTGGGCATCTGCCACGGGGTAGGCCTTCGGATTTACATCGGCCTCAGTCATCTCTGCGTATCCGCGGTCCCTGTGGGTTTCCTGTAAAAAGACGTGTCCTGGGAGCTATCACCGTCACACTTCATACGGATGACCAGCTTTGCCCCCACCCACCCCCACCCCCGCCGACCTTGGGGTTGGGGTGGGCGGTGGGATGCGCTGTGCTCCCGTCACAGTTTGTGGGCCCTGGAATGGTGGTGATCGAGATACACCCCTCCGCCACCTCATTACAAAGAAACAAGACACTGTGGTGTCTTGCTAGACCCCACAGGCACAGCAAAGAAAAGGAGAACTACTTATCCCCTTGTTCCACCGGGACCGACCCGGATGGATGCCCGAGGGTCCAGGCCCCGAGGGACGGGCGTACTCAACTTTTGCTGTAAACTCAACGGATTAGTTAAGTTGTGCCTCTGAGGATTTGTCCACGGAAACTACTCCAAATGATCGATTTTGTCTGTCTCGTGTACTTTTCCTTGTTACGAGCAAGCAGGTAAAAGAAAGAAAGAAAGAAAGAAAGAAAGAAAGAAAGAAAGAAAGAAAGAAAGAGAGAAAGAAAGAAAGAAAAAGATGAAAAAAGGTCTATAGGTTAAACTTTTACAATACCTTCCCAACTCTTTGGTGACCTGGAACTTTGAAGGTGTAACTAGCTTAATTGATAAATTGGGTTCAGTTCACCGGATACCTGGCATCTGTCTTTCCAACAGAAGGTAAAATACTAGAGTGTGAGTCAATGAGACACCCAAGGTGGTTTTTTTTGTTCGGTGGTGTTGTGTTTTCCTCCTCCACCCCTTGCCCTTTTCTTCCTTCCCCCCCTCCCCCCACCTCAGTTTTTGTGTTTCTCTTTTGTCTGATTCAGGAAACCTGCCGATACCTGGGTGTGTTAGTAAACGTGTTTCAGGTTTGTTTGTTTCTTTTTTCCTTCCTCTTTTTTTTAAATTTTAATTCACAATTCATGAGACATACATATACACACACACACACACACACACAGGAAGAGACACAGGCAGAGGGAGAAGCGGGCTCCCTGCAGGAACCCCCGATGTAGGACTCGATCCCGGGACTCCAGGATCGCGCTCTGGGCCAAAAGCAGGCGCTAAACCGCTGAGCCACCCAGGGATCCCCTTGCGGACATTTCTACAACCGATCGGGAACGACGCCCGCCGTCCGGTGTCCCGGATCTTTGGGGGTGAGGGCTCCAGGACGCCTCGGATGACGTTTCCAAGTGCGCCCTTCCCGGGGGCTGGAACCGGAACCGGAACCGGAACCGGGGCGGCATGGGTAGTTCGGAAGACGCTGCCGCCGGCGGCGGCGGCCGGTGCGCCCCCTAGCGGTGCAGATGTCCCCGTCCCGGGGAGGGGGAGGGGGAGCGAAACATCCCTAAGGAAGGCCCCGCTTGGGCGCCCGACGTTTTCCTGAGTCGGGAAACGCTACTGGACCTGGGTGGATCCGGACCAGGCTGTGTCCCAGCTGCCCTGCGATCCCATATGCCTCACACCTGGACTCCCCGGGCGGGCGAGCCAGCTTTCTGGCCTTGCCTGCCTGAGCCTACCTCTCTATCTCTGGCATCCAACTTGCAACTTCAAGTCCCTGAGGTCGAGACCTTCGGCTCTCTGGGTCCTGCTAGTAACCCAAACAGACAGACACGTTTGCCATGCCATGCCATGCCATGCCATGCCATGCCATGCCATTCCATTCCATTCCATTCCATTCCATACCATACCACTTGCAATCAGGCATCTGCGAAATGAATATTGAGCAAGGGAATTCTCAGCCTTGAACGTTTCTGGGCCCCGCTCCCTTGGCTTTCGCACCGGCCAAAGGTCCAAAGGGCTCCGAGAAACCTCAGCACACGGGCTCTGTTTCCGTCCCTCTGAACACACGTTGCCTGTCTGTCTCCCTTATAATACAGAAACGGGGACGCTTGGGTGGCTCCGTGTGGAGCATCTGCCTTAGGGGCACGTCGTGATCACAGGATCCGGGGATCCAGGCCCACATCGAGCTCCTTGCATTGGAGCCTGCTTCTCCCTCTGCCTAGGTCTCTGCCCCTTTCTCTCTCTCTCTCTCTCTCTCTCTCTCAAAATCCGGTAAAAATAGAAAGGAAAGAAAGAAAGAAAGAAAGAAAGAAAGAAGAAAGAAAGAAAGAAAAAAGAAAGAAAGAAAGAAAGAAAGAAAGAAAGAAAGAAAGAAAGAAAGAAAGAAGAAAGAAAATTCCCTACGTTCGGACTTCCAGGTCACCCCATCAGAAAGATGCCTCGTGGGATGGGACCCAAGAGGTGGTCCAGAGAAATAAGGACCCGACTCCCCCCCACACACACACACACTTCCCATGAGTCCAAATCATGAAGAAGACGGGGAAAGCAGGCCAGGCAGGCAGACACCAGAAATCCGAAGTCCGCACGCACGCACGCACGCACGAGCACCAGAACCGATGCCCAACCCACTGCCTGCGTCTCCACCTCTCTCAGAGGGCTGAAAGGCAACCACGGACAAGGCCTGTTTTCCAGGAGGAAGCCGACATGAAGGAACAGGCGGCGTTGGAGGCGGAAGGCTGGAAGGTTGACGGATAGAGAAAGGAAAAGAGGGACAAGAGGGACGGGTGGACACCTGGGTGGCTCAGTGGTTGGGCGGCTGCTTTCCTCTCAGGGTGTGATGCGGGGGGGGGGGGCGGGGGGTTGGGGAGGTGGAAGGGATACCCTGGGGTCCTGTGCCCGCATCCGGTTCCCTGCCTGCGTGGAGCCTGCTTCTCCCTCTGCCTGTGTCTCTGTCTGCCTCTCTCTGTGTCTCTCAGGAGTAAATAAAGAAATCCTTAAAAAAAAAAGGAATAAAATAAAAACCTTTAAATCTGTCTCAGTCCTGGCGGGGGCGGGGACTGCCTTGCCGCCTCTGCGCCTCAGCCTCCCCCGCGGCCCCCGCACCCCCCCCCGTTTCTGCAACACTCCTGTGGATGGAGTGGTCAACTCCTCTGCCATCATCCCGGGTGCCTCCAACACCATCGCCGCCCCCCCTCCTCATCCCGCCGCCCCCCTGTAAGGAGCAAAAATCACCCGAGCCATTGGGCCACCACGGGAGCCTGACAGTGGGAGTGGGGAACACATAGATTGAGTTTTTAGAGGACGCGGGGCGGCGGGGCGGAGGGGCGGCGGGGGGGGGGGCGGCTGGGGCGACATCTACGCCTTTGGAGCCAATGCATGGTTGTTGGTTTCCTTTATTTTTTGGAGGGGGGGTGCGGTGGAGTTTGAAGATATTTCTTTATTAGGATGCTCACCAGAATGACAGGCTGGCACTGTCCATCTGATGTGATAAAGGATACATACATCTGATCCGATTCTGGCAGGAAACAGGCGTAAGGCCTCTCAGACCTGGTACCGAGCGTCCGTGAAAGACGACTCCATTCACCAGAGAGCATGTTTCCTTGATTCCGAGGTCTCTGCTGTAGCTTCCGGTCACGTCCCGTGACTTGCTCAGACTTCATTCCGGCATCATCAGTGGACCCTCTCTTTCTTTCTTTCTTTCTTTCTTTCTTTCTTTCTTTCTTTCTTTTTCTTTTCTTTTCTTTTTTTTCCCTAGCCACTTCTCAACTCCTTACGTCAGCTGCCGCCTGTCTGACTCACCCAGGTAGCCTCGAATTCTGCAGCACATCTCTTTGGTAGGCTGCTGCCCTGCCACCCTCAGGGGCATGGGTTGGGATTTGGGGGGGGAAGGGGAACGACGTCACGTTACCGAAGCAGACGGCAGGAGCGTATTGGCAAATGACACTAGGACACCCGGACACCCCGCAGGCCCGCCCGAGGGCCTGCTTGGAGCGCACGAACACACGTAGGGCACGTTCTTCTCTTCACGCGGCGCGGCGCGGCAGGCAGCGGAAGGTGCGGGATGACCTCCAGGGGCTCGGCGTCTGCAGCCAGCCATCAGGATGAACTCAGGGATGCCTCCGTGGAGGGTTTTGGTGGCTCCGTGAGCTCCTTTCCGAAGCTGCTTGTAGTTACAGGACTGCTGAACAAGCGTCCAGGAGTTTCTTGGTGAGGTGGGCATCTGCCACGGGGTAGGCCTTCGGATTTACATCGGCCTCAGTCATCTCTGCGTATCCGCGGTCCCTGTGGGTTTCCTGTAAAAAGACGTGTCCTGGGAGCTATCACCGTCACACTTCATACGGATGACCAGCTTTGCCCCCACCCACCCCCACCCCCGCCGACCTTGGGGTTGGGGTGGGCGGTGGGATGCGCTGTGCTCCCGTCACAGTTTGTGGGCCCTGGAATGGTGGTGATCGAGATACACCCCTCCGCCACCTCATTACAAAGAAACAAGACACTGTGGTGTCTTGCTAGACCCCACAGGCACAGCAAAGAAAAGGAGAACTACTTATCCCCTTGTTCCACCGGGACCGACCCGGATGGATGCCCGAGGGTCCAGGCCCCGAGGGACGGGCGTACTCAACTTTTGCTGTAAACTCAACGGATTAGTTAAGTTGTGCCTCTGAGGATTTGTCCACGGAAACTACTCCAAATGATCGATTTTGTCTGTCTCGTGTACTTTTCCTTGTTACGAGCAAGCAGGTAAAAGAAAGAAAGAAAGAAAGAAAGAAAGAAAGAAAGAAAGAAAGAGAGAGAGAAAGAAAGAAAGAAAAAGATGAAAAAAGGTCTATAGGTTAAACTTTTACAATACCTTCCCAACTCTTTGGTGACCTGGAACTTTGAAGGTGTAACTAGCTTAATTGATAAATTGGGTTCAGTTCACCGGATACCTGGCATCTGTCTTTCCAACAGAAGGTAAAATACTAGAGTGTGAGTCAATGAGACACCCAAGGTGGTTTTTTTTGTTCGGTGGTGTTGTGTTTTCCTCCTCCACCCCTTGCCCTTTTCTTCCTTCCCCCCCTCCCCCCACCTCAGTTTTTGTGTTTCTCTTTTGTCTGATTCAGGAAACCTGCCGATACCTGGGTGTGTTAGTAAACGTGTTTCAGGTTTGTTTGTTTCTTTTTTCCTTCCTCTTTTTTTTAAATTTTAATTCACAATTCATGAGACATACATATATACACACACACACACACACACAGGAAGAGACACAGGCAGAGGGAGAAGCGGGCTCCCTGCAGGAACCCCCGATGTAGGACTCGATCCCGGGACTCCAGGATCGCGCTCTGGGCCAAAAGCAGGCGCTAAACCGCTGAGCCACCCAGGGATCCCCTTGCGGACATTTGTACAACCGATCGGGAACGACGCCCGCCGTCCGGTGTCCCGGATCTTTGGGGGTGAGGGCTCCAGGACGCCTCGGATGACGTTTCCAAGTGCGCCCTTCCCGGGGGCTGGAACCGGAACCGGAACCGGAACCGGGGCGGCATGGGTAGTTCGGAAGACGCTGCCGCCGCCGGCGGCGGCCGGTGCGCCCCCTAGCGGTGCAGATGTCCCCGTCCCGGGGAGGGGGAGGGGGAGCGAAACATCCCTAAGGAAGGCCCCGCTTGGGCGCCCGACGTTTTCCTGAGTCGGGAAACGCTACTGGACCTGGGTGGATCCGGACCAGGCTGTGTCCCAGCTGCCCTGCGATCCCATATGCCTCACACCTGGACTCCCCGGGCGGGCGAGCCAGCTTTCTGGCCCTGCCTGCCTGAGCCTACCTCTCTATCTCTGGCATCCAACTTGCAACTTCAAGTCCCTGAGGTCGAGACCTTCGGCTCTCTGGGTCCTGCTAGTAACCCAAACAGACAGACACGTTTGCCATGCCATGCCATGCCATGCCATGCCATGCCATGCCATTCCATTCCATTCCATTCCATTCCATACCATACCACTTGCAATCAGGCATCTGCGAAATGAATATTGAGCAAGGGAATTCTCAGCCTTGAACGTTTCTGGGCCCCGCTCCCTTGGCTTTCGCACCGGCCAAAGGTCCAAAGGGCTCCGAGAAACCTCAGCACACGGGCTCTGTTTCCGTCCCTCTGAACACACGTTGCCTGTCTGTCTCCCTTATAATACAGAAACGGGGACGCTTGGGTGGCTCCGTGTGGAGCATCTGCCTTAGGGGCACGTCGTGATCACAGGATCCGGGGATCCAGGCCCACATCGAGCTCCTTGCATTGGAGCCTGCTTCTCCCTCTGCCTAGGTCTCTGCCCCTTTCTCTCTCTCTCTCTCTCTCTCTCTCTCTCTCTCTCAAAATCCAGTAAAAATAGAAAGGAAAGAAAGAAAGAAAGAAGAAAGAAAGAAAGAAAGAAAGAAAGAAAGAAAGAAAGAAAGAAAGAAAAGAAAATTCCCTACGTTCGGACTTCCAGGTCACCCCATCAGAAAGATGCCTCGTGGGATGGGACCCAAGAGGTGGTCCAGAGAAATAAGGACCCGACTCCCCCCCCACACACACACACACTTCCCATGAGTCCAAATCATGAAGAAGACGGGGAAAGCAGGCCAGGCAGGCAGGCACCAGAAATCCGAAGTCCGCACGCACGCACACACGCACGAGCACCAGAACCGATGCCCAACCCACTGCCTGCGTCTCCACCTCTCTCAGAGGGCTGAAAGGCAACCACGGACAAGGCCTGTTTTCCAGGAGGAAGCCGACATGAAGGAACAGGCGGCGTTGGAGGCGGAAGGCTGGAAGGTTGACGGATAGAGAAAGGAAAAGAGGGACAAGAGGGACGGGTGGACACCTGGGTGGCTCAGTGGTTGGGCGGCTGCCTTCCTCTCAGGGTGTGATGCGGGGGGGCGGGGGGTTGGGGAGGTGGAAGGGATACCCTGGGGCCCTGTGCCCGCATCCGGTTCCCTGCCTGCGTGGAGCCTGCTTCTCCCTCTGCCTGTGTCTCTGTCTGCCTCTCTCTGTGTCTCTCAGGAGTAAATAAAGAAATCCTTAAAAAAAAAAAGGAATAAAATAAAAACCTTTAAATCTGTCTCAGTCCTGGCGGGGGCGGGGACTGCCTTGCCGCCTCTGCGCCTCAGCCTCCCCCGCGGCCCCCGCACCCCCCCCCCCCCGGTTCTGCAACACTCCTGTGGATGGAGTGGTCAACTCCTCTGCCATCATCCCGGGTGCCTCCAACGCCATCGCCGCCCCCCCTCCTCATCCCGCCGCCCCCCTGTAAGGAGCAAAAATCACCCGAGCCATTGGGCCACCACGGGAGCCTGACAGTGGGAGTGGGGAACACATAGATTGAGTTTTTAGAGGACGCGGGGCGGCGGGGCGGAGGGGCCGCGGGGGGGGGGGGCTGGGGCGACATCTACGCCTTTGGAGCCAATGCATGGTTGTTGGTTTCCTTTATTTTTTGGAGGGGGGGTGCGGTGGAGTTTGAAGATATTTCTTTATTAGGATGCTCACCAGAATGACAGGCTGGCACTGTCCGTCTGATGTGATAAAGGATACATACATCTGATCCGATTCTGGCAGGAAACAGGCGTAAGGCCTCTCAGACCTGGTACCGAGCGTCCGTGAAAGACGACTCCATTCACCAGAGAGCATGTTTCCTTGATTCCGAGGTCTCTGCTGTAGCTTCCGGTCACGTCCCGTGACTTGCTCAGACTTCATTCCGGCATCATCAGTGGACCCTCTCTTTCTTTCTTTCTTTCTTTCTTTCTTTCTTTCTTTCTTTCTTTTTCTTTTCTTTTCTTTTTTTTCCCTAGCCTCTTCTCAACTCCTTACGTCAGCTGCCGCCTGTCTGACTCACCCAGGTAGCCTCGAATTCTGCAGCACATCTCTTTGGTAGGCTGCTGCCCTGCCACCCTCAGGGGCATGGGTTGGGATTTGGGGGGGGAAGGGGAACGACGTCACGTTACCGAAGCAGACGGCAGGAGCGTATTGGCAAATGACACTAGGACACCCGGACACCCCGCAGGCCCGCCCGAGGGCCTGCTTGGAGCGCACGAACACACGTAGGGCACGTTCTTCTCTTCACGCGGCGCGGCGCGGCAGGCAGCGGAAGGTGCGGGATGACCTCCAGGGGCTCGGCGTCTGCAGCCAGCCATCAGGATGAACTCAGGGATGCCTCCGTGGAGGGTTTTGGTGGCTCCGTGAGCTCCTTTCCGAAGCTGCTTGTAGTTACAGGACTGCTGAACAAGCGTCCAGGAGTTTCTTGGTGAGGTGGGCATCTGCCACGGGGTAGGCCTTCGGATTTACATCGGCCTCAGTCATCTCTGCGTATCCGCGGTCCCTGTGGGTTTCCTGTAAAAAGACGTGTCCTGGGAGCTATCACCGTCACACTTCATACGGATGACCAGCTTTGCCCCCACCCACCCCCACCCCCGCCGACCTTGGGGTTGGGGTGGGCGGTGGGATGCGCTGTGCTCCCGTCACAGTTTGTGGGCCCTGGAATGGTGGTGATCGAGATACACCCCTCCGCCACCTCATTACAAAGAAACAAGACACTGTGGTGTCTTGCTAGACCCCACAGGCACAGCAAAGAAAAGGAGAACTACTTATCCCCTTGTTCCACCGGGACCGACCCGGATGGATGCCCGAGGGTCCAGGCCCCGAGGGACGGGCGTACTCAACTTTTGCTGTAAACTCAACGGATTAGTTAAGTTGTGCCTCTGAGGATTTGTCCACGGAAACTACTCCAAATGATCGATTTTGTCTGTCTCGTGTACTTTTCCTTGTTACGAGCAAGCAGGTAAAAGAAAGAAAGAAAGAAAGAAAGAAAGAAAGAAAGAAAGAAAGAGAGAGAGAAAGAAAGAAAGAAAAAGATGAAAAAAGGTCTATAGGTTAAACTTTTACAATACCTTCCCAACTCTTTGGTGACCTGGAACTTTGAAGGTGTAACTAGCTTAATTGATAAATTGGGTTCAGTTCACCGGATACCTGGCATCTGTCTTTCCAACAGAAGGTAAAATACTAGAGTGTGAGTCAATGAGACACCCAAGGTGGTTTTTTTTGTTCGGTGGTGTTGTGTTTTCCTCCTCCACCCCTTGCCCTTTTCTTCCTTCCCCCCCTCCCCCCACCTCAGTTTTTGTGTTTCTCTTTTGTCTGATTCAGGAAACCTGCCGATACCTGGGTGTGTTAGTAAACGTGTTTCAGGTTTGTTTGTTTCTTTTTTCCTTCCTCTTTTTTTTAAATTTTAATTCACAATTCATGAGACATACATATACACACACACACACACACACACAGGAAGAGACACAGGCAGAGGGAGAAGCGGGCTCCCTGCAGGAACCCCCGATGTAGGACTCGATCCCGGGACTCCAGGATCGCGCTCTGGGCCAAAAGCAGGCGCTAAACCGCTGAGCCACCCAGGGATCCCCTTGCGGACATTTCTACAACCGATCGGGAACGACGCCCGCCGTCCGGTGTCCCGGATCTTTGGGGGTGAGGGCTCCAGGACGCCTCGGATGACGTTTCCAAGTGCGCCCTTCCCGGGGGCTGGAACCGGAACCGGAACCGGAACCGGGGCGGCATGGGTAGTTCGGAAGACGCTGCCGCCGGCGGCGGCGGCCGGTGCGCCCCCTAGCGGTGCAGATGTCCCCGTCCCGGGGAGGGGGAGGGGGAGCGAAACATCCCTAAGGAAGGCCCCGCTTGGGCGCCCGACGTTTTCCTGAGTCGGGAAACGCTACTGGACCTGGGTGGATCCGGACCAGGCTGTGTCCCAGCTGCCCTGCGATCCCATATGCCTCACACCTGGACTCCCCGGGCGGGCGAGCCAGCTTTCTGGCCTTGCCTGCCTGAGCCTACCTCTCTATCTCTGGCATCCAACTTGCAACTTCAAGTCCCTGAGGTCGAGACCTTCGGCTCTCTGGGTCCTGCTAGTAACCCAAACAGACAGACACGTTTGCCATGCCATGCCATGCCATGCCATGCCATGCCATGCCATGCCATTCCATTCCATTCCATTCCATTCCATACCATACCACTTGCAATCAGGCATCTGCGAAATGAATATTGAGCAAGGGAATTCTCAGCCTTGAACGTTTCTGGGCCCCGCTCCCTTGGCTTTCGCACCGGCCAAAGGTCCAAAGGGCTCCGAGAAACCTCAGCACACGGGCTCTGTTTCCGTCCCTCTGAACACACGTTGCCTGTCTGTCTCCCTTATAATACAGAAACGGGGACGCTTGGGTGGCTCCGTGTGGAGCATCTGCCTTAGGGGCACGTCGTGATCACAGGATCCGGGGATCCAGGCCCACATCGAGCTCCTTGCATTGGAGCCTGCTTCTCCCTCTGCCTAGGTCTCTGCCCCTTTCTCTCTCTCTCTCTCTCTCTCTCTCTCAAAATCCGGTAAAAATAGAAAGGAAAGAAAGAAAGAAAGAAAGAAAGAAGAAAGAAAGAAAGAAAAAAGAAAGAAAGAAAGAAAGAAAGAAAGAAAGAAAGAAAGAAAGAAAAGAAAATTCCCTACGTTCGGACTTCCAGGTCACCCCATCAGAAAGATGCCTCGTGGGATGGGACCCAAGAGGTGGTCCAGAGAAATAAGGACCCGACTCCCCCCCCCACACACACACACTTCCCATGAGTCCAAATCATGAAGAAGACGGGGAAAGCAGGCCAGGCAGGCAGACACCAGAAATCCGAAGTCCGCACGCACGCACGCACGCACGAGCACCAGAACCGATGCCCAACCCACTGCCTGCGTCTCCACCTCTCTCAGAGGGCTGAAAGGCAACCACGGACAAGGCCTGTTTTCCAGGAGGAAGCCGACATGAAGGAACAGGCGGCGTTGGAGGCGGAAGGCTGGAAGGTTGACGGATAGAGAAAGGAAAAGAGGGACAAGAGGGACGGGTGGACACCTGGGTGGCTCAGTGGTTGGGCGGCTGCTTTCCTCTCAGGGTGTGATGCGGGGGGGGGGGCGGGGGGTTGGGGAGGTGGAAGGGATACCCTGGGGTCCTGTGCCCGCATCCGGTTCCCTGCCTGCGTGGAGCCTGCTTCTCCCTCTGCCTGTGTCTCTGTCTGCCTCTCTCTGTGTCTCTCAGGAGTAAATAAAGAAATCCTTAAAAAAAAAAAGGAATAAAATAAAAACCTTTAAATCTGTCTCAGTCCTGGCGGGGGCGGGGACTGCCTTGCCGCCTCTGCGCCTCAGCCTCCCCCGCGGCCCCCGCACCCCCCCCCCGTTTCTGCAACACTCCTGTGGATGGAGTGGTCAACTCCTCTGCCATCATCCCGGGTGCCTCCAACACCATCGCCGCCCCCCCTCCTCATCCCGCCGCCCCCCTGTAAGGAGCAAAAATCACCCGAGCCATTGGGCCACCACGGGAGCCTGACAGTGGGAGTGGGGAACACATAGATTGAGTTTTTAGAGGACGCGGGGCGGCGGGGCGGAGGGGCGGCGGGGGGGGGGGGCGGCTGGGGCGACATCTACGCCTTTGGAGCCAATGCATGGTTGTTGGTTTCCTTTATTTTTTGGAGGGGGGGTGCGGTGGAGTTTGAAGATATTTCTTTATTAGGATGCTCACCAGAATGACAGGCTGGCACTGTCCGTCTGATGTGATAAAGGATACATACATCTGATCCGATTCTGGCAGGAAACAGGCGTAAGGCCTCTCAGACCTGGTACCGAGCGTCCGTGAAAGACGACTCCATTCACCAGAGAGCATGTTTCCTTGATTCCGAGGTCTCTGCTGTAGCTTCCGGTCACGTCCCGTGACTTGCTCAGACTTCATTCCGGCATCATCAGTGGACCCTCTCTTTCTTTCTTTCTTTCTTTCTTTCTTTCTTTCTTTCTTTCTTTCTTTTTCTTTTCTTTTCTTTTTTTTCCCTAGCCACTTCTCAACTCCTTACGTCAGCTGCCGCCTGTCTGACTCACCCAGGTAGCCTCGAATTCTGCAGCACATCTCTTTGGTAGGCTGCTGCCCTGCCACCCTCAGGGGCATGGGTTGGGATTTGGGGGGGGAAGGGGAACGACGTCACGTTACCGAAGCAGACGGCAGGAGCGTATTGGCAAATGACACTAGGACACCCGGACACCCCGCAGGCCCGCCCGAGGGCCTGCTTGGAGCGCACGAACACACGTAGGGCACGTTCTTCTCTTCACGCGGCGCGGCGCGGCAGGCAGCGGAAGGTGCGGGATGACCTCCAGGGGCTCGGCGTCTGCAGCCAGCCATCAGGATGAACTCAGGGATGCCTCCGTGGAGGGTTTTGGTGGCTCCGTGAGCTCCTTTCCGAAGCTGCTTGTAGTTACAGGACTGCTGAACAAGCGTCCAGGAGTTTCTTGGTGAGGTGGGCATCTGCCACGGGGTAGGCCTTCGGATTTACATCGGCCTCAGTCATCTCTGCGTATCCGCGGTCCCTGTGGGTTTCCTGTAAAAAGACGTGTCCTGGGAGCTATCACCGTCACACTTCATACGGATGACCAGCTTTGCCCCCACCCACCCCCACCCCCGCCGACCTTGGGGTTGGGGTGGGCGGTGGGATGCGCTGTGCTCCCGTCACAGTTTGTGGGCCCTGGAATGGTGGTGATCGAGATACACCCCTCCGCCACCTCATTACAAAGAAACAAGACACTGTGGTGTCTTGCTAGACCCCACAGGCACAGCAAAGAAAAGGAGAACTACTTATCCCCTTGTTCCACCGGGACCGACCCGGATGGATGCCCGAGGGTCCAGGCCCCGAGGGACGGGCGTACTCAACTTTTGCTGTAAACTCAACGGATTAGTTAAGTTGTGCCTCTGAGGATTTGTCCACGGAAACTACTCCAAATGATCGATTTTGTCTGTCTCGTGTACTTTTCCTTGTTACGAGCAAGCAGGTAAAAGAAAGAAAGAAAGAAAGAAAGAAAGAAAGAAAGAAAGAAAGAGAGAGAGAAAGAAAGAAAGAAAAAGATGAAAAAAGGTCTATAGGTTAAACTTTTACAATACCTTCCCAACTCTTTGGTGACCTGGAACTTTGAAGGTGTAACTAGCTTAATTGATAAATTGGGTTCAGTTCACCGGATACCTGGCATCTGTCTTTCCAACAGAAGGTAAAATACTAGAGTGTGAGTCAATGAGACACCCAAGGTGGTTTTTTTTGTTCGGTGGTGTTGTGTTTTCCTCCTCCACCCCTTGCCCTTTTCTTCCTTCCCCCCCTCCCCCCACCTCAGTTTTTGTGTTTCTCTTTTGTCTGATTCAGGAAACCTGCCGATACCTGGGTGTGTTAGTAAACGTGTTTCAGGTTTGTTTGTTTCTTTTTTCCTTCCTCTTTTTTTTAAATTTTAATTCACAATTCATGAGACATACATATACACACACACACACACACACACAGGAAGAGACACAGGCAGAGGGAGAAGCGGGCTCCCTGCAGGAACCCCCGATGTAGGACTCGATCCCGGGACTCCAGGATCGCGCTCTGGGCCAAAAGCAGGCGCTAAACCGCTGAGCCACCCAGGGATCCCCTTGCGGACATTTCTACAACCGATCGGGAACGACGCCCGCCGTCCGGTGTCCCGGATCTTTGGGGGTGAGGGCTCCAGGACGCCTCGGATGACGTTTCCAAGTGCGCCCTTCCCGGGGGCTGGAACCGGAACCGGAACCGGAACCGGGGCGGCATGGGTAGTTCGGAAGACGCTGCCGCCGCCGGCGGCGGCCGGTGCGCCCCCTAGCGGTGCAGATGTCCCCGTCCCGGGGAGGGGGAGGGGGAGCGAAACATCCCTAAGGAAGGCCCCGCTTGGGCGCCCGACGTTTTCCTGAGTCGGGAAACGCTACTGGACCTGGGTGGATCCGGACCAGGCTGTGTCCCAGCTGCCCTGCGATCCCATATGCCTCACACCTGGACTCCCCGGGCGGGCGAGCCAGCTTTCTGGCCTTGCCTGCCTGAGCCTACCTCTCTATCTCTGGCATCCAACTTGCAACTTCAAGTCCCTGAGGTCGAGACCTTCGGCTCTCTGGGTCCTGCTAGTAACCCAAACAGACAGACACGTTTGCCATGCCATGCCATGCCATGCCATGCCATGCCATTCCATTCCATTCCATTCCATTCCATTCCATTCCATACCATACCACTTGCAATCAGGCATCTGCGAAATGAATATTGAGCAAGGGAATTCTCAGCCTTGAACGTTTCTGGGCCCCGCTCCCTTGGCTTTCGCACCGGCCAAAGGTCCAAAGGGCTCCGAGAAACCTCAGCACACGGGCTCTGTTTCCGTCCCTCTGAACACACGTTGCCTGTCTGTCTCCCTTATAATACAGAAACGGGGACGCTTGGGTGGCTCCGTGTGGAGCATCTGCCTTAGGGGCACGTCGTGATCACAGGATCCGGGGATCCAGGCCCACATCGAGCTCCTTGCATTGGAGCCTGCTTCTCCCTCTGCCTAGGTCTCTGCCCCTTTCTCTCTCTCTCTCTCTCTCTCAAAATCCGGTAAAAATAGAAAGGAAAGAAAGAAAGAAAGAAAGAAAGAAAGAAAGAAAGAAAGAAAGAAGAAAGAAAGAAAGAAAGAAAGAAAGAAAGAAAGAAAGAAAGAAAGAAAGAAAAGAAAATTCCCTACGTTCGGACTTCCAGGTCACCCCATCAGAAAGATGCCTCGTGGGATGGGACCCAAGAGGTGGTTCAGAGAAATAAGGACCCGACTCCCCCCACACACACACACACTTCCCATGAGTCCAAATCATGAAGAAGACGGGGAAAGCAGGCCAGGCAGGCAGACACCAGAAATCCGAAGTCCGCACGCACGCACGCACGCACGAGCACCAGAACCGATGCCCAACCCACTGCCTGCGTCTCCACCTCTCTCAGAGGGCTGAAAGGCAACCACGGACAAGGCCTGTTTTCCAGGAGGAAGCCGACATGAAGGAACAGGCGGCGTTGGAGGCGGAAGGCTGGAAGGTTGACGGATAGAGAAAGGAAAAGAGGGACAAGAGGGACGGGTGGACACCTGGGTGGCTCAGTGGTTGGGCGGCTGCCTTCCTCTCAGGGTGTGATGCGGGGGGGGCGGGGGGTTGGGGAGGTGGAAGGGATACCCTGGGGTCCTGTGCCCGCATCCGGTTCCCTGCCTGCGTGGAGCCTGCTTCTCCCTCTGCCTGTGTCTCTGTCTGCCTCTCTCTGTGTCTCTCAGGAGTAAATAAAGAAATCCTTAAAAAAAAAAAGGAATAAAATAAAAACCTTTAAATCTGTCTCAGTCCTGGCGGGGGCGGGGACTGCCTTGCCGCCTCTGCGCCTCAGCCTCCCGCGCGGCCCCCGCACCCCCCCCCCCGTTTCTGCAACACTCCTGTGGATGGAGTGGTCAACTCCTCTGCCATCATCCCGGGTGCCTCCAACGCCATCGCCGCCCCCCCTCCTCATCCCGCCGCCCCCCTGTAAGGAGCAAAAATCACCCGAGCCATTGAGCCACCACGGGAGCCTGACAGTGGGAGTGGGGAACACATAGATTGAGTTTTTAGAGGACGCGGGGCGGCGGGGCAGAGGGGCGGCGGGGGGGGGCGGCTGGGGCGACATCTACGCCTTTGGAGCCAATGCATGGTTGTTGGTTTCCTTTATTTTTTGGAGGGGGGGTGCGGTGGAGTTTGAAGATATTTCTTTATTAGGATGCTCACCAGAATGACAGGCTGGCACTGTCCGTCTGATGTGATAAAGGATACATACATCTGATCCGATTCTGGCAGGAAACAGGCGTAAGGCCTCTCAGACCTGGTACCGAGCGTCCGTGAAAGACGACTCCATTCACCAGAGAGCATGTTTCCTTGATTCCGAGGTCTCTGCTGTAGCTTCCGGTCACGTCCCGTGACTTGCTCAGACTTCATTCCGGCATCATCAGTGGACCCTCTCTTTCTTTCTTTCTTTCTTTCTTTCTTTCTTTCTTTCTTTCTTTTTCTTTTCTTTTCTTTTTTTTCCCTAGCCACTTCTCAACTCCTTACGTCAGCTGCCGCCTGTCTGACTCACCCAGGTAGCCTCGAATTCTGCAGCACATCTCTTTGGTAGGCTGCTGCCCTGCCACCCTCAGGGGCATGGGTTGGGATTTGGGGGGGGAAGGGGAACGACGTCACGTTACCGAAGCAGACGGCAGGAGCGTATTGGCAAATGACACTAGGACACCCGGACACCCCGCAGGCCCGCCCGAGGGCCTGCTTGGAGCGCACGAACACACGTAGGGCACGTTCTTCTCTTCACGCGGCGCGGCGCGGCGCGGCAGGCAGCGGAAGGTGCGGGATGACCTCCAGGGGCTCGGCGTCTGCAGCCAGCCATCAGGATGAACTCAGGGATGCCTCCGTGGAGGGTTTTGGTGGCTCCGTGAGCTCCTTTCCGAAGCTGCTTGTAGTTACAGGACTGCTGAACAAGCGTCCAGGAGTTTCTTGGTGAGGTGGGCATCTGCCACGGGGTAGGCCTTCGGATTTACATCGGCCTCAGTCATCTCTGCGTATCCGCGGTCCCTGTGGGTTTCCTGTAAAAAGACGTGTCCTGGGAGCTATCACCGTCACACTTCATACGGATGACCAGCTTTGCCCCCACCCACCCCCACCCCCGCCGACCTTGGGGTTGGGGTGGGCGGTGGGATGCGCTGTGCTCCCGTCACAGTTTGTGGGCCCTGGAATGGTGGTGATCGAGATACACCCCTCCGCCACCTCATTACAAAGAAACAAGACACTGTGGTGTCTTGCTAGACCCCACAGGCACAGCAAAGAAAAGGAGAACTACTTATCCCCTTGTTCCACCGGGACCGACCCGGATGGATGCCCGAGGGTCCAGGCCCCGAGGGACGGGCGTACTCAACTTTTGCTGTAAACTCAACGGATTAGTTAAGTTGTGCCTCTGAGGATTTGTCCACGGAAACTACTCCAAATGATCGATTTTGTCTGTCTCGTGTACTTTTCCTTGTTACGAGCAAGCAGGTAAAAGAAAGAAAGAAAGAAAGAAAGAAAGAAAGAAAGAAAGAAAGAAAGAGAGAGAGAAAGAAAGAAAGAAAAAGATGAAAAAAGGTCTATAGGTTAAACTTTTACAATACCTTCCCAACTCTTTGGTGACCTGGAACTTTGAAGGTGTAACTAGCTTAATTGATAAATTGGGTTCAGTTCACCGGATACCTGGCATCTGTCTTTCCAACAGAAGGTAAAATACTAGAGTGTGAGTCAATGAGACACCCAAGGTGGTTTTTTTTGTTCGGTGGTGTTGTGTTTTCCTCCTCCACCCCTTGCCCTTTTCTTCCTTCCCCCCCTCCCCCCACCTCAGTTTTTGTGTTTCTCTTTTGTCTGATTCAGGAAACCTGCCGATACCTGGGTGTGTTAGTAAACGTGTTTCAGGTTTGTTTGTTTCTTTTTTCCTTCCTCTTTTTTTTAAATTTTAATTCACAATTCATGAGACATACATACACACACACACACACACACACACAGGAAGAGACACAGGCAGAGGGAGAAGCGGGCTCCCTGCAGGAACCCCCGATGTAGGACTCGATCCCGGGACTCCAGGATCGCGCTCTGGGCCAAAAGCAGGCGCTAAACCGCTGAGCCACCCAGGGATCCCCTTGCGGACATTTCTACAACCGATCGGGAACGACGCCCGCCGTCCGGTGTCCCGGATCTTTGGGGGTGAGGGCTCCAGGACGCCTCGGATGACGTTTCCAAGTGCGCCCTTCCCGGGGGCTGGAACCGGAACCGGAACCGGAACCGGGGCTGCATGGGTAGTTCGGAAGACGCTGCCGCCGCCGGCGGCGGCCGGTGCGCCGCCTAGCGGTGCAGATGTCCCCGTCCCGGGGAGGGGGAGGGGGAGCGAAACATCCCTAAGGAAGGCCCCGCTTGGGCGCCCGACGTTTTCCTGAGTCGGGAAACGCTACTGGACCTGGGTGGATCCGGACCAGGCTGTGTCCCAGCTGCCCTGCGATCCCATAAGACTCACACCTGGACTCCCCGGGCGGGCGAGCCAGCTTTCTGGCCCTGCCTGCCTGAGCCTACCTCTCTATCTCTGGCATCCAACTTGCAACTTCAAGTCCCTGAGGTCGAGACCTTCGGCTCTCTGGGTCCTGCTAGTAACCCAAACAGACAGACACGTTTGCCATGCCATGCCATGCCATGCCATGCCATGCCATGCCATGCCATTCCATTCCATTCCATTCCATTCCATACCATACCACTTGCAATCAGGCATCTGCGAAATGAATATTGAGCAAGGGAATTCTCAGCCTTGAACGTTTCTGGGCCCCGCTCCCTTGGCTTTCGCACCGGCCAAAGGTCCAAAGGGCTCCGAGAAACCTCAGCACACGGGCTCTGTTTCCGTCCCTCTGAACACACGTTGCCTGTCTGTCTCCCTTATAATACAGAAACGGGGACGCTTGGGTGGCTCCGTGTGGAGCATCTGCCTTAGGGGCACGTCGTGATCACAGGATCCAGGGATCCAGGCCCACATCGAGCTCCTTGCATTGGAGCCTGCTTCTCCCTCTGCCTAGGTCTCTGCCCCTTTCTCTCTCTCTCTCTCTCTCTCTCTCTCTCTCTCAAAATCCAGTAAAAATAGAAAGGAAAGAAAGAAAGAAAGAAGAAAGAAAGAAAGAAAGAAAGAAAGAAAGAAAGAAAGAAAGAAAGAAAGAAAAGAAAATTCCCTACGTTCGGACTTCCAGGTCACCCCATCAGAAAGATGCCTCGTGGGATGGGACCCAAGAGGTGGTCCAGAGAAATAAGGACCCGACTCCCCCCCCACACACACACACACTTCCCATGAGTCCAAATCATGAAGAAGACGGGGAAAGCAGGCCAGGCAGGCAGGCACCAGAAATCCGAAGTCCGCACGCACGCACACACGCACGAGCACCAGAACCGATGCCCAACCCACTGCCTGCGTCTCCACCTCTCTCAGAGGGCTGAAAGGCAACCACGGACAAGGCCTGTTTTCCAGGAGGAAGCCGACATGAAGGAACAGGCGGCGTTGGAGGCGGAAGGCTGGAAGGTTGACGGATAGAGAAAGGAAAAGAGGGACAAGAGGGACGGGTGGACACCTGGGTGGCTCAGTGGTTGGGCGGCTGCCTTCCTCTCAGGGTGTGATGCGGGGGGGCGGGGGGTTGGGGAGGTGGAAGGGATACCCTGGGGCCCTGTGCCCGCATCCGGTTCCCTGCCTGCGTGGAGCCTGCTTCTCCCTCTGCCTGTGTCTCTGTCTGCCTCTCTCTGTGTCTCTCAGGAGTAAATAAAGAAATCCTTAAAAAAAAAAAGGAATAAAATAAAAACCTTTAAATCTGTCTCAGTCCTGGCGGGGGCGGGGACTGCCTTGCCGCCTCTGCGCCTCAGCCTCCCCCGCGGCCCCCGCACCCCCCCCCCCGTTTCTGCAACACTCCTGTGGATGGAGTGGTCAACTCCTCTGCCATCATCCCGGGTGCCTCCAACGCCATCGCCGCCCCCCCTCCTCATCCCGCCGCCCCCCTGTAAGGAGCAAAAATCACCCGAGCCATTGAGCCACCACGGGAGCCTGACAGTGGGAGTGGGGAACACATAGATTGAGTTTTTAGAGGACGCGGGGCGGCGGGGCAGAGGGGCGGCGGGGGGGGGCGGCTGGGGCGACATCTACGCCTTTGGAGCCAATGCATGGTTGTTGGTTTCCTTTATTTTTTGGAGGGGGGGTGCGGTGGAGTTTGAAGATATTTCTTTATTAGGATGCTCACCAGAATGACAGGCTGGCACTGTCCGTCTGATGTGATAAAGGATACATACATCTGATCCGATTCTGGCAGGAAACAGGCGTAAGGCCTCTCAGACCTGGTACCGAGCGTCCGTGAAAGACGACTCCATTCACCAGAGAGCATGTTTCCTTGATTCCGAGGTCTCTGCTGTAGCTTCCGGTCACGTCCCGTGACTTGCTCAGACTTCATTCCGGCATCATCAGTGGACCCTCTCTTTCTTTCTTTCTTTCTTTCTTTCTTTCTTTCTTTCTTTCTTTCTTTTTCTTTTCTTTTCTTTTTTTTCCCTAGCCTCTTCTCAACTCCTTACGTCAGCTGCCGCCTGTCTGACTCACCCAGGTAGCCTCGAATTCTGCAGCACATCTCTTTGGTAGGCTGCTGCCCTGCCACCCTCAGGGGCATGGGTTGGGATTTGGGGGGGGAAGGGGAACGACGTCACGTTACCGAAGCAGACGGCAGGAGCGTATTGGCAAATGACACTAGGACACCCGGACACCCCGCAGGCCCGCCCGAGGGCCTGCTTGGAGCGCACGAACACACGTAGGGCACGTTCTTCTCTTCACGCGGCGCGGCGCGGCAGGCAGCGGAAGGTGCGGGATGACCTCCAGGGGCTCGGCGTCTGCAGCCAGCCATCAGGATGAACTCAGGGATGCCTCCGTGGAGGGTTTTGGTGGCTCCGTGAGCTCCTTTCCGAAGCTGCTTGTAGTTACAGGACTGCTGAACAAGCGTCCAGGAGTTTCTTGGTGAGGTGGGCATCTGCCACGGGGTAGGCCTTCGGATTTACATCGGCCTCAGTCATCTCTGCGTATCCGCGGTCCCTGTGGGTTTCCTGTAAAAAGACGTGTCCTGGGAGCTATCACCGTCACACTTCATACGGATGACCAGCTTTGCCCCCACCCACCCCCACCCCCGCCGACCTTGGGGTTGGGGTGGGCGGTGGGATGCGCTGTGCTCCCGTCACAGTTTGTGGGCCCTGGAATGGTGGTGATCGAGATACACCCCTCCGCCACCTCATTACAAAGAAACAAGACACTGTGGTGTCTTGCTAGACCCCACAGGCACAGCAAAGAAAAGGAGAACTACTTATCCCCTTGTTCCACCGGGACCGACCCGGATGGATGCCCGAGGGTCCAGGCCCCGAGGGACGGGCGTACTCAACTTTTGCTGTAAACTCAACGGATTAGTTAAGTTGTGCCTCTGAGGATTTGTCCACGGAAACTACTCCAAATGATCGATTTTGTCTGTCTCGTGTACTTTTCCTTGTTACGAGCAAGCAGGTAAAAGAAAGAAAGAAAGAAAGAAAGAAAGAAAGAAAGAAAGAAAGAAAGAGAGAGAGAAAGAAAGAAAGAAAAAGATGAAAAAAGGTCTATAGGTTAAACTTTTACAATACCTTCCCAACTCTTTGGTGACCTGGAACTTTGAAGGTGTAACTAGCTTAATTGATAAATTGGGTTCAGTTCACCGGATACCTGGCATCTGTCTTTCCAACAGAAGGTAAAATACTAGAGTGTGAGTCAATGAGACACCCAAGGTGGTTTTTTTTGTTCGGTGGTGTTGTGTTTTCCTCCTCCACCCCTTGCCCTTTTCTTCCTTCCCCCCCTCCCCCCACCTCAGTTTTTGTGTTTCTCTTTTGTCTGATTCAGGAAACCTGCCGATACCTGGGTGTGTTAGTAAACGTGTTTCAGGTTTGTTTGTTTCTTTTTTCCTTCCTCTTTTTTTTAAATTTTAATTCACAATTCATGAGACATACATATACACACACACACACACACACACAGGAAGAGACACAGGCAGAGGGAGAAGCGGGCTCCCTGCAGGAACCCCCGATGTAGGACTCGATCCCGGGACTCCAGGATCGCGCTCTGGGCCAAAAGCAGGCGCTAAACCGCTGAGCCACCCAGGGATCCCCTTGCGGACATTTCTACAACCGATCGGGAACGACGCCCGCCGTCCGGTGTCCCGGATCTTTGGGGGTGAGGGCTCCAGGACGCCTCGGATGACGTTTCCAAGTGCGCCCTTCCCGGGGGCTGGAACCGGAACCGGAACCGGAACCGGGGCGGCATGGGTAGTTCGGAAGACGCTGCCGCCGCCGGCGTCGGCCGGTGCGCCCCCTAGCGGTGCAGATGTCCCCGTCCCGGGGAGGGGGAGGGGGAGCGAAACATCCCTAAGGAAGGCCCCGCTTGGGCGCCCGACGTTTTCCTGAGTCGGGAAACGCTACTGGACCTGGGTGGATCCGGACCAGGCTGTGTCCCAGCTGCCCTGCGATCCCATAAGACTCACACCTGGACTCCCCGGGCGGGCGAGCCAGCTTTCTGGCCCTGCCTGCCTGAGCCTACCTCTCTATCTCTGGCATCCAACTTGCAACTTCAAGTCCCTGAGGTCGAGACCTTCGGCTCTCTGGGTCCTGCTAGTAATCCAAACAGACAGACACGTTTGCCATGCCATGCCATGCCATGCCATGCCATGCCATGCCATGCCATTCCATTCCATTCCATTCCATTCCATACCATACCACTTGCAATCAGGCATCTGCGAAATGAATATTGAGCAAGGGAATTCTCAGCCTTGAACGTTTCTGGGCCCCGCTCCCTTGGCTTTCGCACCGGCCAAAGGTCCAAAGGGCTCCGAGAAACCTCAGCACACGGGCTCTGTTTCCGTCCCTCTGAACACACGTTGCCTGTCTGTCTCCCTTATAATACAGAAACGGGGACGCTTGGGTGGCTCCGTGTGGAGCATCTGCCTTAGGGGCACGTCGTGATCACAGGATCCGGGGATCCAGGCCCACATCGAGCTCCTTGCATTGGAGCCTGCTTCTCCCTCTGCCTAGGTCTCTGCCCCTTTCTCTCTCTCTCTCTCTCTCTCTCTCTCAAAATCCAGTAAAAATAGAAAGGAAAGAAAGAAAGAAAGAAGAAAGAAAGAAAGAAAGAAAGAAAGAAAGAAAGAAAGAAAGAAAGAAAGAAAAGAAAATTCCCTACGTTCGGACTTCCAGGTCACCCCATCAGAAAGATGCCTCGTGGGATGGGACCCAAGAGGTGGTCCAGAGAAATAAGGACCCGACTCCCCCCACACACACACACACACTTCCCATGAGTCCAAATCATGAAGAAGACGGGGAAAGCAGGCCAGGCAGGCAGGCACCAGAAATCCGAAGTCCGCACGCACGCACACACGCACGAGCACCAGAACCGATGCCCAACCCACTGCCTGCGTCTCCACCTCTCTCAGAGGGCTGAAAGGCAACCACGGACAAGGCCTGTTTTCCAGGAGGAAGCCGACATGAAGGAACAGGCGGCGTTGGAGGCGGAAGGCTGGAAGGTTGACGGATAGAGAAAGGAAAAGAGGGACAAGAGGGACGGGTGGACACCTGGGTGGCTCAGTGGTTGGGCGGCTGCCTTCCTCTCAGGGTGTGATGCGGGGGGGCGGGGGGTTGGGGAGGTGGAAGGGATACCCTGGGGCCCTGTGCCCGCATCCGGTTCCCTGCCTGCGTGGAGCCTGCTTCTCCCTCTGCCTGTGTCTCTGTCTGCCTCTCTCTGTGTCTCTCAGGAGTAAATAAAGAAATCCTTAAAAAAAAAAAGGAATAAAATAAAAACCTTTAAATCTGTCTCAGTCCTGGCGGGGGCGGGGACTGCCTTGCCGCCTCTGCGCCTCAGCCTCCCCCGCGGCCCCCGCACCGCCCCCCCCGGTTCTGCAACACTCCTGTGGATGGAGTGGTCAACTCCTCTGCCATCATCCCGGGTGCCTCCAACGCCATCGCCGCCCCCCCTCCTCATCCCGCCGCCCCCCTGTAAGGAGCAAAAATCACCCGAGCCATTGGGCCACCACGGGAGCCTGACAGTGGGAGTGGGGAACACATAGATTGAGTTTTTAGAGGACGCGGGGCGGCGGGGCGGAGGGGCCGCGGGGGGGGGGGCTGGGGCGACATCTACGCCTTTGGAGCCAATGCATGGTTGTTGGTTTCCTTTATTTTTTGGAGGGGGGGTGCGGTGGAGTTTGAAGATATTTCTTTATTAGGATGCTCACCAGAATGACAGGCTGGCACTGTCCGTCTGATGTGATAAAGGATACATACATCTGATCCGATTCTGGCAGGAAACAGGCGTAAGGCCTCTCAGACCTGGTACCGAGCGTCCGTGAAAGACGACTCCATTCACCAGAGAGCATGTTTCCTTGATTCCGAGGTCTCTGCTGTAGCTTCCGGTCACGTCCCGTGACTTGCTCAGACTTCATTCCGGCATCATCAGTGGACCCTCTCTTTCTTTCTTTCTTTCTTTCTTTCTTTCTTTCTTTCTTTCTTTCTTTCTTTTTCTTTTCTTTTCTTTTTTTTCCCTAGCCACTTCTCAACTCCTTACGTCAGCTGCCGCCTGTCTGACTCACCCAGGTAGCCTCGAATTCTGCAGCACATCTCTTTGGTAGGCTGCTGCCCTGCCACCCTCAGGGGCATGGGTTGGGATTTGGGGGGGGAAGGGGAACGACGTCACGTTACCGAAGCAGACGGCAGGAGCGTATTGGCAAATGACACTAGGACACCCGGACACCCCGCAGGCCCGCCCGAGGGCCTGCTTGGAGCGCACGAACACACGTAGGGCACGTTCTTCTCTTCACGCGGCGCGGCGCGGCAGGCAGCGGAAGGTGCGGGATGACCTCCAGGGGCTCGGCGTCTGCAGCCAGCCATCAGGATGAACTCAGGGATGCCTCCGTGGAGGGTTTTGGTGGCTCCGTGAGCTCCTTTCCGAAGCTGCTTGTAGTTACAGGACTGCTGAACAAGCGTCCAGGAGTTTCTTGGTGAGGTGGGCATCTGCCACGGGGTAGGCCTTCGGATTTACATCGGCCTCAGTCATCTCTGCGTATCCGCAGTCCCTGTGGGTTTCCTGTAAAAAGACGTGTCCTGGGAGCTATCACCGTCACACTTCATACGGATGACCAGCTTTGCCCCCACCCACCCCCACCCCCGCCGACCTTGGGGTTGGGGTGGGCGGTGGGATGCGCTGTGCTCCCGTCACAGTTTGTGGGCCCTGGAATGGTGGTGATCGAGATACACCCCTCCGCCACCTCATTACAAAGAAACAAGACACTGTGGTGTCTTGCTAGACCCCACAGGCACAGCAAAGAAAAGGAGAACTACTTATCCCCTTGTTCCACCGGGACCGACCCGGATGGATGCCCGAGGGTCCAGGCCCCGAGGGACGGGCGTACTCAACTTTTGCTGTAAACTCAACGGATTAGTTAAGTTGTGCCTCTGAGGATTTGTCCACGGAAACTACTCCAAATGATCGATTTTGTCTGTCTCGTGTACTTTTCCTTGTTACGAGCAAGCAGGTAAAAGAAAGAAAGAAAGAAAGAAAGAAAGAAAGAAAGAAAGAAAGAAAGAGAGAAAGAAAGAAAGAAAAAGATGAAAAAAGGTCTATAGGTTAAACTTTTACAATACCTTCCCAACTCTTTGGTGACCTGGAACTTTGAAGGTGTAACTAGCTTAATTGATAAATTGGGTTCAGTTCACCGGATACCTGGCATCTGTCTTTCCAACAGAAGGTAAAATACTAGAGTGTGAGTCAATGAGACACCCAAGGTGGTTTTTTTTGTTCGGTGGTGTTGTGTTTTCCTCCTCCACCCCTTGCCCTTTTCTTCCTTCCCCCCCTCCCCCCACCTCAGTTTTTGTGTTTCTCTTTTGTCTGATTCAGGAAACCTGCCGATACCTGGGTGTGTTAGTAAACGTGTTTCAGGTTTGTTTGTTTCTTTTTTCCTTCCTCTTTTTTTTAAATTTTAATTCACAATTCATGAGACATACATATACACACACACACACACACACACAGGAAGAGACACAGGCAGAGGGAGAAGCGGGCTCCCTGCAGGAACCCCCGATGTAGGACTCGATCCCGGGACTCCAGGATCGCGCTCTGGGCCAAAAGCAGGCGCTAAACCGCTGAGCCACCCAGGGATCCCCTTGCGGACATTTCTACAACCGATCGGGAACGACGCCCGCCGTCCGGTGTCCCGGATCTGTGGGGGTGAGGGCTCCAGGACGCCTCGGATGACGTTTCCAAGTGCGCCCTTCCCGGGGGCTGGAACCGGAACCGGAACCGGAACCGGGGCGGCATGGGTAGTTCGGAAGACGCTGCCGCCCGCGGCGGCGGCCGGTGCGCCCCCTAGCGGTGCAGATGTCCCCGTCCCGGGGAGGGGGAGGGGGAGCGAAACATCCCTAAGGAAGGCCCCGCTTGGGCGCCCGACGTTTTCCTGAGTCGGGAAACGCTACTGGACCTGGGTGGATCCGGACCAGGCTGTGTCCCAGCTGCCCTGCGATCCCATATGCCTCACACCTGGACTCCCCGGGCGGGCGAGCCAGCTTTCTGGCCCTGCCTGCCTGAGCCTACCTCTCTATCTCTGGCATCCAACTTGCAACTTCAAGTCCCTGAGGTCGAGACCTTCGGCTCCCTGGGTCCTGCTAGTAACCCAAACAGACAGACACGTTTGCCATGCCATGCCATGCCATGCCATGCCATGCCATTCCATTCCATTCCATTCCATTCCATTCCATTCCATACCATACCACTTGCAATCAGGCATCTGCGAAATGAATATTGAGCAAGGGAATTCTCAGCCTTGAACGTTTCTGGGCCCCGCTCCCTTGGCTTTCGCACCGGCCAAAGGTCCAAAGGGCTCCGAGAAACCTCAGCACACGGGCTCTGTTTCCGTCCCTCTGAACACACGTTGCCTGTCTGTCTCCCTTATAATACAGAAACGGGGACGCTTGGGTGGCTCCGTGTGGAGCATCTGCCTTAGGGGCACGTCGTGATCACAGGATCCGGGGATCCAGGCCCACATCGAGCTCCTTGCATTGGAGCCTGCTTCTCCCTCTGCCTAGGTCTCTGCCCCTTTCTCTCTCTCTCTCTCTCTCTCTCTCTCAAAATCCGGTAAAAATAGAAAGGAAAGAAAGAAAGAAAGAAAGAAAGAAAGAAAGAAAGAAGAAAGAAAGAAAGAAAGAAAGAAAGAAAGAAAGAAAGAAAGAAAGAAAGAAAGAAAAGAAAATTCCCTACGTTCGGACTTCCAGGTCACCCCATCAGAAAGATGCCTCGTGGGATGGGACCCAAGAGGTGGTTCAGAGAAATAAGGACCCGACTCCCCCCACACACACACACACTTCCCATGAGTCCAAATCATGAAGAAGACGGGGAAAGCAGGCCAGGCAGGCAGACACCAGAAATCCGAAGTCCGCACGCACGCACGCACGCACGCACGCAGGAGCACCAGAACCGATGCCCAACCCACTGCCTGCGTCTCCACCTCTCTCAGAGGGCTGAAAGGCAACCACGGACAAGGCCTGTTTTCCAGGAGGAAGCCGACATGAAGGAACAGGCGGCGTTGGAGGCGGAAGGCTGGAAGGTTGACGGATAGAGAAAGGAAAAGAGGGACAAGAGGGACGGGTGGACACCTGGGTGGCTCAGTGGTTGGGCGGCTGCCTTCCTCTCAGGGTGTGATGCGGGGGGGGGCGGGGGGTTGGGGAGGTGGAAGGGATACCCTGGGGTCCTGTGCCCGCATCCGGTTCCCTGCCTGCGTGGAGCCTGCTTCTCCCTCTGCCTGTGTCTCTGTCTGCCTCTCTCTGTGTCTCTCAGGAGTAAATAAAGAAATCCTTAAAAAAAAAAGGAATAAAATAAAAACCTTTAAATCTGTCTCAGTCCTGGCGGGGGCGGGGACTGCCTTGCCGCCTCTGCGCCTCAGCCTCCCGCGCGGCCCCCGCACCCCCCCCCCCGTTTCTGCAACACTCCTGTGGATGGAGTGGTCAACTCCTCTGCCATCATCCCGGGTGCCTCCAACGCCATCGCCGTCCCCCCTCCTCATCCCGCCGCCCCCCTGTAAGGAGCAAAAATCACCCGAGCCATTGAGCCACCACGGGAGCCTGACAGTGGGAGTGGGGAACACATAGATTGAGTTTTTAGAGGACGCGGGGCGGCGGGGCAGAGGGGCGGCGGGGGGGGGCGGCTGGGGCGACATCTACGCCTTTGGAGCCAATGCATGGTTGTTGGTTTCCTTTATTTTTTGGAGGGGGGGTGCGGTGGAGTTTGAAGATATTTCTTTATTAGGATGCTCACCAGAATGACAGGCTGGCACTGTCCGTCTGATGTGATAAAGGATACATACATCTGATCCGATTCTGGCAGGAAACAGGCGTAAGGCCTCTCAGACCTGGTACCGAGCGTCCGTGAAAGACGACTCCATTCACCAGAGAGCATGTTTCCTTGATTCCGAGGTCTCTGCTGTAGCTTCCGGTCACGTCCCGTGACTTGCTCAGACTTCATTCCGGCATCATCAGTGGACCCTCTCTTTCTTTCTTTCTTTCTTTCTTTCTTTCTTTCTTTCTTTCTTTTTCTTTTCTTTTCTTTTCTTTTTTTTCCCTAGCCACTTCTCAACTCCTTACGTCAGCTGCCGCCTGTCTGACTCACCCAGGTAGCCTCGAATTCTGCAGCACATCTCTTTGGTAGGCTGCTGCCCTGCCACCCTCAGGGGCATGGGTTGGGATTTGGGGGGGGAAGGAAAACGACGTCACGTTACCGAAGCAGACGGCAGGAGCGTATTGGCAAATGACACTAGGACACCCGGACACCCCGCAGGCCCGCCCGAGGGCCTGCTTGGAGCGCACGAACACACGTAGGGCACGTTCTTCTCTTCACGCGGCGCGGCGCGGCAGGCAGCGGAAGGTGCGGGATGACCTCCAGGGGCTCGGCGTCTGCAGCCAGCCATCAGGATGAACTCAGGGATGCCTCCGTGGAGGGTTTTGGTGGCTCCGTGAGCTCCTTTCCGAAGCTGCTTGTAGTTACAGGACTGCTGAACAAGCGTCCAGGAGTTTCTTGGTGAGGTGGGCATCTGCCACGGGGTAGGCCTTCGGATTTACATCGGCCTCAGTCATCTCTGCGTATCCGCGGTCCCTGTGGGTTTCCTGTAAAAAGACGTGTCCTGGGAGCTATCACCGTCACACTTCATACGGATGACCAGCTTTGCCCCCACCCACCCCCACCCCCGCCGACCTTGGGGTTGGGGTGGGCGGTGGGATGCGCTGTGCTCCCGTCACAGTTTGTGGGCCCTGGAATGGTGGTGATCGAGATACACCCCTCCGCCACCTCATTACAAAGAAACAAGACACTGTGGTGTCTTGCTAGACCCCACAGGCACAGCAAAGAAAAGGAGAACTACTTATCCCCTTGTTCCACCGGGACCGACCCGGATGGATGCCCGAGGGTCCAGGCCCCGAGGGACGGGCGTACTCAACTTTTGCTGTAAACTCAACGGATTAGTTAAGTTGTGCCTCTGAGGATTTGTCCACGGAAACTACTCCAAATGATCGATTTTGTCTGTCTCGTGTACTTTTCCTTGTTACGAGCAAGCAGGTAAAAGAAAGAAAGAAAGAAAGAAAGAAAGAAAGAAAGAAAGAAAGAAAGAAAGAGAGAAAGAAAGAAAGAAAAAGATGAAAAAAGGTCTATAGGTTAAACTTTTACAATACCTTCCCAAATCTTTGGTGACCTGGAACTTTGAAGGTGTAACTAGCTTAATTGATAAATTGGGTTCAGTTCACCGGATACCTGGCATCTGTCTTTCCAACAGAAGGTAAAATACTAGAGTGTGAGTCAATGAGACACCCAAGGTGGTTTTTTTTGTTCGGTGGTGTTGTGTTTTCTTCCTCCACCCCTTGCCCTTTTCTTCCTTCCCCCCCTCCCCCCACCTCAGTTTTTGTGTTTCTCTTTTGTCTGATTCAGGAAACCTGCCGATACCTGGGTGTGTTAGTAAACGTGTTTCAGGTTTGTTTGTTTCTTTTTTCCTTCCTCTTTTTTTTAAATTTTAATTCACAATTCATGAGACATACATATACACACACACACACACACACACAGGAAGAGACACAGGCAGAGGGAGAAGCGGGCTCCCTGCAGGAACCCCCGATGTAGGACTCGATCCCGGGACTCCAGGATCGCGCTCTGGGCCAAAAGCAGGCGCTAAACCGCTGAGCCACCCAGGGATCCCCTTGCGGACATTTCTACAACCGATCGGGAACGACGCCCGCCGTCCGGTGTCCCGGATCTTTGGGGGTGAGGGCTCCAGGACGCCTCGGATGACGTTTCCAAGTGCGCCCTTCCCGGGGGCTGGAACCGGAACCGGAACCGGAACCGGGGCGGCATGGGTAGTTCGGAAGACGCTGCCGCCGGCGGCGGCGGCCGGTGCGCCCCCTAGCGGTGCAGATGTCCCCGTCCCGGGGAGGGGGAGGGGGAGCGAAACATCCCTAAGGAAGGCCCCGCTTGGGCGCCCGACGTTTTCCTGAGTCGGGAAACGCTACTGGACCTGGGTGGATCCGGACCAGGCTGTGTCCCAGCTGCCCTGCGATCCCATAAGACTCACACCTGGACTCCCCGGGCGGGCGAGCCAGCTTTCTGGCCCTGCCTGCCTGAGCCTACCTCTCTATCTCTGGCATCCAACTTGCAACTTCAAGTCCCTGAGGTCGAGACCTTCGGCTCTCTGGGTCCTGCTAGTAACCCAAACAGACAGACACGTTTGCCATGCCATGCCATGCCATGCCATGCCATGCCATGCCATTCCATTCCATTCCATTCCATTCCATACCATACCACTTGCAATCAGGCATCTGCGAAATGAATATTGAGCAAGGGAATTCTCAGCCTTGAACGTTTCTGGGCCCCGCTCCCTTGGCTTTCGCACCGGCCAAAGGTCCAAAGGGCTCCGAGAAACCTCAGCACACGGGCTCTGTTTCCGTCCCTCTGAACACACGTTGCCTGTCTGTCTCCCTTATAATACAGAAACGGGGACGCTTGGGTGGCTCCGTGTGGAGCATCTGCCTTAGGGGCACGTCGTGATCACAGGATCCGGGGATCCAGGCCCACATCGAGCTCCTTGCATTGGAGCCTGCTTCTCCCTCTGCCTAGGTCTCTGCCCCTTTCTCTCTCTCTCTCTCTCTCTCTCTCTCTCAAAATCCAGTAAAAATAGAAAGGAAAGAAAGAAAGAAAGAAGAAAGAAAGAAAGAAAGAAAGAAAGAAAGAAAGAAAGAAAGAAAGAAAGAAAAGAAAATTCCCTACGTTCGGACTTCCAGGTCACCCCATCAGAAAGATGCCTCGTGGGATGGGACCCAAGAGGTGGTCCAGAGAAATAAGGACCCGACTCCCCCCCCCCACACACACACACTTCCCATGAGTCCAAATCATGAAGAAGACGGGGAAAGCAGGCCAGGCAGGCAGGCACCAGAAATCCGAAGTCCGCACGCACGCACACACGCACGAGCACCAGAACCGATGCCCAACCCACTGCCTACGTCTCCACCTCTCTCAGAGGGCTGAAAGGCAACCACGGACAAGGCCTGTTTTCCAGGAGGAAGCCGACATGAAGGAACAGGCGGCGTTGGAGGCGGAAGGCTGGAAGGTTGACGGATAGAGAAAGGAAAAGAGGGACAAGAGGGACGGGTGGACACCTGGGTGGCTCAGTGGTTGGGCGGCTGCCTTCCTCTCAGGGTGTGATGCGGGGGGGCGGGGGGTTGGGGAGGTGGAAGGGATACCCTGGGGCCCTGTGCCCGCATCCGGTTCCCTGCCTGCGTGGAGCCTGCTTCTCCCTCTGCCTGTGTCTCTGTCTGCCTCTCTCTGTGTCTCTCAGGAGTAAATAAAGAAATCCTTAAAAAAAAAAAGGAATAAAATAAAAACCTTTAAATCTGTCTCAGTCCTGGCGGGGGCGGGGACTGCCTTGCCGCCTCTGCGCCTCAGCCTCCCCCGCGGCCCCCGCACCCCCCCCCCCCCGGTTCTGCAACACTCCTGTGGATGGAGTGGTCAACTCCTCTGCCATCATCCCGGGTGCCTCCAACGCCATCGCCGCCCCCCCTCCTCATCCCGCCGCCCCCCTGTAAGGAGCAAAAATCACCCGAGCCATTGGGCCACCACGGGAGCCTGACAGTGGGAGTGGGGAACACATAGATCGAGTTTTTAGAGGACGCGGGGCGGCGGGGCGGAGGGGCGGCGGGGGGGGGCGGCTGGGGCGACATCTACGCCTTTGGAGCCAATGCATGGTTGTTGGTTTCCTTTATTTTTTGGAGGGGGGGTGCGGTGGAGTTTGAAGATATTTCTTTATTAGGATGCTCACCAGAATGACAGGCTGGCACTGTCCGTCTGATGTGATAAAGGATACATACATCTGATCCGATTCTGGCAGGAAACAGGCGTAAGGCCTCTCAGACCTGGTACCGAGCGTCCGTGAAAGACGACTCCATTCACCAGAGAGCATGTTTCCTTGATTCCGAGGTCTCTGCTGTAGCTTCCGGTCACGTCCCGTGACTTGCTCAGACTTCATTCCGGCATCATCAGTGGACCCTCTCTTTCTTTCTTTCTTTCTTTCTTTCTTTCTTTCTTTCTTTCTTTCTTTTTCTTTTCTTTTCTTTTTTTTCCCTAGCCTCTTCTCAACTCCTTACGTCAGCTGCCGCCTGTCTGACTCACCCAGGTAGCCTCGAATTCTGCAGCACATCTCTTTGGTAGGCTGCTGCCCTGCCACCCTCAGGGGCATGGGTTGGGATTTGGGGGGGGAAGGGGAACGACGTCACGTTACCGAAGCAGACGGCAGGAGCGTATTGGCAAATGACACTAGGACACCCGGACACCCCGCAGGCCCGCCCGAGGGCCTGCTTGGAGCGCACGAACACACGTAGGGCACGTTCTTCTCTTCACGCGGCGCGGCGCGGCAGGCAGCGGAAGGTGCGGGATGACCTCCAGGGGCTCGGCGTCTGCAGCCAGCCATCAGGATGAACTCAGGGATGCCTCCGTGGAGGGTTTTGGTGGCTCCGTGAGCTCCTTTCCGAAGCTGCTTGTAGTTACAGGACTGCTGAACAAGCGTCCAGGAGTTTCTTGGTGAGGTGGGCATCTGCCACGGGGTAGGCCTTCGGATTTACATCGGCCTCAGTCATCTCTGCGTATCCGCGGTCCCTGTGGGTTTCCTGTAAAAAGACGTGTCCTGGGAGCTATCACCGTCACACTTCATACGGATGACCAGCTTTGCCCCCACCCACCCCCACCCCCGCCGACCTTGGGGTTGGGGTGGGCGGTGGGATGCGCTGTGCTCCCGTCACAGTTTGTGGGCCCTGGAATGGTGGTGATCGAGATACACCCCTCCGCCACCTCATTACAAAGAAACAAGACACTGTGGTGTCTTGCTAGACCCCACAGGCACAGCAAAGAAAAGGAGAACTACTTATCCCCTTGTTCCACCGGGACCGACCCGGATGGATGCCCGAGGGTCCAGGCCCCGAGGGACGGGCGTACTCAACTTTTGCTGTAAACTCAACGGATTAGTTAAGTTGTGCCTCTGAGGATTTGTCCACGGAAACTACTCCAAATGATCGATTTTGTCTGTCTCGTGTACTTTTCCTTGTTACGAGCAAGCAGGTAAAAGAAAGAAAGAAAGAAAGAAAGAAAGAAAGAAAGAAAGAAAGAGAGAAAGAAAGAAAGAAAAAGATGAAAAAAGGTCTATAGGTTAAACTTTTACAATACCTTCCCAACTCTTTGGTGACCTGGAACTTTGAAGGTGTAACTAGCTTAATTGATAAATTGGGTTCAGTTCACCGGATACCTGGCATCTGTCTTTCCAACAGAAGGTAAAATACTAGAGTGTGAGTCAATGAGACACCCAAGGTGGTTTTTTTTGTTCGGTGGTGTTGTGTTTTCCTCCTCCACCCCTTGCCCTTTTCTTCCTTCCCCCCCTCCCCCCACCTCAGTTTTTGTGTTTCTCTTTTGTCTGATTCAGGAAACCTGCCGATACCTGGGTGTGTTAGTAAACGTGTTTCAGGTTTGTTTGTTTCTTTTTTCCTTCCTCTTTTTTTTAAATTTTAATTCACAATTCATGAGACATACATATACACACACACACACACACACACAGGAAGAGACACAGGCAGAGGGAGAAGCGGGCTCCCTGCAGGAACCCCCGATGTAGGACTCGATCCCGGGACTCCAGGATCGCGCTCTGGGCCAAAAGCAGGCGCTAAACCGCTGAGCCACCCAGGGATCCCCTTGCGGACATTTCTACAACCGATCGGGAACGACGCCCGCCGTCCGGTGTCCCGGATCTTTGGGGGTGAGGGCTCCAGGACGCCTCGGATGACGTTTCCAAGTGCGCCCTTCCCGGGGGCTGGAACCGGAACCGGAACCGGAACCGGGGCGGCATGGGTAGTTCGGAAGACGCTGCCGCCGGCGGCGGCGGCCGGTGCGCCCCCTAGCGGTGCAGATGTCCCCGTCCCGGGGAGGGGGAGGGGGAGCGAAACATCCCTAAGGAAGGCCCCGCTTGGGCGCCCGACGTTTTCCTGAGTCGGGAAACGCTACTGGACCTGGGTGGATCCGGACCAGGCTGTGTCCCAGCTGCCCTGCGATCCCATAAGACTCACACCTGGACTCCCCGGGCGGGCGAGCCAGCTTTCTGGCCCTGCCTGCCTGAGCCTACCTCTCTATCTCTGGCATCCAACTTGCAACTTCAAGTCCCTGAGGTCGAGACCTTCGGCTCTCTGGGTCCTGCTAGTAACCCAAACAGACAGACACGTTTGCCATGCCATGCCATGCCATGCCATGCCATGCCATGCCATTCCATTCCATTCCATTCCATTCCATACCATACCACTTGCAATCAGGCATCTGCGAAATGAATATTGAGCAAGGGAATTCTCAGCCTTGAACGTTTCTGGGCCCCGCTCCCTTGGCTTTCGCACCGGCCAAAGGTCCAAAGGGCTCCGAGAAACCTCAGCACACGGGCTCTGTTTCCGTCCCTCTGAACACACGTTGCCTGTCTGTCTCCCTTATAATACAGAAACGGGGACGCTTGGGTGGCTCCGTGTGGAGCATCTGCCTTAGGGGCACGTCGTGATCACAGGATCCGGGGATCCAGGCCCACATCGAGCTCCTTGCATTGGAGCCTGCTTCTCCCTCTGCCTAGGTCTCTGCCCCTTTCTCTCTCTCTTTCTCTCTCTCTCTCTCAAAATCCGGTAAAAATAGAAAGGAAAGAAAGAAAGAAAGAAAGAAAGAAAGAAGAAAGAAAGAAAGAAAAAAGAAAGAAAGAAAGAAAGAAAGAAAGAAAGAAAGAAAGAAAGAAAAGAAAATTCCCTACGTTCGGACTTCCAGGTCACCCCATCAGAAAGATGCCTCGTGGGATGGGACCCAAGAGGTGGTCCAGAGAAATAAGGACCCGACTCCCCCCCCCACACACACACACTTCCCATGAGTCCAAATCATGAAGAAGACGGGGAAAGCAGGCCAGGCAGGCAGACACCAGAAATCCGAAGTCCGCACGCACGCACGCACGCACGAGCACCAGAACCGATGCCCAACCCACTGCCTGCGTCTCCACCTCTCTCAGAGGGCTGAAAGGCAACCACGGACAAGGCCTGTTTTCCAGGAGGAAGCCGACATGAAGGAACAGGCGGCGTTGGAGGCGGAAGGCTGGAAGGTTGACGGATAGAGAAAGGAAAAGAGGGACAAGAGGGACGGGTGGACACCTGGGTGGCTCAGTGGTTGGGCGGCTGCTTTCCTCTCAGGGTGTGATGCGGGGGGGGGGGCGGGGGGTTGGGGAGGTGGAAGGGATACCCTGGGGTCCTGTGCCCGCATCCGGTTCCCTGCCTGCGTGGAGCCTGCTTCTCCCTCTGCCTGTGTCTCTGTCTGCCTCTCTCTGTGTCTCTCAGGAGTAAATAAAGAAATCCTTAAAAAAAAAAAGGAATAAAATAAAAACCTTTAAATCTGTCTCAGTCCTGGCGGGGGCGGGGACTGCCTTGCCGCCTCTGCGCCTCAGCCTCCCCCGCGGCCCCCGCACCCCCCCCCGTTTCTGCAACACTCCTGTGGATGGAGTGGTCAACTCCTCTGCCATCATCCCGGGTGCCTCCAACACCATCGCCGCCCCCCCTCCTCATCCCGCCGCCCCCCTGTAAGGAGCAAAAATCACCCGAGCCATTGGGCCACCACGGGAGCCTGACAGTGGGAGTGGGGAACACATAGATTGAGTTTTTAGAGGACGCGGGGCGGCGGGGCGGAGGGGCGGCGGGGGGGGGGGGGCGGCTGGGGCGACATCTACGCCTTTGGAGCCAATGCATGGTTGTTGGTTTCCTTTATTTTTTGGAGGGGGGGTGCGGTGGAGTTTGAAGATATTTCTTTATTAGGATGCTCACCAGAATGACAGGCTGGCACTGTCCGTCTGATGTGATAAAGGATACATACATCTGATCCGATTCTGGCAGGAAACAGGCGTAAGGCCTCTCAGACCTGGTACCGAGCGTCCGTGAAAGACGACTCCATTCACCAGAGAGCATGTTTCCTTGATTCCGAGGTCTCTGCTGTAGCTTCTGGTCACGTCCCGTGACTTGCTCAGACTTCATTCCGGCATCATCAGTGGACCCTCTCTTTCTTTCTTTCTTTCTTTCTTTCTTTCTTTCTTTCTTTCTTTTTCTTTTCTTTTTTTTCCCTAGCCACTTCTCAACTCCTTACGTCAGCTGCCGCCTGTCTGACTCACCCAGGTAGCCTCGAATTCTGCAGCACATCTCTTTGGTAGGCTGCTGCCCTGCCACCCTCAGGGGCATGGGTTGGGATTTGGGGGGGGAAGGGGAACGACGTCACGTTACCGAAGCAGACGGCAGGAGCGTATTGGCAAATGACACTAGGACACCCGGACACCCTGCAGGCCCGCCCGAGGGCCTGCTTGGAGCGCACGAACACACGTAGGGCACGTTCTTCTCTTCACGCGGCGCGGCGCGGCGCGGCAGGCAGCGGAAGGTGCGGGATGACCTCCAGGGGCTCGGCGTCTGCAGCCAGCCATCAGGATGAACTCAGGGATGCCTCCGTGGAGGGTTTTGGTGGCTCCGTGAGCTCCTTTCCGAAGCTGCTTGTAGTTACAGGACTGCTGAACAAGCGTCCAGGAGTTTCTTGGTGAGGTGGGCATCTGCCACGGGGTAGGCCTTCGGATTTACATCGGCCTCAGTCATCTCTGCGTATCCGCGGTCCCTGTGGGTTTCCTGTAAAAAGACGTGTCCTGGGAGCTATCACCGTCACACTTCATACGGATGACCAGCTTTGCCCCCACCCACCCCCACCCCCGCCGACCTTGGGGTTGGGGTGGGCGGTGGGATGCGCTGTGCTCCCGTCACAGTTTGTGGGCCCTGGAATGGTGGTGATCGAGATACACCCCTCCGCCACCTCATTACAAAGAAACAAGACACTGTGGTGTCTTGCTAGACCCCACAGGCACAGCAAAGAAAAGGAGAACTACTTATCCCCTTGTTCCACCGGGACCGACCCGGATGGATGCCCGAGGGTCCAGGCCCCGAGGGACGGGCGTACTCAACTTTTGCTGTAAACTCAACGGATTAGTTAAGTTGTGCCTCTGAGGATTTGTCCACGGAAACTACTCCAAATGATCGATTTTGTCTGTCTCGTGTACTTTTCCTTGTTACGAGCAAGCAGGTAAAAGAAAGAAAGAAAGAAAGAAAGAAAGAAAGAAAGAAAGAAAGAAAGAGAGAAAGAAAGAAAGAAAGAGAGAGAGAGAAAGAAAGAAAGAAAAAGATGAAAAAAAGTCTATAGGTTAAACTTTTACAATACCTTCCCAAATCTTTGGTGACCTGGAACTTTGAAGGTGTAACTAGCTTAATTGATAAATTGGGTTCAGTTCACCGGATACCTGGCATCTGTCTTTCCAACAGAAGGTAAAATACTAGAGTGTGAGTCAATGAGACACCCAAGGTGGTTTTTTTTGTTCGGTGGTGTTGTGTTTTCCTCCTCCACCCCTTGCCCTTTTCTTCCTTCCCCCCCTCCCCCCACCTCAGTTTTTGTGTTTCTCTTTTGTCTGATTCAGGAAACCTGCCGATACCTGGGTGTGTTAGTAAACGTGTTTCAGGTTTGTTTGTTTCTTTTTTCCTTCCTCTTTTTTTTAAATTTTAATTCACAATTCATGAGACATACATACACACACACACACACACACACACACACACACAGGAAGAGACACAGGCAGAGGGAGAAGCGGGCTCCCTGCAGGCACCCCCGATGTAGGACTCGATCCCGGGACTCCAGGATCGCGCTCTGGGCCAAAAGCAGGCGCTAAACCGCTGAGCCACCCAGGGATCCCCTTGCGGACATTTCTACAACGGATCGGGAACGACGCCCGCCGTCCGGTGTCCCGGATCTTTGGGGGTGAGGGCTCCAGGACGCCTCGGATGACGTTTCCAAGTGCGCCCTTCCCGGGGGCTGGAACCGGAACCGGAACCGGAACCGGGGCGGCATGGGTAGTTCGGAAGACGCTGCCGCCGCCGGCGGCGGCCGGTGCGCCCCCTAGCGGTGCAGATGTCCCCGTCCCGGGGAGGGGGAGGGGGAGCGAAACATCCCTAAGGAAGGCCCCGCTTGGGCGCCCGACGTTTTCCTGAGTCGGGAAACGCTACTGGACCTGGGTGGATCCGGACCAGGCTGTGTCCCAGCTGCCCTGCGATCCCATATGCCTCACACCTGGACTCCCCGGGCGGGCGAGCCAGCTTTCTGGCCCTGCCTGCCTGAGCCTACCTCTCTATCTCTGGCATCCAACTTGCAACTTCAAGTCCCTGAGGTCGAGACCTTCGGCTCTCTGGGTCCTGCTAGTAACCCAAACAGACAGAAACGTTTGCCATGCCATGCCATGACATGCCATGCCATTCCATTCCATTCCATTCCATTCCATTCCATTCCATTCCATACCATACCACTTGCAATCAGGCATCTGCGAAATGAATATTGAGCAAGGGAATTCTCAGCCTTGAACGTTTCTGGGCCCCGCTCCCTTGGCTTCGCACCGGCCAAAGGTCCAAAGGGCTCCGAGAAACCTCAGCACACGGGCTCTGTTTCCGTCCCTCTGAACACACGTTGCCTGTCTTTCTCCCTTATAATACAGAAACGGGGACGCTAGGGTGGCTCCGTGTGGAGCATCTGCCTTAGGGGCACGTCGTGATCACAGGATCCGGGGATCCAGGCCCACATCGAGCTCCTTGCATTGGAGCCTGCTTCTCCCTCTGCCTAGGTCTCTGCCCCTTTCTCTCTCTCTCTCTCTCTCTCTCTCTCTCTCTTAAAATCCGGTAAAAATAGAAAGGAAAGAAAGAAAGAAAGAAAGAAAGAAGAAAGAAAGAAAGAAAGAAGAAAGAAAAAAAGAAAGAAAGAAAGAAAGAAAGAAAGAAAGAAAGAAAGAAAGAAAAGAAAATTCCCTACGTTCGGACTTCCAGGTCACCCCATCAGAAAGATGCCTCGTGGGATGGGACCCAAGAGGTGGTCCAGAGAAATAAGGACCCGACTCCCCCCCCCACACACACACACTTCCCATGAGTCCAAATCATGAAGAAGACGGGGAAAGCAGGCCAGGCAGGCAGACACCAGAAATCCGAAGTCCGCACGCACGCACGCACGCACGAACACCAGAACCGATGCCCAACCCACTGCCTGCGTCTCCACCTCTCTCAGAGGGCTGAAAGGCAACCACGGACAAGGCCTGTTTTCCAGGAGGAAGCCGACATGAAGGAACAGGCGGCGTTGGAGGCGGAAGGCTGGAAGGTTGACGGATAGAGAAAGGAAAAGAGGGACAAGAGGGACGGGTGGACACCTGGGTGGCTCAGTGGTTGGGCGGCTGCCTTCCTCTCAGGGTGTGATGCGGGGGGGGCGGGGGGTTGGGGATGTGGAAGGGATACCCTGGGGTCCTGTGCCCGCATCCGGTTCCCTGCCTGCGTGGAGCCTGCTTCTCCCTCTGCCTGTGTCTCTGTCTGCCTCTCTCTGTGTCTCTCAGGAGTAAATAAAGAAATCCTTAAAAAAAAAAAAGGAATAAAATAAAAACCTTTAAATCTGTCTCAGTCCTGGCGGGGGCGGGGACTGCCTTGCCGCCTCTGCGCCTTAGCCTCCCCCGTGACCCCCGGACCCCCCCCCCCGTTTCTGCAACACTCCTGTGGATGGAGTGGTCAACTCCTCTGCCATCATCCCGGGTGCCTCCAACGCCATCGCCGCCCCCCCTCCTCATCCCGCCGCCCCCCTGTAAGGAGCAAAAACCACCCGAGCCTTTGGGCCACCACGGGAGCCTGACAGTGGGAGTGGGGAACACATAGATTGAGTTTTTAGAGGACGCGGGGCGGCGGGGCGGAGGGGCGGCGTGGGGGGGCGGCTGGGGTGACATCTACGCCTTTGGAGCCAATGCATGGTTGTTGGTTTCCTTTATTTTTTGGAGGGGGGGTGCGGTGGAGTTTGAAGATATTTCTTTATTAGGATGCTCACCAGAATGACAGGCTGGCACTGTCCGTCTGATGTGATAAAGGATACATACATCTGATCCGATTCTGGCAGGAAACAGGCGTAAGGCCTCTCAGACCTGGTACCGAGCGTCCGTGAAAGACGACTCCATTCACCAGAGAGCATGTTTCCTTGATTCCGAGGTCTCTGCTGTAGCTTCCGGTCACGTCCCGTGACTTGCTCAGACTTCATTCCGGCATCATCAGTGGACCCTCTCTTTCTTTCTTTCTTTCTTTCTTTCTTTCTTTCTTTCTTTCTTTCTTTCTTTTTCTTTTCTTTTCTTTTTTTTCCCTAGCCACTTCTCAACTCCTTACGTCAGCTGCCGCCTGTCTGACTCACCCAGGTAGCCTCGAATTCTGCAGCACATCTCTTTGGTAGGCTGCTGCCCTGCCACCCTCAGGGGCATGGGTTGGGATTTGGGGGGGGAAGGGGAACGACGTCACGTTACCGAAGCAGACGGCAGGAGCGTATTGGCAAATGACACTAGGACACCCGGACACCCCGCAGGCCCGCCCGAGGGCCTGCTTGGAGCGCACGAACACACGTAGGGCACGTTCTTCTCTTCACGCGGCGCGGCGCGGCGCGGCAGGCAGCGGAAGGTGCGGGATGACCTCCAGGGGCTCGGCGTCTGCAGCCAGCCATCAGGATGAACTCAGGGATGCCTCCGTGGAGGGTTTTGGTGGCTCCGTGAGCTCCTTTCCGAAGCTGCTTGTAGTTACAGGACTGCTGAACAAGCGTCCAGGAGTTTCTTGGTGAGGTGGGCATCTGCCACGGGGTAGGCCTTCGGATTTACATCGGCCTCAGTCATCTCTGCGTATCCGCGGTCCCTGTGGGTTTCCTGTAAAAAGACGTGTCCTGGGAGCTATCACCGTCACACTTCATACGGATGACCAGCTTTGCCCCCACCCACCCCCACCCCCGCCGACCTTGGGGTTGGGGTGGGCGGTGGGATGCGCTGTGCTCCCGTCACAGTTTGTGGGCCCTGGAATGGTGGTGATCGAGATACACCCCTCCGCCACCTCATTACAAAGAAACAAGACACTGTGGTGTCTTGCTAGACCCCACAGGCACAGCAAAGAAAAGGAGAACTACTTATCCCCTTGTTCCACCGGGACCGACCCGGATGGATGCCCGAGGGTCCAGGCCCCGAGGGACGGGCGTACTCAACTTTTGCTGTAAACTCAACGGATTAGTTAAGTTGTGCCTCTGAGGATTTGTCCACGGAAACTACTCCAAATGATCGATTTTGTCTGTCTCGTGTACTTTTCCTTGTTACGAGCAAGCAGGTAAAAGAAAGAAAGAAAGAAAGAAAGAAAGAAAGAAAGAAAGAAAGAAAGAAAGAAAGAAAGAAAAAGATGGAAAAAGGTCTATAGGTTAAACTTTTACAATACCTTCCCAAATCTTTGGTGACCTGGAACTTTGAAGGTGTAACTAGCTTAATTGATAAATTGGGTTCAGTTCACCGGATACCTGGCATCTGTCTTTCCAACAGAAGGTAAAATACTAGAGTGTGAGTCAATGAGACACCCAAGGTGGTTTTTTTTGTTCGGTGGTGTTGTGTTTTCCTCCTCCACCCCTTGCCCTTTTCTTCCTTCCCCCCCTCCCCCCACCTCAGTTTTTGTGTTTCTCTTTTGTCTGATTCAGGAAACCTGCCGATACCTGGGTGTGTTAGTAAACGTGTTTCAGGTTTGTTTGTTTCTTTTTTCCTTCCTCTTTTTTTTAAATTTTAATTCACAATTCATGAGACATACATACACACACACACACACACACACACACAGGAAGAGACACAGGCAGAGGGAGAAGCGGGCTCCCTGCAGGAACCCCCGATGTAGGACTCGATCCCGGGACTCCAGGATCGCGCTCTGGGCCAAAAGCAGGCGCTAAACCGCTGAGCCACCCAGGGATCCCCTTGCGGACATTTCTACAACCGATCGGGAACGACGCCCGCCGTCCGGTGTCCCGGATCTTTGGGGGTGAGGGCTCCAGGACGCCTCGGATGACGTTTCCAAGTGCGCCCTTCCCGGGGGCTGGAACCGGAACCGGAACCGGAACCGGGGCGGCATGGGTAGTTCGGAAGACGCTGCTGCCGCCGGCGGCGGCCGGTGCGCCCCCTAGCGGTGCAGATGTCCCCGTCCCGGGGAGGGGGAGGGGGAGCGAAACATCCCTAAGGAAGGCCCCGCTTGGGCGCCCGACGTTTTCCTGAGTCGGGAAACGCTACTGGACCTGGGTGGATCCGGACCAGGCTGTGTCCCAGCTGCCCTGCAATCCCATATGCCTCACACCTGGACTCCCCGGGCGGGCGAGCCAGCTTTCTGGCCCTGCCTGCCTGAGCCTACCTCTCTATCTCTGGCATCCAACTTGCAACTTCAAGTCCCTGAGGTCGAGACCTTCGGCTCTCTGGGTCCTGCTAGTAACCCAAACAGACAGACACGTTTGCCATGCCATGCCATGCCATGCCATGCCATGCCATGCCATTCCATTCCATTCCATTCCATTCCATTCCATTCCATACCATACCACTTGCAATCAGGCATCTGCGAAATGAATATTGAGCAAGGAAATTCTCAGCCTTGAACGTTTCTGGGCCCCGCTCCCTTGGCTTTCGCACCGGCCAAAGGTCCAAAGGGCTCCGAGAAACCTCAGCACACAGGCTCTGTTTCCGTCCCTCTGAACACACGTTGCCTGTCTGTCTCCCTTATAATACAGAAACGGGGACGCTTGGGTGGCTCCGTGTGGAGCATCTGCCTTAGGGGCACGTCGTGATCACAGGATCCGGGGATCCAGGCCCACATCGAGCTCCTTGCATTGGAGCCTGCTTCTCCCTCTGCCTAGGTCTCTGCCCCTTTCTCTCTCTCTCTCTCTCTCTCTCAAAATCCGGTAAAAATAGAAAGGAAAGAAAGAAAGAAAGAAAGAAGAAAGAAAGAAAGAAAGAAAGAAAGAAAGAAAGAAAGAAAGAAAAGAAAATTCCCTACGTTCGGACTTCCAGGTCACCCCATCAGAAAGATGCCTCGTGGGATGGGACCCAAGAGGTGGTCCAGAGAAATAAGGACCCGACTCCCCCCCCCACACACACACACTTCCCATGAGTCCAAATCATGAAGAAGACGGGGAAAGCAGGCCAGGCAGGCAGACACCAGAAATCCGAAGTCCGCACGCACGCACGCACGCACGAGCACCAGAACCGATGCCCAACCCACTGCCTGCGTCTCCACCTCTCTCAGAGGGCTGAAAGGCAACCACGGACAAGGCCTGTTTTCCAGGAGGAAGCCGACATGAAGGAACAGGCGGCGTTGGAGGCGGAAGGCTGGAAGGTTGACGGATAGAGAAAGGAAAAGAGGGACAAGAGGGACGGGTGGACACCTGGGTGGCTCAGTGGTTGGGCGGCTGCCTTCCTCTCAGGGTGTGATGCGGGGGGGGCGGGGGGTTGGGGAGGTGGAAGGGATACCCTGGGGTCCTGTGCCCGCATCCGGTTCCCTGCCTGCGTGGAGCCTGCTTCTCCCTCTGCCTGTGTCTCTGTCTGCCTCTCTCTGTGTCTCTCAGGAGTAAATAAAGAAATCCTTAAAAAAAAAAAAGGAATAAAATAAAAACCTTTAAATCTGTCTCAGTCCTGGCGGGGGCGGGGACTGCCTGGCCGCCTCTGCGCCTCAGCCTCCCCCGCGGCCCCCGCACCCCCCCCCCGTTTCTGCAACACTCCTGTGGATGGAGTGGTCAACTCCTCTGCCATCATCCCGGGTGCCTCCAACGCCATCGCCGCCCCCCCTCCTCATCCCGCCGCCCCCCTGTAAGGAGCAAAAATCACCCGAGCCATTGGGCCACCACGGGAGCCTGACAGTGGGAGTGGGGAACACATAGATTGAGTTTTTAGAGGACGCGGGGCGGCGGGGCGGAGGGGCGGCGGGGGGGGGGGGCGGCTGGGGCGACATCTACGCCTTTGGAGCCAATGCATGGTTGTTGGTTTCCTTTATTTTTTGGAGGGGGGGTGCGGTGGAGTTTGAAGATATTTCTTTATTAGGATGCTCACCAGAATGACAGGCTGGCACTGTCCGTCTGATGTGATAAAGGATACATACATCTGATCCGATTCTGGCAGGAAACAGGCGTAAGGCCTCTCAGACCTGGTACCGAGCGTCCGTGAAAGACGACTCCATTCACCAGAGAGCATGTTTCCTTGATTCCGAGGTCTCTGCTGTAGCTTCCGGTCACGTCCCGTGACTTGCTCAGACTTCATTCCGGCATCATCAGTGGACCCTCTCTTTCTTTCTTTCTTTCTTTCTTTCTTTCTTTCTTTCTTTCTTTTTCTTTTCTTTTTTTTCCCTAGCCACTTCTCAACTCCTTACGTCAGCTGCCGCCTGTCTGACTCACCCAGGTAGCCTCGAATTCTGCAGCACATCTCTTTGGTAGGCTGCTGCCCTGCCACCCTCAGGGGCATGGGTTGGGATTTGGGGGGGGAAGGGGAACGACGTCACGTTACCGAAGCAGACGGCAGGAGCGTATTGGCAAATGACACTAGGACACCCGGACACCCCGCAGGCCCGCCCGAGGGCCTGCTTGGAGCGCACGAACACACGTAGGGCACGTTCTTCTCTTCACGCGGCGCGGCGCGGCAGGCAGCGGAAGGTGCGGGATGACCTCCAGGGGCTCGGCGTCTGCAGCCAGCCTTCAGGATGAACTCAGGGATGCCTCCGTGGAGGGTTTTGGTGGCTCCGTGAGCTCCTTTCCGAAGCTGCTTGTAGTTACAGGACTGCTGAACAAGCGTCCAGGAGTTTCTTGGTGAGGTGGGCATCTGCCACGGGGTAGGCCTTCGGATTTACATCGGCCTCAGTCATCTCTGCGTATCCGCGGTCCCTGTGGGTTTCCTGTCAAAAGACGTGTCCTGGGAGCTATCACCGTCACACTTCATACGGATGACCAGCTTTGCCCCCACCCACCCCCACCCCCGCCGACCTTGGGGTTGGGGTGGGCGGTGGGATGCGCTGTGCTCCCGTCACAGTTTGTGGGCCCTGGAATGGTGGTGATCGAGATACACCCCTCCGCCACCTCATTACAAAGAAACAAGACACTGTGGTGTCTTGCTAGACCCCACAGGCACAGCAAAGAAAAGGAGAACTACTTATCCCCTTGTTCCACCGGGACCGACCCGGATGGATGCCCGAGGGTCCAGGCCCCGAGGGACGGGCGTACTCAACTTTTGCTGTAAACTCAACGGATTAGTTAAGTTGTGCCTCTGAGGATTTGTCCACGGAAACTACTCCAAATGATCGATTTTGTCTGTCTCGTGTACTTTTCCTTGTTACGAGCAAGCAGGTAAAAGAAAGAAAGAAAGAAAGAAAGAAAGAAAGAAAGAAAGAAAGAAAGAAAGAGAGAAAGAAAGAAAGAAAAAGATGGAAAAAGGTCTATAGGTTAAACTTTTACAATACCTTCCCAACTCTTTGGTGACCTGGAACTTTGAAGGTGTAACTAGCTTAATTGATAAATTGGGTTCAGTTCACCGGATACCTGGCATCTGTCTTTCCAACAGAAGGTAAAATACTAGAGTGTGAGTCAATGAGACACCCAAGGTGTTTTTTTTTGTTCGGTGGTGTTGTGTTTTCCTCCTCCACCCCTTGCCCTTTTCTTCCTTCCCCCCCTCCCCCCACCTCAGTTTTTGTGTTTCTCTTTTGTCTGATTCAGGAAACCTGCCGATACCTGGGTGTGTTAGTAAACGTGTTTCAGGTTTGTTTGTTTCTTTTTTCCTTCCTCTTTTTTTTAAATTTTAATTCACAATTCATGAGACATACATACACACACACACACACACACACACACAGGAAGAGACACAGGCAGAGGGAGAAGCGGGCTCCCTGCAGGAACCCCCGATGTAGGACTCGATCCCGGGACTCCAGGATCGCGCTCTGGGCTAAAAGCAGGCGCTAAACCGCTGAGCCACCCAGGGATCCCCTTGCGGACATTTCTACAACCGATCGGGAACGACGCCCGCCGTCCGGTGTCCCGGATCTTTGGGGGTGAGGGCTCCAGGACGCCTCGGATGACGTTTCCAAGTGCGCCCTTCCCGGGGGCTGGAACCGGAACCGGAACCGGAACCGGGGCGGCATGGGTAGTTCGGAAGACGCTGCCGCCGCCGCCGGCGTCCGGTGCGCCCCCTAGCGGTGCAGATGTCCCCGTCCCGGGGAGGGGGACGGGGAGCGAAACATCCCTAAGGAAGGCCCCGCTTGGGCGCCCGACGTTTTCCTGAGTCGGGAAACGCTACTGGACCTGGGTGGATCCGGACCAGGCTGTGTCCCAGCTGCCCTGCGATCCCATATGCCTCACACCTGGACTCCCCGGGCGGGCGAGCCAGCTTTCTGGCACTGCCTGCCTGAGCCTACCTCTCTATCTCTGGCATCCAACTTGCAACTTCAAGTCCCTGAGGTCGAGACCTTCGGCTCTCTGGGTCCTGCTAGTAACCCAAACAGACAGACACGTTTGCCATGCCATGCCATGCCATGCCATGCCATGCCATGCCATGCCATTCCATTCCATTCCATTCCATTCCTTACCATACCACTTGCAATCAGGCATCTGCGAAATGAATATTGAGCAAGGGAATTCTCAGCCTTGAACGTTTCTGGGCCCCGCTCCCTTGGCTTTCGCACCGGCCAAAGGTCCAAAGGGCTCCGAGAAACCTCAGCACACAGGCTCTGTTTCCGTCCCTCTGAACACACGTTGCCTGTCTGTCTCCCTTATAATACAGAAACGGGGACGCTTGGGTGGCTCCGTGTGGAGCATCTGCCTTAGGGGCACGTCGTGATCACAGGATCCGGGGATCCAGGCCCACATCGAGCTCCTTGCATTGGAGCCTGCTTCTCCCTCTGCCTAGGTCTCTGCCCCTTTCTCTCTCTCTCTCTCTCTCTCTCTCTCTCTCTCTCTCTCTCTCTCTCTCAAAATCCGGTAAAAATAGAAAGGAAAGAAAGAAAGAAAGAAAGAAGAAAGAAAGAAAGAAAGAAAGAAAGAAAGAAAGAAAGAAAGAAAGAAAAGAAAATTCCCTACGTTCGGACTTCCAGGTCACCCCATCAGAAAGATGCCTCGTGGGATGGGACCCAAGAGGTGGTCCAGAGAAATAAGGACCCGACTCCCCCCCACACACACACACTTCCCATGAGTCCAAATCATGAAGAAGACGGGGAAAGCAGGCCAGGCAGGCAGACACCAGAAATCCGAAGTCCGCACGCACGCACGCACGCACGAGCACCAGAACCGATGCCCAACCCACTGCCTGCGTCTCCACCTCTCTCAGAGGGCTGAAAGACAACCACGGACAAGGCCTGTTTTCCAGGAGGAAGCCGACATGAAGGAACAGGCGGCGTTGGAGGCGGAAGGCTGGAAGGTTGACGGATAGAGAAAGGAAAAGAGGGACAAGAGGGACGGGTGGACACCTGGGTGGCTCAGTGGTTGGGCGGCTGCCTTCCTCTCAGGGTGTGATGCGGGGGGGCGGGGGGTTGGGGAGGTGGAAGGGATACCCTGGGGTCCTGTGCCCGCATCCGGTTCCCTGCCTGCGTGGAGCCTGCTTCTCCCTCTGCCTGTGTCTCTGTCTGCCTCTCTCTGTGTCTCTCAGGAGTAAATAAAGAAATCCTTAAAAAAAAAAAAAGGAATAAAATAAAAACCTTTAAATCTGTCTCAGTCCTGGCGGGGGCGGGGACTGCCTTGCCGCCTCTGCGCCTCAGCCTCCCCCGCGGCCCCCGCACCCCCCCCCGTTTCTGCAACACTCCTGTGGATGGAGTGGTCAACTCCTCTGCCATCATCCCGGGTGCCTCCAACGCCATCGCCGCCCCCCCTCCTCATCCCGCCGCCCCCCTGTAAGGAGCAAAAATCACCCGAGCCATTGGGCCACCACGGGAGCCTGACAGTGGGAGTGGGGAACACATAGATTGAGTTTTTAGAGGACGCGGGGCGGCGGGGCGGAGGGGCGGCGGGGGGGGGGGCGGCTGGGGCGACATCTACGCCTTTGGAGCCAATGCATGGTTGTTGGTTTCCTTTATTTTTTGGAGGGGGGGTGCGGTGGAGTTTGAAGATATTTCTTTATTAGGATGCTCACCAGAATGACAGGCTGGCACTGTCCGTCTGATGTGATAAAGGATACATACATCTGATCCGATTCTGGCAGGAAACAGGCGTAAGGCCTCTCAGACCTGTTACCGAGCGTCCGTGAAAGACGACTCCATTCACCAGAGAGCATGTTTCCTTGATTCCGAGGTCTCTGCTGTAGCTTCCGGTCACGTCCCGTGACTTGCTCAGACTTCATTCCGGCATCATCAGTGGACCCTCTCTTTCTTTCTTTCTTTCTTTCTTTCTTTCTTTCTTTCTTTTTCTTTTCTTTTTTTTCCCTAGCCACTTCTCAACTCCTTACGTCAGCTGCCGCCTGTCTGACTCACCCAGGTAGCCTCGAATTCTGCAGCACATCTCTTTGGTAGGCTGCTGCCCTGCCACCCTCAGGGGCATGGGTTGGGATTTGGGGGGGGGAGGGGAACGACGTCACGTTACCGAAGCAGACGGCAGGAGCGTATTGGCAAATGACACTAGGACACCCGGACACCCCGCAGGCCCGCCCGAGGGCCTGCTTGGAGCGCACGAACACACGTAGGGCACGTTCTTCTCTTCACGCGGCGCGGCGCGGCAGGCAGCGGAAGGTGCGGGATGACCTCCAGGGGCTCGGCGTCTGCAGCCAGCCATCAGGATGAACTCAGGGATGCCTCCGTGGAGGGTTTTGGTGGCTCCGTGAGCTCCTTTCCGAAGCTGCTTGTAGTTACAGGACTGCTGAACAAGCGTCCAGGAGTTTCTTGGTGAGGTGGGCATCTGCCACGGGGTAGGCCTTCGGATTTACATCGGCCTCAGTCATCTCTGCGTATCCGCGGTCCCTGTGGGTTTCCTGTAAAAAGACGTGTCCTGGGAGCTATCACCGTCACACTTCATACCGATGACCAGCTTTGCCCCCACCCACCCCCACCCCCGCCGACCTTGGGGTTGGGGTGGGCGGTGGGATGCGCTGTGCTCCCGTCACAGTTTGTGGGCCCTGGAATGGTGGTGATCGAGATACACCCCTCCGCCACCTCATTACAAAGAAACAAGACACTGTGGTGTCTTGCTAGACCCCACAGGCACAGCAAAGAAAAGGAGAACTACTTATCCCCTTGTTCCACCGGGACCGACCCGGATGGATGCCCGAGGGTCCAGGCCCCGAGGGACGGGCGTACTCAACTTTTGCTGTAAACTCAACGGATTAGTTAAGTTGTGCCTCTGAGGATTTGTCCACGGAAACTACTCCAAATGATCGATTTTGTCTGTCTCGTGTACTTTTCCTTGTTACGAGCAAGCAGGTAAAAGAAAGAAAGAAAGAAAGAAAGAAAGAAAGAAAGAAAGAAAGAAAGAAAGAAAGAGAGAGAGAAAGAAAGAAAGAAAAAGATGAAAAAAGGTCTATAGGTTAAACTTTTACAATACCTTCCCAACTCTTTGGTGACCTGGAACTTTGAAGGTGTAACTAGCTTAATTGATAAATTGGGTTCAGTTCACCGGATACCTGGCATCTGTCTTTCCAACAGAAGGTAAAATACTAGAGTGTGAGTCAATGAGACACCCAAGGTGGTTTTTTTTGTTCGGTGGTGTTGTGTTTTCCTCCTCCACCCCTTGCCCTTTTCTTCCTTCCCCCCCTCCCCCCACCTCAGTTTTTGTGTTTCTCTTTTGTCTGATTCAGGAAACCTGCCGATACCTGGGTGTGTTAGTAAACGTGTTTCAGGTTTGTTTGTTTCTTTTTTCCTTCCTCTTTTTTTTAAATTTTAATTCACAATTCATGAGACATACATACACACACACACACACACACACACAGGAAGAGACACAGGCAGAGGGAGAAGCGGGCTCCCTGCAGGAACCCCCGATGTAGGACTCGATCCCGGGACTCCAGGATCGCGCTCTGGGCCAAAAGCAGGCGCTAAACCGCTGAGCCACCCAGGGATCCCCTTGCGGACATTTCTACAACCGATCGGGAACGACGCCCGCCGTCCGGTGTCCCGGATCTTTGGGGGTGAGGGCTCCAGGACGCCTCGGATGACGTTTCCAAGTGCGCCCTTCCCGGGGGCTGGAACCGGAACCGGAACCGGAACCGGGGCGGCATGGGTAGTTCGGAAGACGCTGCCGCCGCCGGCGGCGGCCGGTGCGCCCCCTAGCGGTGCAGATGTCCCCGTCCCGGGGAGGGGGAGGGGGAGCGAAACATCCCTAAGGAAGGCCCCGCTTGGGCGCCCGACGTTTTCCTGAGTCGGGAAACGCTACTGGACCTGGGTGGATCCGGACCAGGCTGTGTCCCAGCTGCCCTGCGATCCCATATGCCTCACACCTGGACTCCCCGGGCGGGCGAGCCAGCTTTCTGGCCCTGCCTGCCTGAGCCTACCTCTCTATCTCTGGCATCCAACTTGCAACTTCAAGTCCCTGAGGTCGAGACCTTCGGCTCTCTGGGTCCTGCTAGTAACCCAAACAGACAGACACGTTTGCCATGCCATGCCATGCCATGCCATGCCATGCCATTCCATTCCATTCCATTCCATTCCATTCCATACCATACCACTTGCAATCAGGCATCTGCGAAATGAATATTGAGCAAGGGAATTCTCAGCCTTGAACGTTTCTGGGCCCCGCTCCCTTGGCTTTCGCACCGGCCAAAGGTCCAAAGGGCTCCGAGAAACCTCAGCACACGGGCTCTGTTTCCGTCCCTCTGAACACACGTTGCCTGTCTGTCTCCCTTATAATACAGAAACGGGGACGCTTGGGTGGCTCCGTGTGGAGCATCTGCCTTAGGGGCACGTCGTGATCACAGGATCCGGGGATCCAGGCCCACATCGAGCTCCTTGCATTGGAGCCTGCTTCTCCCTCTGCCTAGGTCTCTGCCCCTTTCTCTCTCTCTCTCTCTCTCTCTCTCTCTCTCTCAAAATCCGGTTAAAATAGAAAGGAAAGAAAGAAAGAAAGAAAGAAAGAAGAAAGAAAGAAAGAAAGAAAGAAAGAAAGAAAGAAAGAAAGAAAGAAAGAAAAGAAAATTCCCTACGTTCGGACTTCCAGGTCACCCCATCAGAAAGATGCCTCGTGGGATGGGACCCAAGAGGTGGTCCAGAGAAATAAGGACCCGACTCCCCCCCACACACACACACACTTCCCATGAGTCCAAATCATGAAGAAGACGGGGAAAGCAGGCCAGGCAGGCAGACACCAGAAATCCGAAGTCCGCACGCACGCACGAGCACCAGAACCGATGCCCAACCCACTGCCTGCGTCTCCACCTCTCTCAGAGGGCTGAAAGGCAACCACGGACAAGGCCTGTTTTCCAGGAGGAAGCCGACATGAAGGAACAGGCGGCGTTGGAGGCGGAAGGCTGGAAGGTTGACGGATAGAGAAAGGAAAAGAGGGACAAGAGGGACGGGTGGACACCTGGGTGGCTCAGTGGTTGGGCGGCTGCCTTCCTCTCAGGGTGTGATGCGGGGGGGGCGGGGGTTTGGGGAGGTGGAAGGGATACCCTGGGGTCCTGTGCCCGCATCCGGTTCCCTGCCTGCGTGGAGCCTGCTTCTCCCTCTGCCTGTGTCTCTGTCTGCCTCTCTCTGTGTCTCTCAGGAGTAAATAAAGAAATCCTTAAAAAAAAAAAAGGAATAAAATAAAAACCTTTAAATCTGTCTCAGTCCTGGCGGGGGCGGGGACTGCCTGGCCGCCTCTGCGCCTCAGCCTCCCCCGCGGCCCCCGCACCCCCCCCCCGTTTCTGCAACACTCCTGTGGATGGAGTGGTCAACTCCTCTGCCATCATCCCGGGTGCCTCCAACGCCATCGCCGCCCCCCCTCCTCATCCCGCCGCCCCCCTGTAAGGAGCAAAAATCACCCGAGCCATTGGGCCACCACGGGAGCCTGACAGTGGGAGTGGGGAACACATAGATTGAGTTTTTAGAGGACGCGGGGCGGCGGGGCGGAGGGGCGGCGGGGGGGGGGGGCGGCTGGGGCGACATCTACGCCTTTGGAGCCAATGCATGGTTGTTGGTTTCCTTTATTTTTTGGAGGGGGGGTGCGGTGGAGTTTGAAGATATTTCTTTATTAGGATGCTCACCAGAATGACAGGCTGGCACTGTCCGTCTGATGTGATAAAGGATACATACATCTGATCCGATTCTGGCAGGAAACAGGCGTAAGGCCTCTCAGACCTGGTACCGAGCGTCCGTGAAAGACGACTCCATTCACCAGAGAGCATGTTTCCTTGATTCCGAGGTCTCTGCTGTAGCTTCCGGTCACGTCCCGTGACTTGCTCAGACTTCATTCCGGCATCATCAGTGGACCCTCTCTTTCTTTCTTTCTTTCTTTCTTTCTTTCTTTCTTTCTTTCTTTCTTTTTCTTTTCTTTTTTTTCCCTAGCCACTTCTCAACTCCTTACGTCAGCTGCCGCCTGTCTGACTCACCCAGGTAGCCTCGAATTCTGCAGCACATCTCTTTGGTAGGCTGCTGCCCTGCCACCCTCAGGGGCATGGGTTGGGATTTGGGGGGGGAAGGGGAACGACGTCACGTTACCGAAGCAGACGGCAGGAGCGTATTGGCAAATGACACTAGGACACCCGGACACCCCGCAGGCCCGCCCGAGGGCCTGCTTGGAGCGCACGAACACACGTAGGGCACGTTCTTCTCTTCACGCGGCGCGGCGCGGCAGGCAGCGGAAGGTGCGGGATGACCTCCAGGGGCTCGGCGTCTGCAGCCAGCCTTCAGGATGAACTCAGGGATGCCTCCGTGGAGGGTTTTGGTGGCTCCGTGAGCTCCTTTCCGAAGCTGCTTGTAGTTACAGGACTGCTGAACAAGCGTCCAGGAGTTTCTTGGTGAGGTGGGCATCTGCCACGGGGTAGGCCTTCGGATTTACATCGGCCTCAGTCATCTCTGCGTATCCGCGGTCCCTGTGGGTTTCCTGTCAAAAGACGTGTCCTGGGAGCTATCACCGTCACACTTCATACGGATGACCAGCTTTGCCCCCACCCACCCCCACCCCCGCCGACCTTGGGGTTGGGGTGGGCGGTGGGATGCGCTGTGCTCCCGTCACAGTTTGTGGGCCCTGGAATGGTGGTGATCGAGATACACCCCTCCGCCACCTCATTACAAAGAAACAAGACACTGTGGTGTCTTGCTAGACCCCACAGGCACAGCAAAGAAAAGGAGAACTACTTATCCCCTTGTTCCACCGGGACCGACCCGGATGGATGCCCGAGGGTCCAGGCCCCGAGGGACGGGCGTACTCAACTTTTGCTGTAAACTCAACGGATTAGTTAAGTTGTGCCTCTGAGGATTTGTCCACGGAAACTACTCCAAATGATCGATTTTGTCTGTCTCGTGTACTTTTCCTTGTTACGAGCAAGCAGGTAAAAGAAAGAAAGAAAGAAAGAAAGAAAGAAAGAAAGAAAGAAAGAAAGAAAGAGAGAAAGAAAGAAAGAAAAAGATGGAAAAAGGTCTATAGGTTAAACTTTTACAATACCTTCCCAACTCTTTGGTGACCTGGAACTTTGAAGGTGTAACTAGCTTAATTGATAAATTGGGTTCAGTTCACCGGATACCTGGCATCTGTCTTTCCAACAGAAGGTAAAATACTAGAGTGTGAGTCAATGAGACACCCAAGGTGTTTTTTTTTGTTCGGTGGTGTTGTGTTTTCCTCCTCCACCCCTTGCCCTTTTCTTCCTTCCCCCCCTCCCCCCACCTCAGTTTTTGTGTTTCTCTTTTGTCTGATTCAGGAAACCTGCCGATACCTGGGTGTGTTAGTAAACGTGTTTCAGGTTTGTTTGTTTCTTTTTTCCTTCCTCTTTTTTTTAAATTTTAATTCACAATTCATGAGACATACATACACACACACACACACACACACACACAGGAAGAGACACAGGCAGAGGGAGAAGCGGGCTCCCTGCAGGAACCCCCGATGTAGGACTCGATCCCGGGACTCCAGGATCGCGCTCTGGGCTAAAAGCAGGCGCTAAACCGCTGAGCCACCCAGGGATCCCCTTGCGGACATTTCTACAACCGATCGGGAACGACGCCCGCCGTCCGGTGTCCCGGATCTTTGGGGGTGAGGGCTCCAGGACGCCTCGGATGACGTTTCCAAGTGCGCCCTTCCCGGGGGCTGGAACCGGAACCGGAACCGGAACCGGGGCGGCATGGGTAGTTCGGAAGACGCTGCCGCCGCCGCCGGCGGCCGGTGCGCCCCCTAGCGGTGCAGATGTCCCCGTCCCGGGGAGGGGGACGGGGAGCGAAACATCCCTAAGGAAGGCCCCGCTTGGGCGCCCGACGTTTTCCTGAGTCGGGAAACGCTACTGGACCTGGGTGGATCCGGACCAGGCTGTGTCCCAGCTGCCCTGCGATCCCATATGCCTCACACCTGGACTCCCCGGGCGGGCGAGCCAGCTTTCTGGCACTGCCTGCCTGAGCCTACCTCTCTATCTCTGGCATCCAACTTGCAACTTCAAGTCCCTGAGGTCGAGAGCTTCGGCTCTCTGGGTCCTGCTAGTAACCCAAACAGACAGACACGTTTGCCATGCCATGCCATGCCATGCCATGCCATGCCATGCCATGCCATTCCATTCCATTCCATTCCATTCCTTACCATACCACTTGCAATCAGGCATCTGCGAAATGAATATTGAGCAAGGGAATTCTCAGCCTTGAACGTTTCTGGGCCCCGCTCCCTTGGCTTTCGCACCGGCCAAAGGTCCAAAGGGCTCCGAGAAACCTCAGCACACATGCTCTGTTTCCGTCCCTCTGAACACACGTTGCCTGTCTGTCTCCCTTATAATACAGAAACGGGGACGCTTGGGTGGCTCCGTGTGGAGCATCTGCCTTAGGGGCACGTCGTGATCACAGGATCCGGGGATCCAGGCCCACATCGAGCTCCTTGCATTGGAGCCTGCTTCTCCCTCTGCCTAGGTCTCTGCCCCTTTCTCTCTCTCTCTCTCTCTCTCTCTCTCTCTCTCTCTCAAAATCCGGTAAAAATAGAAAGGAAAGAAAGAAAGAAAGAAAGAAGAAAGAAAGAAAGAAAGAAAGAAAGAAAGAAAGAAAGAAAGAAAAGAAAATTCCCTACGTTCGGACTTCCAGGTCACCCCATCAGAAAGATGCCTCGTGGGATGGGACCCAAGAGGTGGTCCAGAGAAATAAGGACCCGACTCCCCCCCCACACACACACACACTTCCCATGAGTCCAAATCATGAAGAAGACGGGGAAAGCAGGCCAGGCAGGCAGACACCAGAAATCCGAAGTCCGCACGCACGCACGCACGCACGAGCACCAGAACCGATGCCCGACCCACTGCCTGCGTCTCCACCTCTCTCAGAGGGCTGAAAGGCAACCACGGACAAGGCCTGTTTTCCAGGAGGAAGCCGACATGAAGGAACAGGCGGCGTTGGAGGCGGAAGGCTGGAAGGTTGACGGATAGAGAAAGGAAAAGAGGGACAAGAGGGACGGGTGGACACCTGGGTGGCTCAGTGGTTGGGCGGCTGCCTTCCTCTCAGGGTGTGATGCGGGGGGGGCGGGGGGTTGGGGAGGTGGAAGGGATACCCTGGGGTCCTGTGCCCGCATCCGGTTCCCTGCCTGCGTGGAGCCTGCTTCTCCCTCTGCCTGTGTCTCTGTCTGCCTCTCTCTGTGTCTCTCAGGAGTAAATAAAGAAATCCTTAAAAAAAAAAAGGAATAAAATAAAAACCTTTAAATCTGTCTCAGTCCTGGCGGGGGCGGGGACTGCCTTGCCGCCTCTGCGCCTCAGCCTTCCCCGCGGCCCCCGCACCCCCCCCCCGTTTCTGCAACACTCCTGTGGATGGAGTGGTCAACTCCTCTGCCATCATCCCGGGTGCCTCCAACGCCATCGCCGCCCCCCCTCCTCATCCCGCCGCGCCCCTGTAAGGAGCAAAAATCACCCGAGCCATTGGGCCACCACGGGAGCCTGACAGTGGGAGTGGGGAACACATAGATTGAGTTTTTAGAGGACGCGGGGCGGCGGGGCGGAGGGGCGGCGGGGGGGGGGGCGGCTGGGGCGACATCTACGCCTTTGGAGCCAATGCATGGTTGTTGGTTTCCTTTATTTTTTGGAGGGGGGGTGCGGTGGAGTTTGAAGATATTTCTTTATTAGGATGCTCACCAGAATGACAGGCTGGCACTGTCCGTCTGATGTGATAAAGGATACATACATCTGATCCGATTCTGGCAGGAAACAGGCGTAAGGCCTCTCAGACCTGGTACCGAGCGTCCGTGAAAGACGACTCCATTCACCAGAGAGCATGTTTCCTTGATTCCGAGGTCTCTGCTGTAGCTTCCGGTCACGTCCCGTGACTTGCTCAGACTTCATTCCGGCATCATCAGTGGACCCTCTCTTTCTTTCTTTCTTTCTTTCTTTCTTTCTTTCTTTCTTTCTTTTTCTTTTCTTTTTTTTCCCTAGCCACTTCTCAACTCCTTACGTCAGCTGCCGCCTGTCTGACTCACCCAGGTAGCCTCGAATTCTGCAGCACATCTCTTTGGTAGGCTGCTGCCCTGCCACCCTCAGGGGCATGGGTTGGGATTTGGGGGGGGAAGGGGAACGACGTCACGTTACCGAAGCAGACGGCAGGAGCGTATTGGCAAATGACACTAGGACACCCGGACACCCCGCAGGCCCGCCCGAGGGCCTGCTTGGAGCGCACGAACACACGTAGGGCACGTTCTTCTCTTCACGCGGCGCGGCGCGGCAGGCAGCGGAAGGTGCGGGATGACCTCCAGGGGCTCGGCGTCTGCAGCCAGCCATCAGGATGAACTCAGGGATGCCTCCGTGGAGGGTTTTGGTGGCTCCGTGAGCTCCTTTCCGAAGCTGCTTGTAGTTACAGGACTGCTGAACAAGCGTCCAGGAGTTTCTTGGTGAGGTGGGCATCTGCCACGGGGTAGGCCTTCGGATTTACATCGGCCTCAGTCATCTCTGCGTATCCGCGGTCCCTGTGGGTTTCCTGTAAAAAGACGTGTCCTGGGAGCTATCACCGTCACACTTCATACGGATGACCAGCTTTGCCCCCACCCACCCCCACCCCCGCCGACCTTGGGGTTGGGGTGGGCGGTGGGATGCGCTGTGCTCCCGTCACAGTTTGTGGGCCCTGGAATGGTGGTGATCGAGATACACCCCTCCGCCACCTCATTACAAAGAAACAAGACACTGTGGTGTCTTGCTAGACCCCACAGGCACAGCAAAGAAAAGGAGAACTACTTATCCCCTTGTTCCACCGGGACCGACCCGGATGGATGTCCGAGGGTCCAGGCCCCGAGGGACGGGCGTACTCAACTTTTGCTGTAAACTCAACGGATTAGTTAAGTTGTGCCTCTGAGGATTTGTCCACGGAAACTACTCCAAATGATCGATTTTGTCTGTCTCGTGTACTTTTCCTTGTTACGAGCAAGCAGGGAAAAGAAAGAAAGAAAGAAGAAAGAAAGAAAGAAAGAAAGAAAGAAAGAAAGAAAGAAAGAAAGAAAGAAAGAAAGAAAAAGATGGAAAAAGGTCTATAGGTTAAACTTTTACAATACCTTCCCAAATCTTTGGTGACCTGGAACTCTGAAGGTGTAACTAGCTTAATTGATAAATTGGGTTCAGTTCACCGGATACCTGGCATCTGTCTTTCCAACAGAAGGTAAAATACTAGAGTGTGAGTCAATGAGACACCCAAGGTGGTTTTTTTTGTTCGGTGGTGTTGTGTTTTCCTCCTCCACCCCTTGCCCTTTTCTTCCTTCCCCCCCTCCCCCCACCTCAGTTTTTGTGTTTCTCTTTTGTCTGATTCAGGAAACCTGCCGATACCTGGGTGTGTTAGTAAACGTGTTTCAGGTTTGTTTGTTTCTTTTTTCCTTCCTCTTTTTTTTAAATTTTAATTCACAATTCATGAGACATACATATACACACACACACAGGAAGAGACACAGGCAGAGGGAGAAGCGGGCTCCCTGCAGGAACCCCCGATGTACGACTCGATCCCGGGACTCCAGGATCGCGCTCTGGGCCAAAAGCAGGCGCTAAACCGCTGAGCCACCCAGGGATCCCCTTGCGGACATTTCTACAACCGATCGGGAACGACGCCCGCCGTCCGGTGTCCCGGATCTTTGGGGGTGAGGGCTCCAGGACGCCTCGGATGACGTTTCCAAGTGCGCCCTTCCCGGGGGCTGGAACCGGAACCGGAACCGGAACCGGGGCGGCATGGGTAGTTCGGAAGACGCTGCCGCCGCCGGCGGCGGCCGGTGCGCCCCCTAGCGGTGCAGATGTCCCCGTCCCGGGGAGGGGGAGGGGGAGCGAAACATCCCTAAGGAAGGCCCCGCTTGGGCGCCCGACGTTTTCCTGAGTCGGGAAACGCTACTGGACCTGGGTGGATCCGCACCAGGCTGTGTCCCAGCTGCCCTGCGATCCCATATGCCTCACACCTGGACTCCCCGGGCGGGCGAGCCAGCTTTCTGGCCCTGCCTGCCTGAGCCTACCTCTCTATCTCTGGCATCCAACTTGCAACTTCAAGTCCCTGAGGTCGAGACCTTCGGCTCTCTGGGTCCTGCTAGTAACCCAAACAGACAGACACGTTTGCCATGCCATGCCATGCCATGCCAAGCCATTCCATGCCATTCCATTCCATTCCATTCCATTCCATTCCATACCATACCACTTGCAATCAGGCATCTGCGAAATGAATATTGAGCAAGGGAATTCTCAGCCTTGAACGTTTCTGGGCCCCGCTCCCTTGGCTTTCGCACCGGCCAAAGGTCCAAAGGGCTCCGAGAAACCTCAGCACACGGGCTCTGTTTCCGTCCCTCTGAACACACGTTGCCTGTCTGTCTCCCTTATAATACAGAAACGGGGACGCTTGGGTGGCTCCGTGTGGAGCATCTGCCTTAGGGGCACGTCGTGATCACAGGATCCGGGGATCCAGGCCCACATCGAGCTCCTTGCATTGGAGCCTGCTTCTCCCTCTGCCTAGGTCTCTGCCCCTTTCTCTCTCTCTCTCTCTCTCTCTCAAAATCCGGTAAAAATAGAAAGGAAAGAAAGAAAGAAAGAAGAAAGAAAGAAAGAAAGAAAGAAAGAAAGAAAGAAAGAAAGAAAGAAAGAAAAGAAAATTCCCTACGTTCGGACTTCCAGGTCACCCCATCAGAAAGATGCCTCGTGGGATGGGACCCAAGAGGTGGTCCAGAGAAATAAGGACCCGACTCACCCCCCCACACACACACTTCCCATGAGTCCAAATCATGAAGAAGACGGGGAAAGCAGGCCAGGCAGGCAGACACCAGAAATCCGAAGTCCGCACGCACGCACGCACGCACGAGCACCAGAACCGATGCCCAACCCACTGCCTGCGTCTCCACCTCTCTCAGAGGGCTGAAAGGCAACCACGGACAAGGCCTGTTTTCCAGGAGGAAGCCGACATGAAGGAACAGGCGGCGTTGGAGGCGGAAGGCTGGAACGTTGACGGATAGAGAAAGGAAAAGAGGGACAAGAGGGACGGGTGGACACCTGGGTGGCTCAGTGGTTGGGCGGCTGCCTTCCTCTCAGGGTGTGATGCGGGGGGGCGGGGGGTTGGGGAGGTGGAAGGGATACCCTGGGGTCCTGTGCCCGCATCCGGTTCCCTGCCTGCGTGGAGCCTGCTTCTCCCTCTGCCTGTGTCTCTGTCTGCCTCTCTCTGTGTCTCTCAGGAGTAAATAAAGAAATCCTTAAAAAAAAAAAAAGGAATAAAATAAAAACCTTTAAATCTGTCTCAGTCCTGGCGGGGGCGGGGACTGCCTTGCCGCCTCTGCGCCTCAGCCTCCCCCGCGGCCCCCGCACCCCCCCCCGTTTCTGCAACACTCCTGTGGATGGAGTGGTCAACTCCTCTGCCATCATCCCGGGTGCCTCCAACGCCATCGCCGCCCCCCCTCCTCATCCCGCCGCCCCCCTGTAAGGAGCAAAAATCACCCGAGCCATTGGGCCACCACGGGAGCCTGACAGTGGGAGTGGGGAACACATAGATTGAGTTTTTAGAGGACGCGGGGCGGCGGGGCGGAGGGGCGGCGGGGGGGGGGGCGGCTGGGGCGACATCTACGCCTTTGGAGCCAATGCATGGTTGTTGGTTTCCTTTATTTTTTGGAGGGGGGGTGCGGTGGAGTTTGAAGATATTTCTTTATTAGGATGCTCACCAGAATGACAGGCTGGCACTGTCCGTCTGATGTGATAAAGGATACATACATCTGATCCGATTCTGGCAGGAAACAGGCGTAAGGCCTCTCAGACCTGTTACCGAGCGTCCGTGAAAGACGACTCCATTCACCAGAGAGCATGTTTCCTTGATTCCGAGGTCTCTGCTGTAGCTTCCGGTCACGTCCCGTGACTTGCTCAGACTTCATTCCGGCATCATCAGTGGACCCTCTCTTTCTTTCTTTCTTTCTTTCTTTCTTTCTTTCTTTCTTTTTCTTTTCTTTTTTTTCCCTAGCCACTTCTCAACTCCTTACGTCAGCTGCCGCCTGTCTGACTCACCCAGGTAGCCTCGAATTCTGCAGCACATCTCTTTGGTAGGCTGCTGCCCTGCCACCCTCAGGGGCATGGGTTGGGATTTGGGGGGGGGAGGGGAACGACGTCACGTTACCGAAGCAGACGGCAGGAGCGTATTGGCAAATGACACTAGGACACCCGGACACCCCGCAGGCCCGCCCGAGGGCCTGCTTGGAGCGCACGAACACACGTAGGGCACGTTCTTCTCTTCACGCGGCGCGGCGCGGCAGGCAGCGGAAGGTGCGGGATGACCTCCAGGGGCTCGGCGTCTGCAGCCAGCCATCAGGATGAACTCAGGGATGCCTCCGTGGAGGGTTTTGGTGGCTCCGTGAGCTCCTTTCCGAAGCTGCTTGTAGTTACAGGACTGCTGAACAAGCGTCCAGGAGTTTCTTGGTGAGGTGGGCATCTGCCACGGGGTAGGCCTTCGGATTTACATCGGCCTCAGTCATCTCTGCGTATCCGCGGTCCCTGTGGGTTTCCTGTAAAAAGACGTGTCCTGGGAGCTATCACCGTCACACTTCATACCGATGACCAGCTTTGCCCCCACCCACCCCCACCCCCGCCGACCTTGGGGTTGGGGTGGGCGGTGGGATGCGCTGTGCTCCCGTCACAGTTTGTGGGCCCTGGAATGGTGGTGATCGAGATACACCCCTCCGCCACCTCATTACAAAGAAACAAGACACTGTGGTGTCTTGCTAGACCCCACAGGCACAGCAAAGAAAAGGAGAACTACTTATCCCCTTGTTCCACCGGGACCGACCCGGATGGATGCCCGAGGGTCCAGGCCCCGAGGGACGGGCGTACTCAACTTTTGCTGTAAACTCAACGGATTAGTTAAGTTGTGCCTCTGAGGATTTGTCCACGGAAACTACTCCAAATGATCGATTTTGTCTGTCTCGTGTACTTTTCCTTGTTACGAGCAAGCAGGTAAAAGAAAGAAAGAAAGAAAGAAAGAAAGAAAGAAAGAAAGAAAGAAAGAAAGAGAGAGAGAAAGAAAGAAAGAAAAAGATGAAAAAAGGTCTATAGGTTAAACTTTTACAATACCTTCCCAACTCTTTGGTGACCTGGAACTTTGAAGGTGTAACTAGCTTAATTGATAAATTGGGTTCAGTTCACCGGATACCTGGCATCTGTCTTTCCAACAGAAGGTAAAATACTAGAGTGTGAGTCAATGAGACACCCAAGGTGGTTTTTTTTGTTCGGTGGTGTTGTGTTTTCCTCCTCCACCCCTTGCCCTTTTCTTCCTTCCCCCCCTCCCCCCACCTCAGTTTTTGTGTTTCTCTTTTGTCTGATTCAGGAAACCTGCCGATACCTGGGTGTGTTAGTAAACGTGTTTCAGGTTTGTTTGTTTCTTTTTTCCTTCCTCTTTTTTTTAAATTTTAATTCACAATTCATGAGACATACATACACACACACACACACACACACACAGGAAGAGACACAGGCAGAGGGAGAAGCGGGCTCCCTGCAGGAACCCCCGATGTAGGACTCGATCCCGGGACTCCAGGATCGCGCTCTGGGCCAAAAGCAGGCGCTAAACCGCTGAGCCACCCAGGGATCCCCTTGCGGACATTTCTACAACCGATCGGGAACGACGCCCGCCGTCCGGTGTCCCGGATCTTTGGGGGTGAGGGCTCCAGGACGCCTCGGATGACGTTTCCAAGTGCGCCCTTCCCGGGGGCTGGAACCGGAACCGGAACCGGAACCGGGGCGGCATGGGTAGTTCGGAAGACGCTGCCGCCGCCGGCGGCGGCCGGTGCGCCCCCTAGCGGTGCAGATGTCCCCGTCCCGGGGAGGGGGAGGGGGAGCGAAACATCCCTAAGGAAGGCCCCGCTTGGGCGCCCGACGTTTTCCTGAGTCGGGAAACGCTACTGGACCTGGGTGGATCCGGACCAGGCTGTGTCCCAGCTGCCCTGCGATCCCATATGCCTCACACCTGGACTCCCCGGGCGGGCGAGCCAGCTTTCTGGCCCTGCCTGCCTGAGCCTACCTCTCTATCTCTGGCATCCAACTTGCAACTTCAAGTCCCTGAGGTCGAGACCTTCGGCTCTCTGGGTCCTGCTAGTAACCCAAACAGACAGACACGTTTGCCATGCCATGCCATGCCATGCCATGCCATGCCATTCCATTCCATTCCATTCCATTCCATTCCATACCATACCACTTGCAATCAGGCATCTGCGAAATGAATATTGAGCAAGGGAATTCTCAGCCTTGAACGTTTCTGGGCCCCGCTCCCTTGGCTTTCGCACCGGCCAAAGGTCCAAAGGGCTCCGAGAAACCTCAGCACACGGGCTCTGTTTCCGTCCCTCTGAACACACGTTGCCTGTCTGTCTCCCTTATAATACAGAAACGGGGACGCTTGGGTGGCTCCGTGTGGAGCATCTGCCTTAGGGGCACGTCGTGATCACAGGATCCGGGGATCCAGGCCCACATCGAGCTCCTTGCATTGGAGCCTGCTTCTCCCTCTGCCTAGGTCTCTGCCCCTTTCTCTCTCTCTCTCTCTCTCTCTCTCTCTCTCTCAAAATCCGGTTAAAATAGAAAGGAAAGAAAGAAAGAAAGAAAGAAAGAAGAAAGAAAGAAAGAAAGAAAGAAAGAAAGAAAGAAAGAAAGAAAGAAAGAAAGAAAGAAAAGAAAATTCCCTACGTTCGGACTTCCAGGTCACCCCATCAGAAAGATGCCTCGTGGGATGGGACCCAAGAGGTGGTCCAGAGAAATAAGGACCCGACTCCCCCCCACACACACACACACTTCCCATGAGTCCAAATCATGAAGAAGACGGGGAAAGCAGGCCAGGCAGGCAGACACCAGAAATCCGAAGTCCGCACGCACGCACGAGCACCAGAACCGATGCCCAACCCACTGCCTGCGTCTCCACCTCTCTCAGAGGGCTGAAAGGCAACCACGGACAAGGCCTGTTTTCCAGGAGGAAGCCGACATGAAGGAACAGGCGGCGTTGGAGGCGGAAGGCTGGAAGGTTGACGGATAGAGAAAGGAAAAGAGGGACAAGAGGGACGGGTGGACACCTGGGTGGCTCAGTGGTTGGGCGGCTGCCTTCCTCTCAGGGTGTGATGCGGGGGGGGCGGGGGTTTGGGGAGGTGGAAGGGATACCCTGGGGTCCTGTGCCCGCATCCGGTTCCCTGCCTGCGTGGAGCCTGCTTCTCCCTCTGCCTGTGTCTCTGTCTGCCTCTCTCTGTGTCTCTCAGGAGTAAATAAAGAAATCCTTAAAAAAAAAAAAGGAATAAAATAAAAACCTTTAAATCTGTCTCAGTCCTGGCGGGGGCGGGGACTGCCTGGCCGCCTCTGCGCCTCAGCCTCCCCCGCGGCCCCCGCACCCCCCCCCCGTTTCTGCAACACTCCTGTGGATGGAGTGGTCAACTCCTCTGCCATCATCCCGGGTGCCTCCAACGCCATCGCCGCCCCCCCTCCTCATCCCGCCGCCCCCCTGTAAGGAGCAAAAATCACCCGAGCCATTGGGCCACCACGGGAGCCTGACAGTGGGAGTGGGGAACACATAGATTGAGTTTTTAGAGGACGCGGGGCGGCGGGGCGGAGGGGCGGCGGGGGGGGGGGCGGCTGGGGCGACATCTACGCCTTTGGAGCCAATGCATGGTTGTTGGTTTCCTTTATTTTTTGGAGGGGGGGTGCGGTGGAGTTTGAAGATATTTCTTTATTAGGATGCTCACCAGAATGACAGGCTGGCACTGTCCGTCTGATGTGATAAAGGATACATACATCTGATCCGATTCTGGCAGGAAACAGGCGTAAGGCCTCTCAGACCTGGTACCGAGCGTCCGTGAAAGACGACTCCATTCACCAGAGAGCATGTTTCCTTGATTCCGAGGTCTCTGCTGTAGCTTCCGGTCACGTCCCGTGACTTGCTCAGACTTCATTCCGGCATCATCAGTGGACCCTCTCTTTCTTTCTTTCTTTCTTTCTTTCTTTCTTTCTTTCTTTCTTTCTTTTTCTTTTCTTTTTTTTCCCTAGCCACTTCTCAACTCCTTACGTCAGCTGCCGCCTGTCTGACTCACCCAGGTAGCCTCGAATTCTGCAGCACATCTCTTTGGTAGGCTGCTGCCCTGCCACCCTCAGGGGCATGGGTTGGGATTTGGGGGGGGAAGGGGAACGACGTCACGTTACCGAAGCAGACGGCAGGAGCGTATTGGCAAATGACACTAGGACACCCGGACACCCCGCAGGCCCGCCCGAGGGCCTGCTTGGAGCGCACGAACACACGTAGGGCACGTTCTTCTCTTCACGCGGCGCGGCGCGGCAGGCAGCGGAAGGTGCGGGATGACCTCCAGGGGCTCGGCGTCTGCAGCCAGCCATCAGGATGAACTCAGGGATGCCTCCGTGGAGGGTTTTGGTGGCTCCGTGAGCTCCTTTCCGAAGCTGCTTGTAGTTACAGGACTGCTGAACAAGCGTCCAGGAGTTTCTTGGTGAGGTGGGCATCTGCCACGGGGTAGGCCTTCGGATTTACATCGGCCTCAGTCATCTCTGCGTATCCGCGGTCCCTGTGGGTTTCCTGTCAAAAGACGTGTCCTGGGAGCTATCACCGTCACACTTCATACGGATGACCAGCTTTGCCCCCACCCACCCCCACCCCCGCCGACCTTGGGGTTGGGGTGGGCGGTGGGATGCGCTGTGCTCCCGTCACAGTTTGTGGGCCCTGGAATGGTGGTGATCGAGATACACCCCTCCGCCACCTCATTACAAAGAAACAAGACACTGTGGTGTCTTGCTAGACCCCACAGGCACAGCAAAGAAAAGGAGAACTACTTATCCCCTTGTTCCACCGGGACCGACCCGGATGGATGCCCGAGGGTCCAGGCCCCGAGGGACGGGCGTACTCAACTTTTGCTGTAAACTCAACGGATTAGTTAAGTTGTGCCTCTGAGGATTTGTCCACGGAAACTACTCCAAATGATCGATTTTGTCTGTCTCGTGTACTTTTCCTTGTTACGAGCAAGCAGGTAAAAGAAAGAAAGAAAGAAAGAAAGAAAGAAAGAAAGAAAGAAAGAAAGAAAGAGAGAAAGAAAGAAAGAAAAAGATGGAAAAAGGTCTATAGGTTAAACTTTTACAATACCTTCCCAACTCTTTGGTGACCTGGAACTTTGAAGGTGTAACTAGCTTAATTGATAAATTGGGTTCAGTTCACCGGATACCTGGCATCTGTCTTTCCAACAGAAGGTAAAATACTAGAGTGTGAGTCAATGAGACACCCAAGGTGTTTTTTTTTGTTCGGTGGTGTTGTGTTTTCCTCCTCCACCCCTTGCCCTTTTCTTCCTTCCCCCCCTCCCCCCACCTCAGTTTTTGTGTTTCTCTTTTGTCTGATTCAGGAAACCTGCCGATACCTGGGTGTGTTAGTAAACGTGTTTCAGGTTTGTTTGTTTCTTTTTTCCTTCCTCTTTTTTTTAAATTTTAATTCACAATTCATGAGACATACATACACACACACACACACACACACACACACAGGAAGAGACACAGGCAGAGGGAGAAGCGGGCTCCCTGCAGGAACCCCCGATGTAGGACTCGATCCCGGGACTCCAGGATCGCGCTCTGGGCTAAAAGCAGGCGCTAAACCGCTGAGCCACCCAGGGATCCCCTTGCGGACATTTCTACAACCGATCGGGAACGACGCCCGCCGTCCGGTGTCCCGGATCTTTGGGGGTGAGGGCTCCAGGACGCCTCGGATGACGTTTCCAAGTGCGCCCTTCCCGGGGGCTGGAACCGGAACCGGAACCGGAACCGGGGCGGCATGGGTAGTTCGGAAGACGCTGCCGCCGCCGCCGGCGGCCGGTGCGCCCCCTAGCGGTGCAGATGTCCCCGTCCCGGGGAGGGGGACGGGGAGCGAAACATCCCTAAGGAAGGCCCCGCTTGGGCGCCCGACGTTTTCCTGAGTCGGGAAACGCTACTGGACCTGGGTGGATCCGGACCAGGCTGTGTCCCAGCTGCCCTGCGATCCCATATGCCTCACACCTGGACTCCCCGGGCGGGCGAGCCAGCTTTCTGGCACTGCCTGCCTGAGCCTACCTCTCTATCTCTGGCATCCAACTTGCAACTTCAAGTCCCTGAGGTCGAGACCTTCGGCTCTCTGGGTCCTGCTAGTAACCCAAACAGACAGACACGTTTGCCATGCCATGCCATGCCATGCCATGCCATGCCATGCCATGCCATTCCATTCCATTCCATTCCATTCCTTACCATACCACTTGCAATCAGGCATCTGCGAAATGAATATTGAGCAAGGGAATTCTCAGCCTTGAACGTTTCTGGGCCCCGCTCCCTTGGCTTTCGCACCGGCCAAAGGTCCAAAGGGCTCCGAGAAACCTCAGCACACAGGCTCTGTTTCCGTCCCTCTGAACACACGTTGCCTGTCTGTCTCCCTTATAATACAGAAACGGGGACGCTTGGGTGGCTCCGTGTGGAGCATCTGCCTTAGGGGCACGTCGTGATCACAGGATCCGGGGATCCAGGCCCACATCGAGCTCCTTGCATTGGAGCCTGCTTCTCCCTCTGCCTAGGTCTCTGCCCCTTTCTCTCTCTCTCTCTCTCTCTCTCTCTCTCTCTCTCTCTCAAAATCCGGTAAAAATAGAAAGGAAAGAAAGAAAGAAAGAAAGAAGAAAGAAAGAAAGAAAGAAAGAAAGAAAGAAAGAAAGAAAGAAAGAAAGAAAGAAAGAAAAGAAAATTCCCTACGTTCGGACTTCCAGGTCACCCCATCAGAAAGATGCCTCGTGGGATGGGACCCAAGAGGTGGTCCAGAGAAATAAGGACCCGACTCCCCCCCACACACACACACTTCCCATGAGTCCAAATCATGAAGAAGACGGGGAAAGCAGGCCAGGCAGGCAGACACCAGAAATCCGAAGTCCGCACGCACGCACGCACGCACGAGCACCAGAACCGATGCCCAACCCACTGCCTGCGTCTCCACCTCTCTCAGAGGGCTGAAAGGCAACCACGGACAAGGCCTGTTTTCCAGGAGGAAGCCGACATGAAGGAACAGGCGGCGTTGGAGGCGGAAGGCTGGAAGGTTGACGGATAGAGAAAGGAAAAGAGGGACAAGAGGGACGGGTGGACACCTGGGTGGCTCAGTGGTTGGGCGGCTGCCTTCCTCTCAGGGTGTGATGCGGGGGGGGCGGGGGGTTGGGGAGGTGGAAGGGATACCCTGGGGTCCTGTGCCCGCATCCGGTTCCCTGCCTGCGTGGAGCCTGCTTCTCCCTCTGCCTGTGTCTCTGTCTGCCTCTCTCTGTGTCTCTCAGGAGTAAATAAAGAAATCCTTAAAAAAAAAAGGAATAAAATAAAAACCTTTAAATCTGTCTCAGTCCTGGCGGGGGCGGGGACTGCCTTGCCGCCTCTGCGCCTCAGCCTCCCCCGCGGCCCCCGCACCCCCCCCCCCGTTTCTGCAACACACCTGTGGATGGAGTGGTCAACTACTCTGCCATCATCCCGGGTGCCTCCAACGACATCGCCGCCCCCCCTCCTCATCCCGCCGCCCCCCTGTAAGGAGCAAAAATCACCCGAGCCATTGGGCCACCACGGGAGCCTGACAGTGGGAGTGGGGAACACATAGATTGAGTTTTTAGAGGACGCGGGGCGGCGGGGCGGAGGGGCGGCGGGGGTGGGGCGGCTGGGGCGACATCTACGCCTTTGGAGCCAATGCATGGTTGTTGGTTTCCTTTATTTTTTGGAGGGGGGGTGCGGTGGAGTTTGAAGATATTTCTTTATTAGGATGCTCACCAGAATGACAGGCTGGCACTGTCCGTCTGATGTGATAAAGGATACATACATCTGATCCGATTCTGGCAGGAAACAGGCGTAAGGCCTCTCAGACCTGGTACCGAGCGTCCGTGAAAGACGACTCCATTCACCAGAGAGCATGTTTCCTTGATTCCGAGGTCTCTGCTGTAGCTTCCGGTCACGTCCCGTGACTTGCTCAGACTTCATTCCGGCATCATCAGTGGACCCTCTCTTTCTTTCTTTCTTTCTTTCTTTCTTTCTTTCTTTCTTTCTTTCTTTTTCTTTTCTTTTTTTTCCCTAGCCACTTCTCAACTCCTTACGTCAGCTGCCGCCTGTCTGACTCACCCAGGTAGCCTCGAATTCTGCAGCACATCTCTTTGGTAGGCTGCTGCCCTGCCACCCTCAGGGGCATGGGTTGGGATTTGGGGGGGGAAGGGGAACGACGTCACGTTACCGAAGCAGACGGCAGGAGCGTATTGGCAAATGACACTAGGACACCCGGACACCCCGCAGGCCCGCCCGAGGGCCTGCTTGGAGCGCACGAACACACGTAGGGCACGTTCTTCTCTTCACGCGGCGCGGCGCGGCAGGCAGCGGAAGGTGCGGGATGACCTCCAGGGGCTCGGCGTCTGCAGCCAGCCATCAGGATGAACTCAGGGATGCCTCCGTGGAGGGTTTTGGTGGCTCCGTGAGCTCCTTTCCGAAGCTGCTTGTAGTTACAGGACTGCTGAACAAGCGTCCAGGAGTTTCTTGGTGAGGTGGGCATCTGCCACGGGGTAGGCCTTCGGATTTACATCGGCCTCAGTCATCTCTGCGTATCCGCGGTCCCTGTGGGTTTCCTGTAAAAAGACGTGTCCTGGGAGCTATCACCGTCACACTTCATACGGATGACCAGCTTTGCCCCCACCCACCCCCACCCCCGCCGACCTTGGGGTTGGGGTGGGTGGTGGGATGCGCTGTGCTCCCGTCACAGTTTGTGGGCCCTGGAATGGTGGTGATCGAGATACACCCCTCCGCCACCTCATTACAAAGAAACAAGACACTGTGGTGTCTTGCTAGACCCCACAGGCACAGCAAAGAAAAGGAGAACTACTTATCCCCTTGTTCCACCGGGACCGACCCGGATGGATGCCCGAGGGTCCAGGCCCCGAGGGACGGGCGTACTCAACTTTTGCTGTAAACTCAACGGATTAGTTAAGTTGTGCCTCTGAGGATTTGTCCACGGAAACTACTCCAAATGATCGATTTTGTCTGTCTCGTGTACTTTTCCTTGTTACGAGCAAGCAGGTAAAAGAAAGAAAGAAAGAAAGAAAGAAAGAGAGAAAGAAAGAAAGAAAAAGATGAAAAAAGGTCTATAGGTTAAACTTTTACAATACCTTCCCAAATCTTTGGTGACCTGGAACTTTGAAGGTGTAACTAGCTTAATTGATAAATTGGGTTCAGTTCACCGGATACCTGGCATCTGTCTTTCCAACAGAAGGTAAAATACTAGAGTGTGAGTCAATGAGACACCCAAGGTGTTTTTTTTTGTTCGGTGGTGTTGTGTTTTCCTCCTCCACCCCTTGCCCTTTTCTTCCTTCCCCCCCTCCCCCCACCTCAGTTTTTGTGTTTCTCTTTTGTCTGATTCAGGAAACCTGCCGATACCTGGGTGTGTTAGTAAACGTGTTTCAGGTTTGTTTGTTTCTTTTTTCCTTCCTCTTTTTTTTAAATTTTAATTCACAATTCATGAGACATACATACACACACACACACACACACACACAGGAAGAGACACAGGCAGAGGGAGAAGCGGGCTCCCTGCAGGAACCCCCGATGTAGGACTCGATCCCGGGACTCCAGGATCGCGCTCTGGGCCAAAAGCAGGCGCTAAACCGCTGAGCCACCCAGGGATCCCCTTGCGGACATTTCTACAACCGATCGGGAACGACGCCCGCCGTCCGGTGTCCCGGATCTTTGGGGGTGAGGGCTCCAGGACGCCTCGGATGACGTTTCCAAGTGCGCCCTTCCCGGGGGCTGGAACCGGAACCGGAACCGGAACCGGGGCGGCATGGGTAGTTCCGAAGACGCTGCCGCCGCCGGCGGCGACCGGTGCGCCCCCTAGCGGTGCAGATGTCCCCGTCCCGGGGAGGGGGAGGGGGAGCGAAACATCCCTAAGGAAGGCCCCGCTTGGGCGCCCGACGTTTTCCTGAGTCGGGAAACGCTACTGGACCTGGGTGGATCCGGACCAGGCTGTGTCCCAGCTGCCCTGCGATCCCATATGCCTCACACCTGGACTCCCCGGGCGGGCGAGCCAGCTTTCTGGCCCTGCCTGCCTGAGCCTACCTCTCTATCTCTGGCATCCAACTTGCAACTTCAAGTCCCTGAGGTCGAGACCTTCGGCTCTCTGGGTCCTGCTAGTAACCCAAACAGACAGACACGTTTGCCATGCCATGCCATGCCATGCCATGCCATGCCATTCCATGCCATTCCATTCCATTCCATTCCATACCATACCACATGCAATCAGGCATCTGCGAAATGAATATTGAGCAAGGGAATTCTCAGCCTTGAACGTTTCTGGGCCCCGCTCCCTTGGCATTCGCACCGGCCAAAGGTCCAAAGGGCTCCAAGAAACCTCAGCACACGGGCTCTGTTTCCGTCCCTCTGAACACACGTTGCCTGTCTGTCTCCCTTATAATACAGAAACGGGGACGCTTGGGTGGCTCCGTGTGGAGCATCTGCCTTAGGGGCACGTCGTGATCACAGGATCCGGGGATCCAGGCCCACATCGAGCTCCTTGCATTGGAGCCTGCTTCTCCCTCTGCCTAGGTCTCTGCCCCTTTCTCTCTCTCTCTCTCTCTCTCTCTCTCTCTCTCTCTCTCAAAATCCGGTAAAAATAGAAAGGAAAGAAAGAAAGAAAGAAAGAAGAAAGAAAGAAAGAAAGAAAGAAAGAAAGAAAGAAAGAAAGAAAGAAAGAAAAGAAAATTCCCTACGTTCGGACTTCCAGGTCACCCCATCAGAAAGATGCCTCGTGGGATGGGACCCAAGAGGTGGTCCAGAGAAATAAGGACCCGACTCCCCCCCCACACACACACACACTTCCCATGAGTCCAAATCATGAAGAAGACGGGGAAAGCAGGCCAGGCAGGCAGACACCAGAAATCCGAAGTCCGCACGCACGCACGCACGCACGAGCACCAGAACCGATGCCCGACCCACTGCCTGCGTCTCCACCTCTCTCAGAGGGCTGAAAGGCAACCACGGACAAGGCCTGTTTTCCAGGAGGAAGCCGACATGAAGGAACAGGCGGCGTTGGAGGCGGAAGGCTGGAAGGTTGACGGATAGAGAAAGGAAAAGAGGGACAAGAGGGACGGGTGGACACCTGGGTGGCTCAGTGGTTGGGCGGCTGCCTTCCTCTCAGGGTGTGATGCGGGGGGGGCGGGGGGTTGGGGAGGTGGAAGGGATACCCTGGGGTCCTGTGCCCGCATCCGGTTCCCTGCCTGCGTGGAGCCTGCTTCTCCCTCTGCCTGTGTCTCTGTCTGCCTCTCTCTGTGTCTCTCAGGAGTAAATAAAGAAATCCTTAAAAAAAAAAGGAATAAAATAAAAACCTTTAAATCTGTCTCAGTCCTGGCGGGGGCGGGGACTGCCTTGCCGCCTCTGCGCCTCAGCCTTCCCCGCGGCCCCCGCACCCCCCCCCCGTTTCTGCAACACTCCTGTGGATGGAGTGGTCAACTCCTCTGCCATCATCCCGGGTGCCTCCAACGCCATCGCCGCCCCCCCTCCTCATCCCGCCGCGCCCCTGTAAGGAGCAAAAATCACCCGAGCCATTGGGCCACCACGGGAGCCTGACAGTGGGAGTGGGGAACACATAGATTGAGTTTTTAGAGGACGCGGGGCGGCGGGGCAGAGGGGCGGCGGGGGGGGGGCGGCTGGGGCGACATCTACGCCTTTGGAGCCAATGCATGGTTGTTGGTTTCCTTTATTTTTTGGAGGGGGGGTGCGGTGGAGTTTGAAGATATTTCTTTATTAGGATGCTCACCAGAATGACAGGCTGGCACTGTCCGTCTGATGTGATAAAGGATACATACATCTGATCCGATTCTGGCAGGAAACAGGCGTAAGGCCTCTCAGACCTGGTACCGAGCGTCCGTGAAAGACGACTCCATTCACCAGAGAGCATGTTTCCTTGATTCCGAGGTCTCTGCTGTAGCTTCCGGTCACGTCCCGTGACTTGCTCAGACTTCATTCCGGCATCATCAGTGGACCCTCTCTTTCTTTCTTTCTTTCTTTCTTTCTTTCTTTCTTTCTTTCTTTCTTTTTCTTTTCTTTTTTTTCCCTAGCCACTTCTCAACTCCTTACGTCAGCTGCCGCCTGTCTGACTCACCCAGGTAGCCTCGAATTCTGCAGCACATCTCTTTGGTAGGCTGCTGCCCTGCCACCCTCAGGGGCATGGGTTGGGATTTGGGGGGGGAAGGGGAACGACGTCACGTTACCGAAGCAGACGGCAGGAGCGTATTGGCAAATGACACTAGGACACCCGGACACCCCGCAGGCCCGCCCGAGGGCCTGCTTGGAGCGCACGAACACACGTAGGGCACGTTCTTCTCTTCACGCGGCGCGGCGCGGCAGGCAGCGGAAGGTGCGGGATGACCTCCAGGGGCTCGGCGTCTGCAGCCAGCCATCAGGATGAACTCAGGGATGCCTCCGTGGAGGGTTTTGGTGGCTCCGTGAGCTCCTTTCCGAAGCTGCTTGTAGTTACAGGACTGCTGAACAAGCGTCCAGGAGTTTCTTGGTGAGGTGGGCATCTGCCACGGGGTAGGCCTTCGGATTTACATCGGCCTCAGTCATCTCTGCGTATCCGCGGTCCCTGTGGGTTTCCTGTAAAAAGACGTGTCCTGGGAGCTATCACCGTCACACTTCATACGGATGACCAGCTTTGCCCCCACCCACCCCCACCCCCGCCGACCTTGGGGTTGGGGTGGGCGGTGGGATGCGCTGTGCTCCCGTCACAGTTTGTGGGCCCTGGAATGGTGGTGATCGAGATACACCCCTCCGCCACCTCATTACAAAGAAACAAGACACTGTGGTGTCTTGCTAGACCCCACAGGCACAGCAAAGAAAAGGAGAACTACTTATCCCCTTGTTCCACCGGGACCGACCCGGATGGATGTCCGAGGGTCCAGGCCCCGAGGGACGGGCGTACTCAACTTTTGCTGTAAACTCAACGGATTAGTTAAGTTGTGCCTCTGAGGATTTGTCCACGGAAACTACTCCAAATGATCGATTTTGTCTGTCTCGTGTACTTTTCCTTGTTACGAGCAAGCAGGGAAAAGAAAGAAAGAAGAAGAAGAAAGAAAGAAAGAAAGAAAGAAAGAAAGAAAGAAAGAAAGAAAGAAAGAAAGAAAGAAAGAAAAAGATGGAAAAAGGTCTATAGGTTAAACTTTTACAATACCTTCCCAAATCTTTGGTGACCTGGAACTCTGAAGGTGTAACTAGCTTAATTGATAAATTGGGTTCAGTTCACCGGATACCTGGCATCTGTCTTTCCAACAGAAGGTAAAATACTAGAGTGTGAGTCAATGAGACACCCAAGGTGGTTTTTTTTGTTCGGTGGTGTTGTGTTTTCCTCCTCCACCCCTTGCCCTTTTCTTCCTTCCCCCCCTCCCCCCACCTCAGTTTTTGTGTTTCTCTTTTGTCTGATTCAGGAAACCTGCCGATACCTGGGTGTGTTAGTAAACGTGTTTCAGGTTTGTTTGTTTCTTTTTTCCTTCCTCTTTTTTTTAAATTTTAATTCACAATTCATGAGACATACATATACACACACACACAGGAAGAGACACAGGCAGAGGGAGAAGCGGGCTCCCTGCAGGAACCCCCGATGTACGACTCGATCCCGGGACTCCAGGATCGCGCTCTGGGCCAAAAGCAGGCGCTAAACCGCTGAGCCACCCAGGGATCCCCTTGCGGACATTTCTACAACCGATCGGGAACGACGCCCGCCGTCCGGTGTCCCGGATCTTTGGGGGTGAGGGCTCCAGGACGCCTCGGATGACGTTTCCAAGTGCGCCCTTCCCGGGGGCTGGAACCGGAACCGGAACCGGAACCGGGGCGGCATGGGTAGTTCGGAAGACGCTGCCGCCGCCGGCGGCGGCCGGTGCGCCCCCTAGCGGTGCAGATGTCCCCGTCCCGGGGAGGGGGAGGGGGAGCGAAACATCCCTAAGGAAGGCCCCGCTTGGGCGCCCGACGTTTTCCTGAGTCGGGAAACGCTACTGGACCTGGGTGGATCCGCACCAGGCTGTGTCCCAGCTGCCCTGCGATCCCATATGCCTCACACCTGGACTCCCCGGGCGGGCGAGCCAGCTTTCTGGCCCTGCCTGCCTGAGCCTACCTCTCTATCTCTGGCATCCAACTTGCAACTTCAAGTCCCTGAGGTCGAGACCTTCGGCTCTCTGGGTCCTGCTAGTAACCCAAACAGACAGACACGTTTGCCATGCCATGCCATGCCATGCCAAGCCATTCCATGCCATTCCATTCCATTCCATTCCATTCCATTCCATACCATACCACTTGCAATCAGGCATCTGCGAAATGAATATTGAGCAAGGGAATTCTCAGCCTTGAACGTTTCTGGGCCCCGCTCCCTTGGCTTTCGCACCGGCCAAAGGTCCAAAGGGCTCCGAGAAACCTCAGCACACGGGCTCTGTTTCCGTCCCTCTGAACACACGTTGCCTGTCTGTCTCCCTTATAATACAGAAACGGGGACGCTTGGGTGGCTCCGTGTGGAGCATCTGCCTTAGGGGCACGTCGTGATCACAGGATCCGGGGATCCAGGCCCACATCGAGCTCCTTGCATTGGAGCCTGCTTCTCCCTCTGCCTAGGTCTCTGCCCCTTTCTCTCTCTCTCTCTCTCTCTCTCAAAATCCGGTAAAAATAGAAAGGAAAGAAAGAAAGAAAGAAGAAAGAAAGAAAGAAAGAAAGAAAGAAAGAAAGAAAGAAAGAAAGAAAGAAAGAAAAGAAAATTCCCTACGTTCGGACTTCCAGGTCACCCCATCAGAAAGATGCCTCGTGGGATGGGACCCAAGAGGTGGTCCAGAGAAATAAGGACCCGACTCACCCCCCCACACACACACTTCCCATGAGTCCAAATCATGAAGAAGACGGGGAAAGCAGGCCAGGCAGGCAGACACCAGAAATCCGAAGTCCGCACGCACGCACGCACGCACGAGCACCAGAACCGATGCCCAACCCACTGCCTGCGTCTCCACCTCTCTCAGAGGGCTGAAAGGCAACCACGGACAAGGCCTGTTTTCCAGGAGGAAGCCGACATGAAGGAACAGGCGGCGTTGGAGGCGGAAGGCTGGAACGTTGACGGATAGAGAAAGGAAAAGAGGGACAAGAGGGACGGGTGGACACCTGGGTGGCTCAGTGGTTGGGCGGCTGCCTTCCTCTCAGGGTGTGATGCGGGGGGGCGGGGGGTTGGGGAGGTGGAAGGGATACCCTGGGGTCCTGTGCCCGCATCCGGTTCCCTGCCTGCGTGGAGCCTGCTTCTCCCTCTGCCTGTGTCTCTGTCTGCCTCTCTCTGTGTCTCTCAGGAGTAAATATAGAAATCCTTAAAAAAAAAAAAAGGAATAAAATAAAAACCTTTAAATCTGTCTCAGTCCTGGCGGGGGCGGGGACTGCCTTGCCGCCTCTGCGCCTCAGCCTCCCCCGCGGCCCCCGCACCCCCCCCCGTTTCTGCAACACTCCTGTGGATGGAGTGGTCAACTCCTCTGCCATCATCCCGGGTGCCTCCAACGCCATCGCCGCCCCCCCTCCTCATCCCGCCGCCCCCCTGTAAGGAGCAAAAATCACCCGAGCCATTGGGCCACCACGGGAGCCTGACAGTGGGAGTGGGGAACACATAGATTGAGTTTTTAGAGGACGCGGGGCGGCGGGGCGGAGGGGCGGCGGGGGGGGGGGCGGCTGGGGCGACATCTACGCCTTTGGAGCCAATGCATGGTTGTTGGTTTCCTTTATTTTTTGGAGGGGGGGTGCGGTGGAGTTTGAAGATATTTCTTTATTAGGATGCTCACCAGAATGACAGGCTGGCACTGTCCGTCTGATGTGATAAAGGATACATACATCTGATCCGATTCTGGCAGGAAACAGGCGTAAGGCCTCTCAGACCTGTTACCGAGCGTCCGTGAAAGACGACTCCATTCACCAGAGAGCATGTTTCCTTGATTCCGAGGTCTCTGCTGTAGCTTCCGGTCACGTCCCGTGACTTGCTCAGACTTCATTCCGGCATCATCAGTGGACCCTCTCTTTATTTCTTTCTTTCTTTCTTTCTTTCTTTCTTTCTTTCTTTCTTTTTCTTTTCTTTTTTTTCCCTAGCCACTTCTCAACTCCTTACGTCAGCTGCCGCCTGTCTGACTCACCCAGGTAGCCTCGAATTCTGCAGCACATCTCTTTGGTAGGCTGCTGCCCTGCCACCCTCAGGGGCATGGGTTGGGATTTGGGGGGGGGAGGGGAACGACGTCACGTTACCGAAGCAGACGGCAGGAGCGTATTGGCAAATGACACTAGGACACCCGGACACCCCGCAGGCCCGCCCGAGGGCCTGCTTGGAGCGCACGAACACACGTAGGGCACGTTCTTCTCTTCACGCGGCGCGGCGCGGCAGGCAGCGGAAGGTGCGGGATGACCTCCAGGGGCTCGGCGTCTGCAGCCAGCCATCAGGATGAACTCAGGGATGCCTCCGTGGAGGGTTTTGGTGGCTCCGTGAGCTCCTTTCCGAAGCTGCTTGTAGTTACAGGACTGCTGAACAAGCGTCCAGGAGTTTCTTGGTGAGGTGGGCATCTGCCACGGGGTAGGCCTTCGGATTTACATCGGCCTCAGTCATCTCTGCGTATCCGCGGTCCCTGTGGGTTTCCTGTAAAAAGACGTGTCCTGGGAGCTATCACCGTCACACTTCATACCGATGACCAGCTTTGCCCCCACCCACCCCCACCCCCGCCGACCTTGGGGTTGGGGTGGGCGGTGGGATGCGCTGTGCTCCCGTCACAGTTTGTGGGCCCTGGAATGGTGGTGATCGAGATACACCCCTCCGCCACCTCATTACAAAGAAACAAGACACTGTGGTGTCTTGCTAGACCCCACAGGCACAGCAAAGAAAAGGAGAACTACTTATCCCCTTGTTCCACCGGGACCGACCCGGATGGATGCCCGAGGGTCCAGGCCCCGAGGGACGGGCGTACTCAACTTTTGCTGTAAACTCAACGGATTAGTTAAGTTGTGCCTCTGAGGATTTGTCCACGGAAACTACTCCAAATGATCGATTTTGTCTGTCTCGTGTACTTTTCCTTGTTACGAGCAAGCAGGTAAAAGAAAGAAAGAAAGAAAGAAAGAAAGAAAGAAAGAAAGAAAGAAAGAAAGAGAGAGAGAAAGAAAGAAAGAAAAAGATGAAAAAAGGTCTATAGGTTAAACTTTTACAATACCTTCCCAACTCTTTGGTGACCTGGAACTTTGAAGGTGTAACTAGCTTAATTGATAAATTGGGTTCAGTTCACCGGATACCTGGCATCTGTCTTTCCAACAGAAGGTAAAATACTAGAGTGTGAGTCAATGAGACACCCAAGGTGGTTTTTTTTGTTCGGTGGTGTTGTGTTTTCCTCCTCCACCCCTTGCCCTTTTCTTCCTTCCCCCCCTCCCCCCACCTCAGTTTTTGTGTTTCTCTTTTGTCTGATTCAGGAAACCTGCCGATACCTGGGTGTGTTAGTAAACGTGTTTCAGGTTTGTTTGTTTCTTTTTTCCTTCCTCTTTTTTTTAAATTTTAATTCACAATTCATGAGACATACATACACACACACACACACACACACACAGGAAGAGACACAGGCAGAGGGAGAAGCGGGCTCCCTGCAGGAACCCCCGATGTAGGACTCGATCCCGGGACTCCAGGATCGCGCTCTGGGCCAAAAGCAGGCGCTAAACCGCTGAGCCACCCAGGGATCCCCTTGCGGACATTTCTACAACCGATCGGGAACGACGCCCGCCGTCCGGTGTCCCGGATCTTTGGGGGTGAGGGCTCCAGGACGCCTCGGATGACGTTTCCAAGTGCGCCCTTCCCGGGGGCTGGAACCGGAACCGGAACCGGAACCGGGGCGGCATGGGTAGTTCGGAAGACGCTGCCGCCGCCGGCGGCGGCCGGTGCGCCCCCTAGCGGTGCAGATGTCCCCGTCCCGGGGAGGGGGAGGGGGAGCGAAACATCCCTAAGGAAGGCCCCGCTTGGGCGCCCGACGTTTTCCTGAGTCGGGAAACGCTACTGGACCTGGGTGGATCCGGACCAGGCTGTGTCCCAGCTGCCCTGCGATCCCATATGCCTCACACCTGGACTCCCCGGGCGGGCGAGCCAGCTTTCTGGCCCTGCCTGCCTGAGCCTACCTCTCTATCTCTGGCATCCAACTTGCAACTTCAAGTCCCTGAGGTCGAGACCTTCGGCTCTCTGGGTCCTGCTAGTAACCCAAACAGACAGACACGTTTGCCATGCCATGCCATGCCATGCCATGCCATGCCATTCCATTCCATTCCATTCCATTCCATTCCATACCATACCACTTGCAATCAGGCATCTGCGAAATGAATATTGAGCAAGGGAATTCTCAGCCTTGAACGTTTCTGGGCCCCGCTCCCTTGGCTTTCGCACCGGCCAAAGGTCCAAAGGGCTCCGAGAAACCTCAGCACACGGGCTCTGTTTCCGTCCCTCTGAACACACGTTGCCTGTCTGTCTCCCTTATAATACAGAAACGGGGACGCTTGGGTGGCTCCGTGTGGAGCATCTGCCTTAGGGGCACGTCGTGATCACAGGATCCGGGGATCCAGGCCCACATCGAGCTCCTTGCATTGGAGCCTGCTTCTCCCTCTGCCTAGGTCTCTGCCCCTTTCTCTCTCTCTCTCTCTCTCTCTCTCTCTCTCTCAAAATCCGGTTAAAATAGAAAGGAAAGAAAGAAAGAAAGAAAGAAAGAAGAAAGAAAGAAAGAAAGAAAGAAAGAAAGAAAGAAAGAAAGAAAGAAAGAAAGAAAAGAAAATTCCCTACGTTCGGACTTCCAGGTCACCCCATCAGAAAGATGCCTCGTGGGATGGGACCCAAGAGGTGGTCCAGAGAAATAAGGACCCGACTCCCCCCCACACACACACACACTTCCCATGAGTCCAAATCATGAAGAAGACGGGGAAAGCAGGCCAGGCAGGCAGACACCAGAAATCCGAAGTCCGCACGCACGCACGAGCACCAGAACCGATGCCCAACCCACTGCCTGCGTCTCCACCTCTCTCAGAGGGCTGAAAGGCAACCACGGACAAGGCCTGTTTTCCAGGAGGAAGCCGACATGAAGGAACAGGCGGCGTTGGAGGCGGAAGGCTGGAAGGTTGACGGATAGAGAAAGGAAAAGAGGGACAAGAGGGACGGGTGGACACCTGGGTGGCTCAGTGGTTGGGCGGCTGCCTTCCTCTCAGGGTGTGATGCGGGGGGGGCGGGGGTTTGGGGAGGTGGAAGGGATACCCTGGGGTCCTGTGCCCGCATCCGGTTCCCTGCCTGCGTGGAGCCTGCTTCTCCCTCTGCCTGTGTCTCTGTCTGCCTCTCTCTGTGTCTCTCAGGAGTAAATAAAGAAATCCTTAAAAAAAAAAAAGGAATAAAATAAAAACCTTTAAATCTGTCTCAGTCCTGGCGGGGGCGGGGACTGCCTGGCCGCCTCTGCGCCTCAGCCTCCCCCGCGGCCCCCGCACCCCCCCCCCCGTTTCTGCAACACTCCTGTGGATGGAGTGGTCAACTCCTCTGCCATCATCCCGGGTGCCTCCAACGCCATCGCCGCCCCCCCTCCTCATTCCGCCGCCCCCCTGTAAGGAGCAAAAATCACCCGAGCCATTGGGCCACCACGGGAGCCTGACAGTGGGAGTGGGGAACACATAGATTGAGTTTTTAGAGGACGCGTAGCGGCGGGGCGGAGGGGCGGCGGGGGGGGGGCGGCTGGGGCGACATCTACGCCTTTGGAGCCAATGCATGGTTGTTGGTTTCCTTTATTTTTTGGAGGGGGGGTGCCGTGGAGTTTGAAGATATTTCTTTATTAGGATGCTCACCAGAATGACAGGCTGGCACTGTCCGTCTGATGTGATAAAGGATACATACATCTGATCCGATTCTGGCAGGAAACAGGCGTAAGGCCTCTCAGACCTGGTACCGAGCGTCCGTGAAAGACGACTCCATTCACCAGAGAGCATGTTTCCTTGATTCCGAGGTCTCTGCTGTAGCTTCCGGTCACGTCCCGTGACTTGCTCAGACTTCATTCCGGCATCATCAGTGGACCCTCTCTTTCTTTCTTTCTTTCTTTCTTTCTTTCTTTCTTTCTTTCTTTCTTTTTCTTTTCTTTTCTTTTTTTTCCCTAGCCACTTCTCAACTCCTTACGTCAGCTGCCGCCTGTCTGACTCACCCAGGTAGCCTCGAATTCTGCAGCACATCTCTTTGGTAGGCTGCTGCCCTGCCACCCTCAGGGGCATGGGTTGGGATTTGGGGGGGGAAGGGGAACGACGTCACGTTACCGAAGCAGACGGCAGGAGCGTATTGGCAAATGACACTAGGACACCCGGACACCCCGCAGGCCCGCCCGAGGGCCTGCTTGGAGCGCACGAACACACGTAGGGCACGTTCTTCTCTTCACGCGGCGCGGCGCGGCGCGGCAGGCAGCGGAAGGTGCGGGATGACCTCCAGGGGCTCGGCGTCTGCAGCCAGCCATCAGGATGAACTCAGGGATGCCTCCGTGGAGGGTTTTGGTGGCTCCGTGAGCTCCTTTCCGAAGCTGCTTGTAGTTACAGGACTGCTGAACAAGCGTCCAGGAGTTTCTTGGTGAGGTGGGCATCTGCCACGGGGTAGGCCTTCGGATTTACATCGGCCTCAGTCATCTCTGCGTATCCGCGGTCCCTGTGGGTTTCCTGTAAAAAGACGTGTCCTGGGAGCTATCACCGTCACACTTCATACGGATGACCAGCTTTGCCCCCACCCACCCCCACCCCCGCCGACCTTGGGGTTGGGGTGGGCGGTGGGATGCGCTGTGCTCCCGTCACAGTTTGTGGGCCCTGGAATGGTGGTGATCGAGATACACCCCTCCGCCACCTCATTACAAAGAAACAAGACACTGTGGTGTCTTGCTAGACCCCACAGGCACAGCAAAGAAAAGGAGAACTACTTATCCCCTTGTTCCACCGGGACCGACCCGGATGGATGCCCGAGGGTCCAGGCCCCGAGGGACGGGCGTACTCAACTTTTGCTGTAAACTCAACGGATTAGTTAAGTTGTGCCTCTGAGGATTTGTCCACGGAAACTACTCCAAATGATCGATTTTGTCTGTCTCGTGTACTTTTCCTTGTTACGAGCAAGCAGGTAAAAGAAAGAAAGAAAGAAAGAAAGAAAGAAAGAAAGAAAGAAAGAAAGAAAGAGAGAGAGAAAGAAAGAAAGAAAAAGATGAAAAAAGGTCTATAGGTTAAACTTTTACAATACCTTCCCAAATCTTTGGTGACCTGAAACTTTGAAGGTGTAACTAGCTTAATTGATAAATTGGGTTCAGTTCACCGGATACCTGGCATCTGTCTTTCCAACAGAAGGTAAAATACTAGAGTGTGAGTCAATGAGACACCCAAGGTGGTTTTTTTTGTTCGGTGGTGTTGTGTTTTCCTCCTCCACCCCTTGCCCTTTTCTTCCTTCCCCCCCTCCCCCCACCTCAGTTTTTGTGTTTCTCTTTTGTCTGATTCAGGAAACCTGCCGATACCTGGGTGTGTTAGTAAACGTGTTTCAGGTTTGTTTGTTTCTTTTTTCCTTCCTCTTTTTTTTAAATTTTAATTTACAATTCATGAGACATACATATACACACACACACACACACACAGGAAGAGACACAGGCAGAGGGAGAAGCGGGCTCCCTGCAGGAACCCCCGATGTAGGACTCGATCCCGGGACTCCAGGATCGCGCTCTGGGCCAAAAGCAGGCGCTAAACCGCTGAGCCACCCAGGGATCCCCTTGCGGACATTTCTACAACCGATCGGGAACGACGCCCGCCGTCCGGTGTCCCGGATCTTTGGGGGTGAGGGCTCCAGGACGCCTCGGATGACGTTTCCAAGTGCGCCCTTCCCGGGGGCTGGAACCGGAACCGGAACCGGAACCGGGGCGGCATGGGTAGTTCGGAAGACGCTGCCGCCGCCGGCGGCGGCCGGTGCGCCCCCTAGCGGTGCAGATGTCCCCGTCCCGGGGAGGGGGAGGGGGAGCGAAACATCCCTAAGGAAGGCCCCGCTTGGGCGCCCGACGTTTTCCTGAGTCGGGAAACGCTACTGGACCTGGGTGGATCCGGACCAGGCTGTGTCCCAGCTGCCCTGCGATCCCATATGCCTCACACCTGGACTCCCCGGGCGGGCGAGCCAGCTTTCTGGCCCTGCCTGCCTGAGCCTACCTCTCTATCTCTGGCATCCAACTTGCAACTTCAAGTCCCTGAGGTCGAGACCTTCGGCTCTCTGGGTCCTGCTAGTAACCCAAACAGACAGACACGTTTGCCATGCCATGCCATGCCATGCCATGCCATGCCATGCCATTCCATTCCATTCCATTCCATTCCATACCATACCACTTGCAATCAGGCATCTGCGAAATGAATATTGAGCAAGGGAATTCTCAGCCTTGAACGTTTCTGGGCCCCGCTCCCTTGGCTTTCGCACCGGCCAAAGGTCCAAAGGGCTCCGAGAAACCTCAGCACACGGGCTCTGTTTCCGTCCCTCTGAACACACGTTGCCTGTCTGTCTCCCTTATAATACAGAAACGGGGACGCTTGGGTGGCTCCGTGTGGAGCATCTGCCTTAGGGGCACGTCGTGATCACAGGATCCGGGGATCCAGGCCCACATCGAGCTCCTTGCATTGGAGCCTGCTTCTCCCTCTGCCTAGGTCTCTGCCCCTTTCTCTCTCTCTCTCTCTCTCTCTCTCTCTCTCTCTCTCTCTCTCAAAATCCGGTAAAAATAGAAAGGAAAGAAAGAAAGAAAGAAAGAAAGAAAGAAAGAAAGAAAGAAAGAAAGAAGAAGAAAGAAAGAAAGAAAGAAAGAAAGAAAGAAAGAAAGAAAAGAAAATTCCCTACGTTCGGACTTCCAGGTCACCCCATCAGAAAGATGCCTCGTGGGATGGGACCCAAGAGGTGGTCCAGAGAAATAAGGACCCGACACCCCCCCCACACACACACACTTCCCATGAGTCCATATCATGAAGAAGACGGGGAAAGCAGGCCAGGCAGGCAGACACCAGAAATCCGAAGTCCGCACGCACGCACGCACGCACGAGCACCAGAACCGATGCCCAACCCACTGCCTGCGTCTCCACCTCTCTCAGAGGGCTGAAAGGCAACCACGGACAAGGCCTGTTTTCCAGGAGGAAGCCGACATGAAGGAACAGGCGGCGTTGGAGGCGGAAGGCTGGAAGGTTGACGGATAGAGAAAGGAAAAGAGGGACAAGAGGGACGGGTGGACACCTGGGTGGCTCAGTGGTTGGGCGGCTGCCTTCCTCTCAGGGTGTGATGGGGGGGGGGGCGGGGGGTTGGGGAGGTGGAAGGGATACCCTGGGGTCCTGTGCCCGCATCCGGTTCCCTGCCTGCATGGAGCCTGCTTCTCCATCTGCCTGTGTCTCTGTCTGCCTCTCTCTGTGTCTCTCAGGAGTAAATAAAGAAATCCTTAAAAAAAAAAAGGAATAAAATAAAAACCTTTAAATCTGTCTCAGTCCTGGCGGGGGCGGGGACTGCCTGGCCGCCTCTGCGCCTCAGCCTCCCCCGCGGCCCACGCACACCCCCCCCCCGTTTCTGCAACACTCCTGTGGATGGAGTGGTCAACTCCTCTGCCATCATCCCGGGTGCCTCCAACGCCATCGCCGCCCCCCCTCCTCATCCCGCCGCCCCCCTGTAAGGAGCAAAAATCACCCGAGCCGTTGGGCCACCACGGGAGCCTGACAGTGGGAGTGGGGAACACATAGATTGAGTTTTTAGAGGACGCGGGGCGGCGGGGCGGAAGGGCGGCGGGGGGGGGCGGCGGCTGGGGCGACATCTACGCCTTTGGAGCCAATGCATGGTTGTTGGTTTCCTTTATTTTTTGGAGGGGGGGTGCGGTGGAGTTTGAAGATATTTCTTTATTAGGATGCTCACCAGAATGACAGGCTGGCACTGTCCGTCTGATGTGATAAAGGATACATACATCTGATCCGATTCTGGCAGGAAACAGGCATAAGGCCTCTCAGACCTGGTACCGAGCGTCCGTGAAAGACGACTCCATTCACCAGAGAGCATGTTTCCTTGATTCCGAGGTCTCTGCTGTAGCTTCCGGTCACGTCCCGTGACTTGCTCAGACTTCATTCCGGCATCATCAGTGGACCCTCTCTTTCTTTCTTTCTTTCTTTCTTTCTTTCTTTCTTTCTTTCTTTTCTTTTCTTTTTTTTCCCTAGCCACTTCTCAACTCCTTACGTCAGCTGCCGCCTGTCTGACTCACCCAGGTAGCCTCGAATTCTGCAGCACATCTCTTTGGTAGGCTGCTGCCCTGCCACCCTCAGGGGCATGGGTTGGGATTTGGGGGGGGGAAGGGGAACGACGTCACGTTACCGAAGCAGACGGCAGGAGCGTATTGGCAAATGACACTAGGACACCCGGACACCCCGCAGGCCCGCCCGAGGGCCTGCTTGGAGCGCACGAACACACGTAGGGCACGTTCTTCTCTTCACGCGGCGCGGCGCGGCAGGCAGCGGAAGGTGCGGGATGACCTCCAGGGGCTCGGCGTCTGCAGCCAGCCATCAGGATGAACTCAGGGATGCCTCCGTGGAGGGTTTTGGTGGCTCCGTGAGCTCCTTTCCGAAGCTGCTTGTAGTTACAGGACTGCTGAACAAGCGTCCAGGAGTTTCTTGGTGAGGTGGGCATCTGCCACGGGGTAGGCCTTCGGATTTACATCGGCCTCAGTCATCTCTGCGTATCCGCGGTCCCTGTGGGTTTCCTGTAAAAAGACGTGTCCTGGGAGCTATCACCGTCACACTTCATACGGATGACCAGCTTTGCCCCCACCCACCCCCACCCCCGCCGACCTTGGGGTTGGGGTGGGCGGTGGGATGCGCTGTGCTCCCGTCACAGTTTGTGGGCCCTGGAATGGTGGTGATCGAGATACACCCCTCCGCCACCTCATTACAAAGAAACAAGACACTGTGGTGTCTTGCTAGACCCCACAGGCACAGCAAAGAAAAGGAGAACTACTTATCCCCTTGTTCCACCGGGACCGACCCGGATGGATGCCCGAGGGTCCAGGCCCCGAGGGACGGGCGTACTCAACTTTTGCTGTAAACTCAACGGATTAGTTAAGTTGTGCCTCTGAGGATTTGTCCACGGAAACTACTCCAAATGATCGATTTTGTCTGTCTCGTGTACTTTTCCTTGTTACGAGCAAGCAGGTGAAAGAAAGAAAGAAAGAAAGAAAGAAAGAAAGAAAGAAAGAAAGAGAGAAAGAAAGAAAGAAAAAGATGAAAAAAGGTCTATAGGTTAAACTTTTACAATACCTTCCCAAATCTTTGGTGACCTGGAACTTTGAAGGTGTAACTAGCTTAATTGATAAATTGGGTTCAGTTCACCGGATACCTGGCATCTGTCTTTCCAACAGAAGGTAAAATACTAGAGTGTGAGTCAATGAGACACCCAAGGTGGTTTTTTTTGTTCGGTGGTGTTGTGTTTTCCTCCTCCACCCCTTGCCCTTTTCTTCCTTCCCCCCCTCCCCCCACCTCAGTTTTTGTGTTTCTCTTTTGTCTGATTCAGGAAACCTGCCGATACCTGGGTGTGTTAGTAAACGTGTTTCAGGTTTGTTTGTTTCTTTTTTCCTTCCTCTTTTTTTTAAATTTTAATTCACAATTCATGAGACATACATACACACACACACACACACACACACAGGAAGAGACACAGGCAGAGGGAGAAGCGGGCTCCCTGCAGGAACCCCCGATGTAGGACTCGATCCCGGGACTCCAGGATCGCGCTCTGGGCCAAAAGCAGGCGCTAAACCGCTGAGCCACCCAGGGATCCCCTTGCGGACATTTCTACAACCGATCGGGAACGACGCCCGCCGTCCGGTGTCCCGGATCTTTGGGGGTGAGGGCTCCAGGACGCCTCGGATGACGTTTCCAAGTGCGCCCTTCCCGGGGGCTGGAACCGGAACCGGAACCGGAACCGGGGCGGCATGGGTAGTTCGGAAGACGCTGCCGCCGCCGGCGGCGGCCGGTGCTCCCCCTAGCGGTGCAGATGTCCCCGTCCCGGGGAGGGGGAGGGGGAGCGAAACATCCCTAAGGAAGGCCCCGCTTGGGCGCCCGACGTTTTCCTGAGTCGGGAAACGCTACTGGACCTGGGTGGATCCGGACCAGGCTGTGTCCCAGCTGCCCTGCGATCCCATATGCCTCACACCTGGACTCCCCGGGCGGGCGAGCCAGCTTTCTGGCCCTGCCTGCCTGAGCCTACCTCTCTATCTCTGGCATCCAACTTGCAACTTCAAGTCCCTGAGGTCGAGACCTTCGGCTCTCTGGGTCCTGCTAGTAACCCAAACAGACAGACACGTTTGCCATGCCATGCCATGCCATGCCATGCCATGCCATGCCATTCCATTCCATTCCATTCCATTCCATTCCATTCCATTCCATACCACTTGCAATCAGGCATCTGCGAAATGAATATTGAGCAAGGGAATTCTCAGCCTTGAACGTTTCTGGGCCCCGCTCCCTTGGCTTTCGCACCGGCCAAAGGTCCAAAGGGCTCCGAGAAACCTCAGCACACGGGCTCTGTTTCCGTCCCTCTGAACACACGTTGCCTGTCTGTCTCCCTTATAATACAGAAACGGGGACGCTTGGGTG